>NW_006399761.1:29819593-29821664 GCF_000299155.1 Elephantulus edwardii | reverse complement strand
AGATGGATTGATTCGGTGACTGGGGTAATCGGGATGGGTGTGTCAGAGGCAGTGCTGTTGGCGCAGGATAGAGCAGGGTTTTGGGCTGTTGTACATAGGGTCGCTATGAGTCGAAAACGACTCGACGGCATATAACAACAACAACAACAACTATAAATAAGAATAATTGTATTAAACACTGTGAGTGAAGGATAGTATGAACACAATATATATGACTATTTTAAGCAAATCACTATATAATAAAAGTCCTTTGTCCTTGTTTTTCTCAAGTTCACTTCCTGAAATGACCTCAGCAACAAAGAAGTTACTCTAACTCCTCCTGTATGAACCTTACTCCAGAGTATGCCAAATATTCGCGCCCTTGCTAATAAGCCTGCATATTTTCAAATTAGCCAATCACTATGCACTGCCTCCATCTTACCTCACAAGTTCCCCAATTCCCTTGTATCTTCCTGCCCCTCCCTCAATCTTTGCCACTCCCAGCACCAATAAAAACCCTTGTCTCAAAGCGCTGGGGGCTCTGCCACGTGGCCACTGTGTTAGGGTGTGTGTAGAATCCCCGCTCAAGAGCTTGTAATAAAATCTCTCATGTTTTTGCATCAATTTTGGCTCCCTGGTGTCCTTGGGGGACTCACGATTGTGGCACAACATAACGACTGATGAATAACAACTGAAAGAATAAAAGAATCCTAAATTGGTGAAGCCTAAGATATAAAATTGCTAAGTCAAAACATATATGATTATATAACACTACACAAATATAAATACAAAAAGATATAGTAGTGTTATTATGTTCTATTTGGCGTGCAGTTAAAAAGAAATCCCCCTATTTTTAGTACATTTTCCACAATGTAATAGTGCATTACTCTTAAAAAATTAATTTTTAATAAATAAAATGTTTTATCTACTCTTTTGAAGTAACAGGAAATAGCAAATAAATTGTAGTAATTTATGCAGAACTTGTAGAGTGGGCACAATTATCTGGATGATCATCTTAGCTACACCTGTTGATCTTGGGTCTCACATACAAAATAAACAGGAACCTGAAACTTAAAAAGTAGTAACAATGAAGTCTTTTTTATTCTAAAAGCAGACACTTGCCTGAGGTAAAAATCCTTAGCAAAGTATTCCAATTACAAAGAGAATTTGTATTTATTAAGAGTTTGTACTTAAAAATAATGTTTGTATTCATAAAATCATGATTTGCTTTTCTTAAATTATCATCTTGAAATTTTCAAACACTGATTATTTTGGGGAGTGTGGAGGGATCTCTGCCTCCATAGGATCATCCTAGGGACCAAACAGGACAATAGATTTTAGGACAAGAAGCTACAAGCAGGAGAAATACTCTCTTTCTTAGCTGGCATGCTGAGTTGTAGAAAGAGAATGTGACTTGAAACCTCCTGTGGAGTGAAACTGCTTAAGTGGAGCACTTAATCACCCATCACACAGTCACTCAGCAGACAAAGAAGGAAAATAGAGTTTGGGAGAGGGAACTACAAAAAGGTAAAATTCCTGCAGGGTTGCATTGTAGACCAATGAGAGCCCAAAGAACTTTGGGAAAGGCACATTTTCCCAGAAAGAACTTCAGGTAAAGTGGGTGACCCACCCTGTAGATAGAACATTTTGAGCTGACAACTAATCAGTAACAATATTAAGATAAGAAATATCAACAACTTATGGAAATACAATAAAAATGGCCTAACACTTATCAAGAAACAATTCACATGTCAAGGAAGCAGCAGGCAGATTCGAACACTGAAAAAAACAAATTAAGACTTTTCTTAAAAAAAGCAGATCATAATGCGGACCCAGTGAAAATTCTAGGGTCAGGAAGGAAGGCAGAAAAAAAAAAATATATATATACACACACACACACACACATTAAAATAGCTAAGGAAAAAGGTCAAATAATGGAAGAAGTAAAGGAAATAAATACCATAGAGGCAGAGAACCAAAAGAAATATATTGATGTAGAGTTATCTGAACAGCTACAGAAGAAAGTGTAAATGATGGAAGAAACAATGGAAGCCATTAAGAAAGCAAATACTCCAGAGGTGGGGAACCAGAA
>NW_006399761.1:29817377-29818648 GCF_000299155.1 Elephantulus edwardii | reverse complement strand
TACAGTACTGGAAATAACAGAAATGCATGAAAATACAATACAGTTTTAAGACTGAAATGGCAAAAGTATCCAACATGATTGAGGGACAGAAAAGTGGAGCAGAAGAGATAGAGCTGAAGGTCAGTGAGGCGGAAGACAAGAAAATCAATGGAAACATACTAGAAGAAAAATCAGAAATGAGATGTGAAGAAAACTGTGCGATAACATCAAAAGGAACAATATCGCTGCACTGCAATCCCAGAGGAACACGGTTCGAATCCACCAGATGCTCTGCCGGAGAAGGAGGCGCAATATCCTCCTGTACCAGTCAGATCTGATTTGACGGTACACGCACACAAAATAATAAAAAATTTTAAAAAAAAGGAACAATATATGCATAACTGAAATGTCAGAATACAAGAGGAATAGTGAAATCATAGAGAAAATTGTGGAAGAAGTACTAGAAGAAAACTTCCCAGGTATTAACGGAGAACTCCACGTTGAAGAAGCTCAGTATATACCAAATAAACTAGATCCAAAAAGAAAAATAAGAAGATATAGTCAAAGTCTCCAAAATGAAAGATAAGAATACTATACTAAAAGTAGCATGAGAGGGGGAAAAAATTAAAGAGTCACTTACAAAGGATAAACAATTAGATTAAATTCTGATTTCTAAGCAGAAAACACATGGGCAAGAAAACAATTTTGATGGTATATTCAGAAAGATGAAAGAAAATAATTGTTAGCCAAAGGTCCTGTATCCAGCAAAGCTGTCCATCAATTATGATGAAAAATTAAATCATTTGCAGAAAAGAAAGAAGGAATTCGTGGAAACAAGACAAAATTGACAAGAAATTTTAAGGGAAGTTCTTTACATAGAGACACCAAAGGAAAATATATGGGCCACAGTAACCAGAAACAACAGAAAAAGAAAGACAGCAAAATGGCAATGATAAAAATTGCCCTGGCAATAATTACACAATTGAATGGATTATACACACCAATTAAGAGAAAAAGAGTAGCATAATAAAAAAAACAAACTTCATCAATACGTTGTCTGCAAGAGACACACTTAAGAAACAAATCTAAGAAGAAGAAAAAGAAACAAATCTAAGAAATTAGAAGAAATATAGACTCAAAATCAAACACTGGTGGGAGGAGGGGAGAGGGTATATACCAAGAAAATGTCATTAGTGAAAAAGCAGAAGTGTCAATATTAAACTCTACTAAAATACACTAGTGGATGAAAAACCACCACAAAAGATAGGAAGGGCATTGTTGTTGTTGTTGTT
>NW_006399761.1:29809656-29814922 GCF_000299155.1 Elephantulus edwardii | reverse complement strand
TAAACTATACAATCAACCAACTAGACCTTGTGAATGTACACAGGGTACTGCACCCAACCTAAACTCAACTCATTTTCTCCTCAAGTGAACATAATACATTCTCCAGAATTGATAACATATTAGGGCACAAAGTAAGCCTAACAAAATAAAAAAAATTTTTTTAAACCCACTGAAATAATATAAATTATCTTCTCAGACAACAAAGCCATAACACTAGAAATTGACCCCACAAGGGGATAAAACCACCCGGGTGGACACTAAATAACACCCCGCTAGAACACAATTTGGTTACAGAAGAAATAAAGAATGACATTTAAAAAGTTCCTTGAAGCCAGTGAAAATAAAAATACAACATACCAAAACCTCTGGGATGCAGCTAAGGCAGTCCTCAGAATGCAGTTCATAGCAATTGGAAAACACACTAAGGAAAAAAACAGAAGAAAAAAGCAAAATTAATGATCTAACTCAACACCCCCATCAAATAGAAAAAGAAAATATTCTAACATACAAGCCTTGAGAAGAAAGGAGATTATAAGGACAACAGCCAAAGTCAGTGAAATAGAAAATGGTTTTTTGAAAGGGTCAATAAAATTGACAAAACACTGGCAAACTTAACAAAATAAAAGAAAGACACAAATAATTTGATTAAGGAAACAGAGGTGACATCACAATGGAACCAGAAGAAATTAAATATATCAGAATATTATGAAATAATATCAGAATATTATGAAAGCTATACTCTGAAAAATTGAAAACTTAGAAGAAATGGTTAAGTTCCTTGAAACTCAGAACCATCACAAAAGAAGAAATTGAGCAGATGATAAAAAGATTCCCTAAAAAAAGAAGTTCTCTGCCACATGGCTACATGGCTGGATTCTACAAAGCATTCAGAAAAGATTTATCACCAATTCTACTTAATTTATTTTTTAAAGTAGAATAAGAAGGACATTTCCAGCATCATCCCACAAAGTAAACATGACTCTAACACCAATAAAAAAAGCTACAAACCATTATCTCTCATAAACCTATATGCAAAAATCCTTAACAAACCCTGGCCAATAGAATCCAACAGGACATTAAAAAAAATAATCCACCATGACCAAGTGGGGTTCAAACAAGAATGAAAGAATGGTTCAATATAAGAAATAAAATCAGAGCCTTATTCCCTGCTTTCTCCCCCTCTTTTTTGCTCCAGGCTGCTCAGCTCGCGCCAGACCCTGGTCTGCGGTCTTCTTGAGGCAAACACAAATGCCTTTATTTAAGTTGCATTGTTCTGATGGAGAGATATTTGAAGTTGATGTGGAAATTGCCAAACAATCTGTGACTATCATGGCCATGTTGGAAGATTTGGGAATGAATGATGAAGGCGATGATGACCCAGTTCCTCTTCCAAATGTTAATGCAACAATGTTAAAAGAGGTCATTCAGTGGTGCACTCATCACAAAGATGAGAACAAAGAAAAGAGAATGGATGACATCCCTGTTTGACACCAAAAATTCCTGAAAGTTGACCAGGGGACACTTTTTGAATTTAATTCTGGCTGCCAATTACTTAGACATCAAAGGTTTGCTTGATGTTACATGCAAGACTGTTGCCAATATGATCAAGGGGAAAACTCCTTAGGAGATTCTCAAGACTTTCAGTATAAAAAACGACTTCACCAAAGAGGAAGAAGCTCAAGTACACAAAGCTGTGCCTAACACTGTAATGCTGAAAGGATTATTCCAAATACTAGTTGCATTGCTCTGTTTATGATTGTTAATATTAGACAAACAATAGACAAATGCAGGAGCAAATTAACTGTATTAGCAAAATAGTGCCCTTATTGCACAAAACCTGTAGTTGAGTTTGTTTTAGTGTGATCAAACTTGTTCCCCCTTTGCTTTGAAAATAAAACTGAACTGTGAGTTCTCCATAGAAAGTGGTATTTTGGATTTCCCCTCTTTTTGTAAAGCGATTTCTGTCTAGTTTAGTTTAGCAGTCTTTGAGAAGTTGGCATTGTAAATAAAGCAACAAAAGTTTGCTGGAAAAAGATGAAAAAAATCAACAAATTTCACCTCATTAACAAAGCAAATAACAAAAAACACACATAATTCTAGCAACTGATGCAGAAAAGGCTTTTGACAAAATCTAACACCCTTCTGTAATGGGTCTGTTCAGGTGTTCAATTTTGGTTTGTGTCAGTTTAGACAGGATGTGCATTTCAAAGAAAATGACAAAACATTACTACAAGAAACAAAAAGAGACCTTGAGAAGTGGAAGAATATCCCTCGTTCATGGATAGGACAGACTCAATATTGTGAAAATGGCAATATTACCAAAGGCAGTTTGCACATTTGTTCAATGCAATCCCAATACAAATACCAATCCCATTTTTCAAAGAGATGGAAAAGGCAATCTCCAGTTCCATTTGGAATAGAAAGAAACCCCAAATAAGCAAAGTACTCCTTAAAAATAGATATAAGGTAGGAGACATCTCACTCCCTAATTTCAAATCCTACTACACTGCCATGCTGGTCAAGACAGTGTGGTACTGGTACAATGACAGACACATAGGTCAATGGAATAGAATTGAGAACCCGGAAATAGGCCCATCTACCAATGGTCAACGGATTTTTGACAAGGAGATGAAAAAAAAAATTAGGAATAGAAGGGAATTTCCTCAACATAGCGAAATGTATATCTGTAAAGCCAAGAGTCTGTGATATTCTTAATGAAGAAAGACTAAAAGCATTTTCCTTGAAAATAGGGATCAGACAAGGATGCCCAATTTTACCACTCTTATTCAATATTGTAGTGGAAGTACTTGCTAGGACAATATGACAAGAGAATGAGATAAGGAATCCAGATTGGCAAAGAGATGGTTACATTGTCACTATATGCAGATGATATGTTAGTGTACACAGAAAATCCCAACTACTCAACCTAAAAACTGTTACAGCTAGTGGACAAGTTCAGTTAGGGTAACACTATAAAAAAAATCAATCAAACACAAAAGTCAGTGTTTCTCTACAGCAACAAAGAAAACACAGAGAAGGAAACAAAGCAACACCATTTAAAATAGCCAATCACAAATTGAGATAAATAGAAATAACCTTAACTAGAAACCAAAAGCTCTTTACAAAGAAAACTACAAAACACTTCTGCAAGCAACAGTAATAAACTTAATAAATGGAAAAACGTCCCCTGTTCATGACTAGGAAGACTGAACATGATGATCCTACCAAAAGCAATCTACATGTTTAATGCAATTACAGTACAGATGCCAAATTAATTTTTCAAGGAGATTGAAAAGACAATTTTCAAGTTTATTTGGAGAGAAAAGAGATCCTGAATAAGCAAAATGCTACTGAAAAACAAAAGTGAAGTGGGAGGCATAGCACTCAGTGATCTCAAAAGCTACTACACAGATGTAATAACCAATACAACATGGTACTGGTACAATGAAAGGCACATAGACCAATGGAAAAGAATCAAGAATCCAGAAATGGACCATCGACAACAGGTATTTGAAAAAGAAACAAAACCTATCAAATGGGGCAATGACAAACTCTTCAACAAATGGTGCTGGCAAATAATGCACTTGAACTTTCAATTTAGGACTAGTTGGTTTATAGGAAATAAGTAATTGTGTGAAAAGACAAGGCAATAAATGACTATGCAAGGGATATGTGATGATTATAATGAATGATGGCTAAATTTAAGAAGAATGAGAATCCCAGAACACTTAATCCTGCTCATAGAAAACGTACACATGGACCAAGAAGTTGTTGTTCAAACAGAGCAAGGGAACACTGCATGGTTTAAAATCAGGAAAGATGTGTGTCAGGATTATATTCTCTCTCTATACCTGTTCAATCTGTACGCAAAGCAAATCATTCAGTAATGTAGATTATATGAAGAAGAATGTGGCATCAGAATCAGAGGAAGATTCAACAACATACATTATGTAGATAACACAACCAAGTGAAGAGGACTAGAATCACTTACTGCAGAGGAGCAAAGACTTCAGAGTTCAGTGTGGGTTACATTTCAACATTATGAAAATGGAAATCCTCACCACTGGGCCAACAGGCAACATCATGATAGATGGGTAAAAGACTGAAGTTGGCAATGACTTCATTTTACTTGAATCCACACTCAATACACGTGGTAGCAGCAATTGTGAAAGAAAACGAGACATGTTGCATTGGAAAAATCTGCTGTCCAGAACCTCTTTACAGTGCTCAAGAGGATGTTTCTTTGAAGACTAAGGTGCACCTCACCCAAGTCATGGTACTTTCAATTGCTTCTTTTGCATCTTAAAGTTGATGAATAAATAAGAATGACAGAAGAACTGATGCCTTTAAATTGTGATGTTGGTGAAGAGTTTGAATATCACATGGTCTACCAAAAAAAAATTTCTCTTGAAGAAGTACACTCAAAACGCTCCTTAGGGACAAGAATGGGACAATTTTCTTGCTTACTTTGGACATGTTTTCAAGAGGAACCAGTCTTTAGATAGAGACATGATTCTGGGAGAGGTAGAAAGGTCAGTGAAAGAGAAGAAGACCCTCCGCAAGATGAATTAACAAAGTAATTACGACAACAGGCTTGAGCAGGACAGAGATCATGAGGGTGGCACAGAATAAGCCACAGTTCAGATCTGTTGTTCATAGGTCACACTGAGGTGTAGTCAACTTGATGGTAGCTAACAATGGCAAGAACAATGGTGATAAACTTTAGTGAATATATATTTGAATTCAATTTTAATTAATACTGAAAATTGAGTGGAGGTGAAAAAGAGGGAGTTGAGTTTTAAAACATATTTAAATGTTTTTAGAACAAATTATAGAGTACTGGTCAATGATAAGTTAATAATAAGTTTCAGTGTTTACTGATGACTTTTACATCATACATCAAGTCTCCTATTCTATTTAACTGTTTACTCTGAGGCACTAGTCTATGTAAGCAGTTTTATAAGCATCATGCTCAGCTATCTTTATACAAAACAGTAGTCTGATTTTTCTCTAATTTATAAGCAAAACAATGTTTTTCTGTTCTGCATTTAAATTAATTTTTTAATATATAAAATAAGTTTCCAAAATTTTGAAAACACTCATCAACAAATGAATGGATGAAGTAGCTCTATGCTGCATTGAAAAAATAGGAACTCATGAAATATTTTACAAAATTGATGACCCTGGAGGACATTATGCTGAGTGAAATATCTGTCACAAAAGGACAAATATTGCACAGTGCCACTGTTATAAAATGGGACTGGCA
>NW_006399761.1:29807296-29808861 GCF_000299155.1 Elephantulus edwardii | reverse complement strand
GGAAAGCCCAAGTCTCTGTAAACTTTCATTAAAATTAATAAAAAATAACAATAATAAAAAAATTTTGAAAACAAATGTAATATCTGTGCATAATGACACTATTTTTGCTCACTGGTTCTTAGAAAGCTTCCCATTATCCTTAATAATCTATATCAAACACACACACACTTCTTACCAACATATCTGTGTTTCCAGAAGACGATTTCAGTCGCATTTCATCCCTTGGTTCATATTTTCTTCCTGCGCCCTTGTCTTCTGTTCTTGGCTGTGATTGTTCTGGCTCATAGTCACTCATGAGGTTGCACTTAGGCTGTCAGCAGAGGTTATACTCTTCAAAAAATTTGACTGAGGTGGAAGTATCCCCATCCAAGATCACTCGCATGGTAAGTAGCAGAGGTCAATCCCTTCTTGGCTGTGGGCCTGTGCCTTGATTCTTTGCCACATGGGCTTCTCGGTAAACTGCCTGAATGTTTTCACAACATGGCAGCTGCCTTGCCTAGAGCTATTAATCAGAAAGCAAGCATATGCTCATGCTGAAAACATCAAGGATGTGAGTACCAGGAGGTTGGCTTCTCTGGAAATGGTTTTGAAAGCTTTCTACAATGACTACCACACTTCCAAGTCCATATTGAGTACCACCTTCTCTTAACTTTCTTTAGTCACTAGTCCTCCCTAATTTTTTTCTTCTTAGAACAACGTTAAGAGTATATTTTCTCTAGGTATGCTCTTTGTGTTTAAGGGCTTCAAAATACTACTGGAACAAAACTGTTACCTGAAAGCAGAGTGGATTGTAGTAACAGAAACGGAGTAAAGTTATCAGTACCTTCATTTGCTGATACGGCACAACTCAAAATAAGAAGGAACAGGTGTAAATATCCATAAACAATCACAATGTGGAAAGTACAAAGTACAAGGAAAATTGGAAGCTTTGGAAAATGAAATGAAACTTTTGGAGACAGACTAGGCCTTAATGAGATGAAATTGATTGGCATTAGTAATTTTTAATCAGACAATTATACGTTCTATAATGCCATTTGGAAGCAGGAGTGGCATCTACTTCCTAAACAACTTGCTTCCAGAAACTCTATGAACTTTGATAAATGTCAATAGTTGTAAAGGGGCTTCGGGGTTCATAGGGGCTTTGGTTCATAGGGTTGCTATGAATCGTGCTCAACTCAAAGGCAATCAACAAAAACAACAACAACATTATGCCATAAATTATAAGTTGAATAGGAACTACATCACACTTATTGTAAAAAAAAAAAAAATCGCCGCCGCTGCCAGCTGGGGGAATGCACGCCGTCACCCGCCAGACCGGGGGAAGGCCGCCGCCAGACCGGGGGAAAGCCGCCGCCAGACGAGGGAATGCTGTGAGAGGGACCGGGAAGAGACCCGGGAAGAACAACAGCCAGCCACCTACCGTGGAACTCCAGAGGAGCGAAGTCTGTGAGACCCCAGAGAAACGAAGACTACCGGACACTGTGGGACCCCCCTGCAACCCACACCTGTGTGACCCTTAACACACAGGGTGCTGCTGCATAAACCCCCAGCAGCGCACAAGCCCT
>NW_006399761.1:29799774-29806215 GCF_000299155.1 Elephantulus edwardii | reverse complement strand
AAAATTAATAAAATATAATTATATATAAAAAAGAAAATTTGTGTAATTAAACAGAAGTGCAAACAGAAGAATAAATTAAAAAAAAAAAAGAAATTTCAAGATCTCTCCTGAAATGCAATGCTGGTAATGGCAGGATAACATCCACACACCTAAGAGACCAGAACAGTGTCTATTTATGTTTTATTGGCAATGTAAAGGCATTTGACTGTGTGGGTCAGAATAAACTATAGATAACATTGAGAAGAATGGGAATCCCAGAATACTTAATAATGTTCATATAAAACCTATATCCAGATCAAGAAGGTGTTGTCCAAACAGAGCAAGGGGACACTGCATGGTTTAAAATCAGGAAAGACATGTATCGGGGGTTTAACCTTTCTCTGTACCTATTCAATCTACACACTGAGCAAATCATTTAAGAAGCTGGACTGAATGAATAATGTGACATCAGGATATGAGGAAGACTCATCAATAATCTGCATTATGCAGATGGTACGACCTTGATTGTGAAAGGGAAAACAATTTTAAAAGCTTGCTGCAGAAGATCAAAGACCACAACCTTTAATATGGATTACATCTTAACATCAAGAAGACAAAAATCCTCGCCAGTGGACTGATAAGCAGCATCATGATACATGGAGAAAAGATTAAAATTATCAATGATGTCAACTAACGTGGATCTACAATTAAGACCCTTGGGACCAGCAGTCAGACGATCAGGAGAGGTTTTGCACTGGGCAAGTCTAGGACCTCTCCGAATTGTTGTTGTTAGGTCCTGTCAACTCGAGTACTATTCATAGCAACCCTATTAACAACAGATCTGAACCCTGTCCTATCCTGTGCCTTCCTCACACTTGCTGACACATAAGAGCCCATTGCGGCAATCACTATGTTAATTCATCCACTTGATGGTTTTCCTCTCCTTCACTAACCCTCTGCTTTTCCAAGCATGATGTCTTTCTCCGAGCAAGAAGCTTGAAGTATTTGGAGAGAGTCCACTTCTGTAATAGCTTGCCTCCGGAAACACTATGAACCCAGAGAAAGGATGATAGTCACACATAGGGTTGCTATGAGTCGCCTACAACTCGACGGCACTTAACAACAATAACAACAACATGTTACTTTCCAAATTAATAAGGCACAATTATGTCAGTTTTAAGACATAATTCAGGCCATAGTCTTTTCATCACTTGCTATCCATCTAAGAGCTGAACAATGAATAAGCATGACAGAAGAATAATCGATGCCTTTGAGCTGTGGTGTTGAAGAGTACTAAATATTCCATGGACTGCAAAAGAACAAACCATTATGTAAAACAAGTATATAGAAAAGAAAGTGCAGCAATAATGTTCCTTAGAGACAAAGATGACAAATCTTTGTTTCACACACTTTGAGCATATTGCTAGGAGAAGCTTGTGCCTTGAAGAGGGGCATCATGTTTGGAAAGGAGGAGTATCAGTGAAGGAGAACAACACTCTGAATGAGATGCATTAACACAGTGATCACAGTTACCGGCTTGAGTGTGTCAGAGATGATGAGGCTAGCACAGGATAGAACAACTTGATGGCACCTAATAACAACAACAAAAGATCATGTATTACTCAAATTGACCCTCTAAACACAAATGTCACGGATGAGGCTTTAAAATTCTTCAATGCCAAAGATTTATTAATAGCAAATACTGGTTTTTAATAATATAAATGGTGACTATACAATTAGGTCTTACTGGATAAACTACACATGAATCAAATTGACTACGTCTGAAAGAAGAATGTGCCTTTGAATTATGGTGTTGGAGAAGAATGCTAAATATTCCATGAGTAATCAAAGAACAAACAAGTCTGTCTTTGAGGAAGTGCAATCAAGGTTCTCCTGAGAGGCAGAGATGGTGAGACTTCATCCCACACACTTTCAGCATGATGTTAGGAAGAGCCAGTCATTGGAAAAGGTAGAAAGTCTTAGAAAGAGAGTGAACTATCAACAAGATGATTGACACAGTGTCTATAACAATGTTCTTGGGCATGATGGAGATTGTAAGGATGGCACAGGATAAAGCATGGTTCAGAGCTATTGTTCATAGAACCACAATGGGTTATAGGCAACTTGATGGTGCCTAACAACAGCAACATGGAAAGAGCAAATAAAAAAAAAAATCAGTGTCATCAGTATAGCAAGGCCAGGGAATAGATAACTGTGGAGCAGACCATCGACAGCTCATATGCAAGTTCAAGTTAAAGATGAAGAAAATTAAACAAGTGCATGGAAGCCAAAGTATAAACAAGTATATCTCATATTAATTTAGATATTATCTTTAGAACACATTTGATACATTGCTCACTAATAATTGAAGACTAGATGACTTGTCAGATGACATGGAGGACGACATATACATACGAATGTTGGGCAATGAATAAGAAAGAGTGAAGTAGAATTGATGCCTTTGAATTGCAGTGTTGACAAAGTATCTCGAGCAAGCCAAAGACTACCAGAAGAAGAGGTCCCTAACAGCAGACTTTCCCATCGCAATACATCTTTTCATTTTCTGGCTGCTGGTGCCAAGAGTGTTGACTGTGGAGCCAAGCAAACTAAAGCTTAGAACAATCTTAATCTCTTCACCATCCATCCTGATGTTGCCAATTGGTCCAGTGGTGAGATTCTTTGTCTTCTTGATATTGAGCCTCAATCCATGTTGAAAGCTGCAGTACTTGACCCTCTGCAGCAAGCACTTCAGGTCCTCCTCAGTTTCAGCAAGCAGGGTTGTGTCATCACCAATCCTGACCTCACATTTCTCCTCATAGAGCCCAGCCTCCTGCATAATCTGTTCTGCATACATGTTGAAAATGTATGGAGATAGTACACATCCCTGGCATACACCCTTCCCAATTTTGAACCATGCAGTGTTTCCTTACTCTGTTCTGATGACTGCCTCTTGGTTCAAGTATAGGTTTTGCATTAGCACGATCAAGTATTCTCGGATTCCTATTCTTCTCAGAGTCAGGCACAGTTTGTTATAATTCACATAGCCAAATGCCTTTGCATGGCCAATGAAACACAGATATACATTCCTCTGGTATTCCGTGCTTTAAGCCAAGATCCATCTAACATTAGCTACAATATCCCTAGTATCTAAACCCAGCCTGAAGTTGTGGCAGTTCTCTGCTGATGTGCTGTTCCAGTCGTTTTTGGATAATCTTCAGTAGAATCTTGCTTGCATGTGAAATAAATGATATTGTTCTGTAACTACAAAATAAGTAGCAAAGTCCCCATGAGAGTGAATATCAGACAGACAAGCATCACGAGGAGCCTTAGAGCTCAGAATTGGTAAATTTCTTTTCTCAAAAGTGGCCTGAGCATTCCCTAAGGTGAAAAATTCAAATGTTTGTCTGTAAAAACAGAAATTGGACTCATGTGTAGGATATAGGAACTTTTCAGGACCTCGTTTGCTTCTGAGAATCAAAAAGGTGAAAATAAGCAAACATACAGAAAAGCTAAATTTTCAGAGGAAAACCTGTTTCATGCAAAAGTGGTAACAAAAATTTGACATTGTAAAAGAAAATCTCCATCGTGAGGGTCTATACTCGGGAAAATGAAAGTCCATTGAATCGACTACAATTCTGCTTATTTCCATTAGAGATGCAAACTATTTTACCTCCCTTTCCCAGGAATAACTATCCCTAACCCCCAACCTGCTCCCTTATCTTGTACTAAGCAGCTGTGAAAATCCTAACTTCCTTGATAAACAATATAAAACTTCACTCTAACTTTAAGTAGCTGCTGGTTTCTACTTTGGAGTCAGCTTGGCAGTTTCTCCTCAATAAATTTTCTTGGCTTGAACTGGTTTCTGTCCTTCCTTGTCAGCCTTAACCTTAG
The DNA here is from genome assembly GCF_000299155.1 of Elephantulus edwardii. Taxonomy (NCBI): domain Eukaryota; kingdom Metazoa; phylum Chordata; class Mammalia; order Macroscelidea; family Macroscelididae; genus Elephantulus; species Elephantulus edwardii. Next base: position 29,802,345 of record NW_006399761.1, on the reverse strand, counting down.
TCATCCCAGATAAGCCTAGAAAATCCTACAAATGCAAATCTTCTAACTCACAGTATACTGGATTCCTTTAGACTAAGCCCCCCAACCACATTATCCACTCCCCCTCCCATTCCCACTACCAAGTTCTACTTTGAACAGCTTATCTCCAAGGCAAATTTTCATTTTTGCCACATCCAGTCAAGCACAGACTTATACACTTGTTTTTCTATAATCTACAATACCTTGTATTTATTTGTACCAGACATCTTTAATATTATTGCAGAGAAAGAAGAAACAATAAAACCCATTAATTATCTCCAAGGCAAATTTTCATTTTTGCCACATCCAGTCAAGCACAGACTTATACACTTGTTTTTCTATAATCTACAATACCTTGTATTTATTTGTACCAGACATCTTTAATATTATTGCAGAGAAAGAAGAAACAATAAAACCCATTAAGTAAAATCAACACCTAAACACATAAGCCTTTAAAAACAAGAATTCTTAGTTTCAACTTTATTGGTCATACCTAAGTACCATCTTTTACATAGCCCATTCATATGCATATGCCTTGGGGCCTCTACCCTTTGAGTCAGGCCAAAGGTAGCTTCTTAACCTTTTTCTCCATATTCGCAGCAAAAGTAAACGTTTTAGCTGTATCTCCCAAACCCATAACTTCTTATTTTTAAAAAAATTCCACACTTCCATAAATCTGCAGCCATTGTAAAGAATCTTGATTCTGACTCCAACTGTAAAAAAATCAAAGACAGGGTGGAGAAGGCTATATCTGACATCCCTCTCTCCACAAGGAAGAACTGACTCCACCAAGAACGTCCACAACACAAAACCTATTCCCATGTGATCAGTCATGCCTTCTCCACACCTGCACCTCTTTCTACTAATTTCAACACCAATCCTGAGGTGAAGTTCAGCCATTCCCATGCTACCCTCACTATTTTTACAAACCTTAATTATATCTGAATGATATAATCAGAATTATCCAAATATCAGTTAGCATTAAGTAGCTCTGGTGGCCTACTGGCAAGAAGCTGAGCTGCAATCTGAAGGCACACAGTTCAAGGCCACCAGTTGCTCCAGGGAGAAGGATGAACAATCTTCTCCTGTGCAATTAACTGCTTCTGAAAATGCACCTGGAGGGTCAGCTGTGGATTGGTTCTGACTCTATGGTACACAGCAGCAACAACAACAACATCAGTTACTATAGTTATAAAACTGACATCAGTTTTCTCCATCCTGCAAAACTACTTCTTTTGCTCTAGAATTCTTTGTTCCTTTCTTTAGTCATGTAGAGTACTTGAAACTGCCTATTTACCAGGAGAGGAAATGCATCTTTCCTAAATTAGTATTTACTTCATTGAAATTGTTTTACTCAGTCATTTATAAATTGTACCTTAAGCTGTCTGTTTACCAGGAAGGGAAATTCATATCAGGATTAACATTTACTTTTCAAAACTATTTCTCTCAGGTTGTCTGTTTACTAGTTAACTATATATTAAGTGTTCTTTTCAAATGTAGAAATCCTGTAACTTTAACTTGCAAAATGTTTAACTCAAGTATAAAAATTCAATGAGCACTCCCAGACAGGGAGGCAATTTCTGAGAAGAATCTCAAAATGCTTCCTTAGCTCTGAAAAAAAGTGCTTCGGATATTGCAATTCATCTGTCTTATTGGCATTTGATTATGGAAAGAACCCCTTCCTTTCAGTAACATGAACATCAAGAAGACAAAAGTTCCCACTATTGGAATAATAGGCAACTTCATGGAGAAAGATTAAAATTATTATCAATTAAATTCTATTTGGATCGACAATCAATGGTAACAACTGTCAAGAAATAAAAAGATGAGTTGTACTGAAAAAAACGTGCTGTTGAGGACCTCTCCAAAGTACTCAGGTTATTGTTGATGTGTGCTGTTGAGTTGCTTGTGACTCATAGCGACTCTATGTACAACAGCCCTGAAACCTGCTCTATCCTGTGCCAGTTTTACTATCTCCAACACACCTACCCTCATTACCCCAGTCACTGGATATTAAAGGTGAAGATGTGCTTGATCCAAGCCATGGTCTTTTCAGTTGCTTTGTGTGCCTCCGAAAAGTGAACAGTGCATAAGGAAGACTGTAGAAATGATACCTTTAAAATATGTTGTTAGTGAAGAGCACTAAATATACCATGGACTTCATAAGAACAAATCTATCTTGTAGGAAGTACAGAGTGCTCTTTAGACACAAGGATAGTGAAAATTCAGCTCATATAGTTTGAGCATGTTGTCAGGAAGGACCAATAATTGGAAAAAGTTATGTGAGTCAAGGTAGTTGTCATTGTCATTATGTGTCATCATGTCAACTACTCAAAGTGACCCTATGAACAATGGCTCTGAACTTTGTCCTATCCTGAGCTAACCTTACCATCTCAAACGCACCTGGCCTCATTGCCACAGTCAGTGTGTAAATCTATCTCATTCAGGGTCTTGCTCTCCTGCACTGACCTTCTAGCCTTCCAACCTTGATGTCCTTCTCCAAGGATGGTCCCTCCTGATGACTTGCCCAAGGTATGTGAGATAGAGCTTCTA
>NW_006399761.1:29796963-29799379 GCF_000299155.1 Elephantulus edwardii | reverse complement strand
TCTGTTTGTTTTCCCAGCAGTCCATGATATTCTCAATACTCTTCTCCAGCACCACAGCTCAAAGGCATCAATTCACCTTCTATCCTCCTTGGTCATTGTCCAACTCTCCGATGCATAACAAGTGATTGCGAAGACCATGGCCTGTATCAGACGCACCTTGGTCTCCAGAGAGACACCATTGCTCTTCAGGATAGACAGACCTATTTATTCCCTTGGCAGTCCAAGGAAGGTTCACTACTCTTCTTTAGCACCACAACTCTGTCATTGATTCTTCTTCTGTCACCCCTAGTCATTGTCCAGCTCTCAGATGCATAGCAAGAAATTGAGAAAACCATGGCCTAGATTAAGCACACCTTACTCTCTAAACTGACATCATTACTCTTAAGCATTTTGGGAGAGGTCTTTGACAGCAGATTTTCCCAATGCAATTTGTCTTTTGATTTTCTGACTGCTGGTGCCAAGAACACTGATTGTGGATCCAAGCAAGATGAATCATTAACAACCTCAATCCTTTCTCCGTCTATTATAACACTGCCTATTAACTTGGTGTAGAGTATCTTTGTTTTTGATGGTGAGATGTAATCCATATTGAAGGCTGCAATCTCTGATCTTCTGCAGCAAACATTTCAAAACCTCTTCAGTTTAGCAGAGCAAAGTTGTGTCATATGCACAACGCAGGTTGATGAGACTTCCTCCAATTTTGATACCACATTTTTCTTCATAAAATCTAGCTTCCCCAGTGATCTGTTCCACAAATATACTTCAGAGGTGTGGTGAAAGAATACATCCCTGACACATTCCTTTCTTGATTTTGAACTATGCGATCTGTTCAGACAATAACTTCCTGGTATAGATGGATAAAGGTTTGCCCTGAGCTCAATCAGGTGTTCTGGGATTCCCATTCTTCTCAAAGTTAGCCATAATTAGTTGTGATCCACATAATCAAATGTCTTTGCATAGTTGATAAAAGACAGACATCTTTCTGGTACTCTGCTTTCAGTCATGGTCTATCTGAAATATCAGCAATGATCTCTTATGTCACAGCCTTTTTTAAATCCATCTTATATTTCTGGCATTTCATAGTCAATGCACTATTCTAGTCACTTTTTTATTCTCTTTAGCAATATTTTGTTTGCATGTGACAGTATTAGTGATGTTGCTGTTGTTAGGTGCCATCGAGTTGTTTGCCGCTCATAGCAACCCTATGTGCAAGGAGTTCTAAACTCTGTTCTATCCTGTGCTAACCTAGCCTTCTCAAACGCACTTATTCCCACCACGCCAGTCACAGAATCCATCCATCTCATCGAAAGTCTTCCTCTCCTTCGCCGCCCCTCCACTCTGCCAAACATGATGTCCCTCTCCAAGGACTAGTCCCTCCTTACAACATGCCCAAAGTATGCCAGACAAAGCTTCGGAATCCTTGATTCCAAGGAGCATTCCAGCTTCACCTTCTTCAGGACAAACCTGTTCGTTCTCCTAGCACTCCATGGTATATTCAACACTCTTTTCCAGCACCACAGCTCAAAGGCATCAATACTCTATCAACCCTATTCACTGTCCAACTCTCTGATGCATAGCACAAAATTGCGAAGACTATAGCCCGGATCAGGCACACCTTAGTCTCCAGCCTGATATTGTTGCTCTTCAGTACTCTAGAGAGGTCCCTCACAGCTGACTTTCCCAATGCAAGTCATCTCTTGATTTCCTGGCTGCTGTTACCAAGAGTGTTGATTATGGAACCAAGCAAACTAAAACTATTAACTATCTCAATCTCTTCACCATCCATACTGATGCTGCCAATTGGCCCAGTGGTGAGAATCTTTGTTTTCTTGATGTTGAGCTTCAGTCCATATAGGAGGCTGCAGTCCTTGACCTTCTGCAGCAAGCACTTCAGGTCCTCCTCAGTTTCAGCAAGCAAGGTTGTGTCATCCTGATGGCTTGGGACTTAGGTCATCACAACAGGGGCCGGTCAATGGGAGACAGGTATTGAATGCTGTAGGCAAAAGTAGGAAGGGATAGTGGTGGAGTAAGGAAGTGTGGGGGGGCAGCACCATTGAATCTATTGGTCATTGCTGTAACTGAGCAATTGTCTTTCATCTGCTCTTTTCTGTGGAATGCTTGTCTGTCAGATACTATTATATATATTTAAAAATTGAGACAGACTAGGAAGAAGAATTGACCATCCACTTCAGAAAAAAAAAAAACACAACAGGCCTTCGAAAACCTTATGTACAATAGAGCACACTTAGACTATCGCTTGATATTAGTGATATTGTTCAATAATTTCCACATTCTGTAGGATCACTTTTTTTTTTTTTAGAATGGGAATAAATATGGATCTTTTCCAGACAATTGGCCAGATAGCTATCCTCCAGATTTCCAGGCACAACCTGGTCAGCACATTCAGGGTTGCATT
>NW_006399761.1:29772574-29790728 GCF_000299155.1 Elephantulus edwardii | reverse complement strand
GGCAGAGACAGTGCGATTGGCACAGGACAGAGCGGAGTTTAGGGCTGTTGTACATAGGGTCGCTATGAGTCGCAGGCGACTCAATGGCACATAACAACAACAAACAACATTTGCACCTGATAATGAAAGTGAGGAAAATCCCTAATGAGGTGGATTGACACAATGACTGCAACAAGTAGCTTGTGCACAGGAGAGGTCACAATGATACAGGCTAGTGCAAGGACTCAGTCTGTTGTTCAGACCAGCTGTTAAAAGTTGCAGTCAGCTTGATAGCAGCTAGTAATAACTTCATATTGAGTATCTATCACATTTTCCAAGTACACATTTTTGGTGTGTATAATTTAGTGATGTTAATTACATTAATCATAGTTGTGAATTCCAGTATCCCTTTACTATGAAAAGTAACTCCCCGCTTCCTACCACACATCCCATCTCTCCTGTCCCTAATAACTTTGGTCCCTATAAATGTTATTCTTGTTATTTCATATAAATAAAATCATATGTGTTCCATCTTGTGATTGACCAGCTATTTTTAGCAAAATTCATCCATGATGGGTCATGTACTTCATTTTTCTTCCTAATTTAGAAGTAGTCCATTGTACATCTGTGCAACATTTTATTTACGTATTAATCCATTGATGGTCATTTGGGTTATTTCTTCTTTTGGCAATTGTGACTAATGCTTGAGTGAACATTGGTTTACATGTGTCTGTTTGCATCACTGCTTTTGGGTCTCTTAGGTATACATCTAAGAGTAGAATTGCTGAGTCATAGGGCAGTTCCACATTTAACTTTTTGAGCAATATCAAACTGTTCTTCCACAACATTTACACCAGCAGCAGTGGAAATGGGTCTCAATTTCTCTGCATTCTCACCAACATTTGGATTCTATTTTTGGGTGTGTTTTTTTTTTCTTTTTTAATCTTAGTCATCTCAGTGGAAGTGGTATCTTTTTGTGCTTCAATCTGCACCTAATTAATAGTTAATGATGTGGAACAGCATTTTTTCATATGCTAGATGGCCATTTGTATATATTTTGTGGGGAAACACACATCCAAATCTTTTAAATTTTTATTTCGCTATTAAGCTGGAGGAGTTAAATATTCTGAGAACGAAACCTTTATCTGATATATTCTTCAAAACATTCTCTCATTCTTTAGGTTATCTTTTCACTTCGATGTTAAAATCCTTTGTTGAACCTTTAGTTTTGATGAAGTCTATTATATCTGTTTTGTCTTTTGATGTTAATAGTTCTGGTGTTAAACCTAAGAAATTATTTAAAACTAGATCCTAAAGTCATACCCCAATATTTTCTTATAGCGATTTTAAAAGATTTTCTTACATTTAGTTATTTGACTAATTGCATTTGAGTTTGAGTCCAGCTACATTATCTTGCCAGTAGATAGTTTTAATATAAATTCTTAAACAATTTGTGTTTATGTATTTGGACATCCAGTGTAAAGCTGGCTGCCAGGGACCTATCCAGAGTACTGGAGAGCAATGATGTCAGTCTGGAGACTAAGGTGCACCTGATCCAGGTCATGGTCTTTGCCATTACTTACCATGCATCAGAAAGTAGGACAATGACTAGGGATGACAGGAGAGTTGGTGCCTTTGAGCTGTGGTGCTCGAGATTACGGAATATACCATGGACTGCCAAGGGAACAAAGAAGTTTGTCCAACAGAGGGTGAAACCAGGCTGCTACTTTGAGGTAAGAATTCTGAGGCTCCATCTGACATATTTGGGCATATTGCAAAGAGGGACCAGTCCTTGAAGAGGGACATTATGTTTGGAAGGGTGGAGGGACAGCACAAGAGAAGATGACCCTGGATGAGATGGATTGACTCAGTGACTGGGGTAATGAGGGTAGGTGCATCAAAGACAGAAAGGCTGGCTTAGGATAGAGCAGGGTTCAGAGTCATTGTACAAGGGTCACTATGAGTCACAAGTGACTCAATGGCTCTTAACAACAGAAATGGCATGTGACCAAGCAGTGACTGAGGTGGAAACAGATACGGGAAGAGGTTCTGCTTCCCTCTGAGGGGTTGCATTTATTCCCATATAAAGACCACATACACAAGGGAATGTCAAGAGGCATCTGTCTCATTGTGTGGTGGCATCCTGATTGAAGATTACATCATGAGAAAACAAGTGAGAGAGGAACATATTGACTCTAGGATACTGTCTGGCCTACTGCACTGGGAAAATCTGCTGTCAAGGACCTCTTTGACATCCTAAAGGGCAAATATGTGTTTTAAAAAAATAACATGTGCTTGATTCAAGTCATAGTATTTTTCAATTGCTTCCTGTGCCTGTGAAAGTTGGACACTGAATAAAGAAGTCCAAAGAACAGACATCTTAGAATCATGATGGTGAAGAATACGGAATCCCCCCACAGGCAGCCAAAAGAATATACAAATCTGTCTTGGAAAAAGTGTAGCCAGCATGCTCCTTAGAAAGGATGATGAGCCTTGTCTCAGGGTGTGCTGTTGGGACGGGCATTTTCTGGAAAAAGACATCTTGGAAAGATGAAGGGTCAGAGGCGAGGAAAACTCTCAAGGAGATGGGTCGACACAGTGACTGCAACAATGGGCCTTAGAATACTGGAAATATTCAAGATGGTGCAGGACTGAACAAGGTTTGCATCTGTTGTTACACATAGGGTCATTTTGAGTTGGTCCCCTAAAAATTAAAACTACAGACCACTGTTTGAGTATGTGGATAAAGTTACATGTACCTTTTCAAACTGTATGTTGAGAAAATCATTTAAGAAGCTGAAATATATAAGAAGAATGTGGCATAAGGATTGGAGGAAGACTCATCAATAACCTATGTGATGCAAATGACTCAACTTGCTTGTAGAAAGTGAAGACTTGAAACACTTAAGGCAGAAGATCAAAGACTATGGCTTTCCATATGGATTACATTTCAACATCAAGAAAACAAAATCCTCAGCACTGGACCAATACACAACATCTAGACCAAAAAAAAAAAATGAAGTTGTCAACAAAATGTGCTTCATTGTACAACTGTGCTGTCCAGATCCTCTCCAAAGTGTTAAAAGAGGAAGGACATCAGCTTAAAGACTAAGATGTGGAATTTGTTTGATCCAAACATTGTATTGTCCATTGCTCACAAATGAATCTCAAAGTTGGACAATGAATAAGGAAGACTGAAGAAGCGATGCCTGTGAATTCTAATGTTGGAGAACAGGACTGATTAGCCCATGGACTGCCACAAAAAGATAAACAAATATGTCTAGTAGTAAGTGCAACCAGGGCAATCCTCATAAACAAGAATAAGGAAGCTTCTCAAAGACTTTGTGCATGTTTTCTGGAGTGCCAGTACTTGGAAAAAAGACATCATGCCGGGCAAGGTAGAGGGTTTAGGCAACCAAGTCTCAAGGAGATGGATTCACACAATGACGATTATAATGAGCATGAATATATACAATGGTGAGGATGGTGCAGAATGGGGGCAAGGTTCTGATCTGTTATGCCCTGCTTTGCAAAGGGTCACAGTCAAGTCAATGGCATATAACAACAACAACAACAACAGAATTTTTGTGACAAGTTTTTATTGCTTTAATATTTAAAGAAACAGACTTACATTGCTCCTAATTTCTAACCCCTTAAAGTCTAAAAAGCAAATTCAAGGTGATTCACGCAGATCATATTTGACTCTCCCAGTAGAATCTGTACACATTCAATCATTATTTCATGAGTCAACATTGTCTGTCAAGTTGGATGGACTGACTTAAGCATGGTTCCTCTGTTCTTGGAAACTTCAAAGTCAGTAATAGTGTTTAATGATAGAAAACTGCAATTCTCAAGATGTGATAAACACCTCCATAACACTGTTTATGTCTACAATAATCAAGTCAAGTCTTTCAAGTTAGGGCTGCCTGCCTGCAACAATATGAAGTAGGATCTGTTCTGCAACAGGCTTAACCCTGCAATAGTGATATTACTAGGAAGCTTTGCTGGCCTAGTGGCAAGAAGTTGTACTGTAATCCCAAAGGTACATGGTTCGTATACACCAGATGCTCCACTGGAGAACGATGGGCAATCTCTTCCTGGGCCAGTCAGATCCAACTTGACGGTACACAACAAAAACAAAAACAATTGTTAAAAGTGATATTACTGGCAGCAGTCTTCCTAAGGCCCAGATAAGAGGCAGAACAGTTTCAACTGGAACACACCTGCCAAGCCTACCAGCTATCCTTCACACTGTGGGGACAGATTCTCTGAGAGGTCCAGTCAGACTAACTCTTTAGGCAATGCCCTGCTTGCTCATTCATGGTTGACTCAACCTGCAATGTTTCCAGGGATGAGTAAAGAACAGGAGAGTGGTATAAGTAACAGGAATAAACCAAAATGTGAGCAGGCGAGGTGTCCTGAACCACAACACAACATCCACCATCTAGAATAACTGGAAAATTTTTCATTAAAAAAAAAAAAAAGACCCTACATTATCACTAATAAATATTAAAACTACAAGTGGATACGAGAAAACCAAAAAGAACAGACTTAAGTGTGTGAAAGAACCAAGGTCACGTGTAGGTTTGGCAGATAGTTAACATAAAGATTAGTATGTGCTGCAAATGTTGTTGTTGTTGTGTATTACTGAGTGGAAACTGACCCATAAGTGATCCTCTGGTGGGTTTTCCAAGGCAGTCAATCACAAGGGAGGAGACTGCCCGTTCCTCCTCTGTGGAGCAGCTGGTGGATTTGAACTGCGTGCCTTCAGGCTTGTAGTGAAGCAGAGCATCCCATGTGCTACAAATACATCCATTTATACAGTAAAGTCAACAAATGGCAATATTGTGAAAACTTTTTAACCACACCAAACACCCTGAGGGAGTCAGTGGTCATGGGACCACATGTCTTAGGGGACATTAAGGTCAAGTGCCATAACATAGTTCTGTTCTATACTGTGGTAATTAGCAAATGAGGCTTTAAAACTTCAGAAGTGGACATGTAAGACTTAATAGTTAATCTGTAAGGAGCAAGTAATAGTAAAATAAATTAAAACCCACATAATTACAATTATTTCATAGCACTAAGAAACCTCAACTTCCACAATCCTGGCATCAGAAGAACTAGAAGGCACTCAACTACCTGAAAAGGATCATAATAGGTGGTCTTGAACAGTGAGGGATACAGGTTGAACTACAAAGTCACTGTAGTCAGGATTCCTGGTCTGGCATTGGGTGGAACCTCCCAAGACCGGTCCTCAGCAGCTCTTTGAGCCTGGAACTAAACCCACCCTACAACACAACCTACGCCAGACAATAGACACCAGGAAGTCGCTGAGCCTTTAGAGCATCAGCCAGAGGCTCACAAAGCAAATTATTTGCTCAAGGACAAAACACAGAAGGTAGGAATGGAGATGAATAGTGAGAAGAATGAAGATAGACTGTGGTGAACTGTAATAGTCATAAAACCTAATACAAATGGTTATTTGATTAGAATACCAATATACTCTGCAGACTTTCATGCAAATCAACAAAAATTAAAAAATGAGGTGGGAGCTGAGTAACTTTTAAGAAAACTATTATGTAATTATCATTAAATACTACATGAGAATATGGCAAAATAATTAAAGACTGAGTGACAACTTTTAGAAACACTGTAAGAGATCCACAACTGAATCTAATGCCCATAGTGTATTAAAGACCTGTCCTAAAATAACACAACGAATAAGTACCATCAAAAGAAGAGATCAATTCCAGTGAAGATCTCAGAAAATAACTGAGATTTACTAGACTCTATCAAATGGACAAAACAAGCTAAAAGTACTCAAGATGAAGGAAGTGGAGAGGATGTTAAGCCAATACACAAAGCTGGAACATAGTGGAGGCTTTAAAAGGTAAAGGTTCTCAATTCTTCATTTTCTAACATAGAAAATTGCTGGCATTCATTGACGTTATTACATATTCCTGGGCAAACAAACAAGAAAGGCTACCTAAAACCTATTACCATTTCTGGAAGTAGCATATGATTAAGAACCAATTATAATAACTGAAGAAGCTCAAGTTGCACTGAAGGCACAGACAAAATACAACATCCCAGGAAATGAAGGAATACCAATTGATACATTCCAACAAATAGATTTAGCCCTGGATGTGCTCACCAAGCTGTTCCAAATCTTTAAGACACATATCAGGTCAAATGACTGGAAGAAACACATTATTTATTTCCATTCCAAAAAAAGATGAACCAATCGAATGTAGAAATTATTGAACAGTATCACTCATAGCATATGCAAGTAAAATCTTGAAGGTTCTTTAAAAACGGCTACAACAGTCCATTAACAGAGAACTGCCAGAAATCCAAGCTGGGTTTGGAAGAAGCCCCTGCACCAAGGATATCACAGCTTATGCCAGATTGAGCTTGGCTGAAAGCAGAGACTACCAAAAGTACGTCTACTCATGTTTTATTTTCTAAGAAAATCCATTTGACTGTGTGGATTGCAACAAATTATGGCTAACATTCAGAAAAATGGAAATCTAAAACAACTGTGCTCATGTGTAACCCATTCCTCAATTAAGGGGTTATGTGAAGAGAGCAAGGGAACACTGCATAGAATAAAATTAACAAAGATACATGTCAGGGCTGTATCCTTACCTATTCAATTTTAATCTGTATATTCAATAAATCATGTGAGAAAGCAGACTTTATGAAGAAAATGGGACCAGAGGAAGACTCAACAACCTATGTTATGCAGAATATACAACCTTGCTTGGTGAAAGTGAGGATGGCTTGAAGTGCTTGCTGATGAAGACGGAGACGGAAGACTACTGCCTTCAACAAAGATCACGCCTTGGGTATCAAGAAAATAAGAATCTTTACCACGATGTCAGTTGTTGATGTTAGGTGCTGTGGAGTCGAGCACAACTCATAATGACCCTATGAACAAAAGATCTGTCTCAGAAAAAAAGTTCTATCCTGCACCATCCTCACATTTCCTGACACATTAGAGCCCATTGCAGCAGTCAGTGTGTCAGTCTGCCTGGTTGAGGATTTTCCTCTCCTTCGCTGACTCTCCATCCTTCCCAATATCATGTCCCCCTCCAAGAAATAGTCCCTCCCAGCAACATGTCCAAAGTACGTGAGGCAAAGACTCATCATTCTTGCCTCCAAAGAGCACTCCAGCTGCACCCTCTCCAAGACAATCTATACTGAAGGCTGCATTCCTTAATCTTCTGCAACAAGTGTTTCAGGCCCTCATCACTTTCAGCAAGCAAGGTTGTGTCATATGCATAACTCAGGTTATCAATGAGTCTCCCTCCAATCCTGATGCCACACTCCTCCTCAGAGTCCAGCTCCTCAGATAATTTGCTCAGCATACAGACTGAATAGGTATGGAAAGAGAACACAACCTTGACACACTCCCTTCCCAATTCCAAATCACGCAGTGCTCCCCTGCTCCTATTCGCACAACAGCCTCCTGATACAGGTATAGGTTCCACATGAGCACAGTTAAGTGCTCTGGGATTCCCATTCTTCTAAATGTCAGCCACAACCTGTCATGATCCACACCATCAAATGCCTTTGCACAGTCAATAAAAAACAAATAGACATTCTTCTGGTATTCCTTACTTTAAGCCAGGATCCATCTGGCAATAGCAATGATATCCCTGGTGCCATGGACTCTTCTAAATCCTGTTTAAAATCTCAAAAAAAATTTTTTTTTAAAAATGCCATGGCACATCTTAATTTCTAACATGGCTTCTTTGCTCTTCAGCACTTTAAAAGATGTCCCTGGCAGGAGATTCAACCAATTCAATATTCCATTTGATTTCTTGACTGCTGTTTTCATGGGTGTTGATAGTGAATTCAAGTAAAATGAAATCTTTAAGAAACTAAAAAAAAAAAAAACCCAACCAATTACTGGTAGTTCCTTATTTATGTACTGTTCTGTTTTTTAATGATCTTCAGCTTGGACCTCATGCACTTTCTGCGAAGGGTCAAGGACTGCAGCCTTCAGTATGGACTAAGGCTCAACGTCAAGAAGACAAAGATTCTCGCCACTGGACCAATTGGCAGCGTCAGGATGGATGATGAAGAGATTGAGAGTGTTCACAGCTTCAGTTTGCTCGGCTCCACAGTCAACACTCTTGGCACCAGCAGTCAGGAAATCAAAAAGCGTATCACGATGGGAAACACTGCCGTTAGGGACCTCTCAAAGGTACTCAGGAGCAACAGTGTCTCTCTGGAGACTAAGGTGCGCCTGATATAGGTCATGGAATTTGCAATCGCTTGTTATGCATCAGAGAGTTGGACAATGACTAGGGAGGACAGAAGGAGAGTGGATGCTTTTGAGCTGTGGTGCTGGAGAAGAGTACTGAATGTACCATGGACTGCCAGGAAAACAAACAGATTCATCTTGGAGACGATTAAACCAAGCTACTCCTTGGAGGCAAGGATTCTGGGGCTTCGTCTGACATACTTTGGACATGTTGCCAGGAGGGACGGGTCCTTGGAGAGGGACATCATGCTTGGGAGGGTGGAGGGACAGCGCAGGAGGGGAAGACCCTCTATGAGATGGATTGATTCAGTGACTGGGGTAATCGGGATGGGTGTGTCAGAGGCAGTGCGGTTGGCGCAGGATAGAGCAGGGTTTAGAGCTGTTGTGCATATGGTCGCTATGAGTCGGAAACGACTCGATGGCACGTAACAACAACAACAATTTCTACATTCAGTTGGATCTTCCTTCTTGGGAATGGGAACAAATATGGACCTCATACAATCCATTAGCGAGACAGTTGTCCTCCAAATTTCCTGGCAAACTGGTGAGTGCATCCAAGGCTGCATGTGTTAATTCAAACAAGTCAATTGGTATCTCATCGATTCCTGGGACCTTATTTTTTGTCAATGCCTTCAATGCAGCTTCTACTTCCTCCTTCATTACCTTTGCCTCCTGTTCATAAGATACTTCCTGAAATTTTTCAGTGTCAATTCCTCTGGTACAGCAACTCTGTGTACAATTAGTTTACAATCAGCTGTGGGTGGGAAGCTAATTAACGGTATTTGATTTCCTCTACAATCAGCGGTGGGTGGGAGCTGGTTAACTGTCTCTGATTTTGCTTATGATGCCAATAGGCAACATTATATTAGATTAAGACTGCAGTTATCAAGGACTCAATGTTAATTGGATCCACAATCAACACCCTTGGTACTAGCAGTCAAGAAATCAATTCACACTAGGAAAATCTATTGTCTGGGACCTCTCCAAAATGCTATAGAGCAACGATGGCAGTTTAAAAAATAAAGTGCTGGCAGTTTCTTTCCCTGGTCTGTCTCTGTCTCTCTGTTTATCTCTCCCTCCCTCTCTCTGTCTAGACCAAGGAATCCTGCCTGGGAACTCCTTTAATAAAGCTTCTTTGAGTTCATAAAAAAAAAAAACAAAACAAACAAAAAAAAAACAACAAACAAACATCCAAAAAAACCCAACCAAAAAAATGCCACACAAAAAATAAAGTGCACTGATCCAAGCCATGATATCTAGAATTGCTTCCTATGCACCTCGAAATTGGACAATGACAATTAAATCACAGAAGACTCGATGCTTTTGAATTGTGGTATTAGAGAAGAATACTGAATATCCGATGGACTGTCAAGAGAATAAACAGGTCTGTCCTGGAAAAAGTGAAACCACAGTGCTCCTTGGAGGCTAGGATGGTAAACTCTTGTCTCACACATTTCTGCCATGTGTTAGGAGAGGCTGGTCCTTGGAGAAGGACATCGTGCTTGGAAAGATGAACGGTCAGATAAGAAGAAAACCCTCAAGATGGATTTTACATTGTTATTACAGTGACACAACAATAATTCAAAATGAACTTAATTATTTCTGTATTATTATGAACCTTAGCTGACTGAATAGTGGTAAACATTATGAAATTAGGTTATTTTACAACTACAATTTTCTTAAAAAAATCTATGTGAGTAATAAAATGTCTTTTCTGGTTTTGCTCCTTGGTTAAATTTCTATTTCTTGCTTAACAAGTTACAAACACGCAGAAAGGGGAGAGAAGAAGTTATGGAGAAGAAAATTAGTAAAATCAGATCAAGGACAAAAATACTGCTATGAGAAGCTAAAAATAATTAAAAAAGAAAAAAAAAAGATTCTCACTATTATAACCTGGGAAGATTCATTCTTTAATAAGCAGAAATAAGCACGATAGCGAAAGTCCTTAATGTGCTTTAAATTATGTTTTTAAGCTTCATACTACAAATATTTAATAACCCCTCAAACAAATTGTATTCTGAAGGAAATGATGTAATTGTCTAGGTGACCAAAGAAATCATTTGACTCTCTGCAAATGTTAACTTGTGTTGTGACGTTGGGATTAGTAGTAATCATTTTATCATCTATTCAATAATGAAGCTATACCACATGATACGGACATTCAATCTGTAGTGTTTCGAATCTTCCCTTTTCTAAAGGAGGCATCTTAAATAAGTATTTTTTTCTTAAAGATATTGGAAAGACTTCAAAATATATCACATTTGGAAATATACAGAATATTTGCAACTTCCTTATTTCTTAAATAAGTCTTTTCTGTACTACCAATTATATTCTTAGAAACATGGAAGTATTAATTAAAATGCAGAAATCTAGAAAAAATATAAGCAATGATTATTAAAATGATATAAAATAGCCTCTATCTTAGAAAGCTACAGCTTGGTGTTAGGAAAGACTTATCACAACAACTTTAGACTGTCTACATTTTAAGGATATACAATTCTACTACTTGCTAACTTTCCTGAACAGCTAAAACTTACATATGTCTGTAAGGAAAGGTGACATTTAACATCGCACTGATTTATTAAATAATAAAGGAAAAGTCCATGCTTTATAACTCAGCATTAAATTTCTCACAGAGAATTCAAGAAAAAAAATTCCTATCCCAGATAGTCATCAGCAGTCTTTGTTGTGCCTTCCAACCAGCACTTCTCCAGAGGAGTCACGTGGGCGCTGCATTCAGGGAGGAAGCGCGGGCTTTTCTCATTCTTCGCACCAAGGCTTCTTGTCTTTTTTTCTGAATTTCTTCAGGAGAACATTTTCTATTTTTCTCATCATCTTCTGAAAACACAAACAAAATATTTAAACAGCAGTTTTATATATCATGAGGTTAATCTGAGTATGGCCATATTTTTAGTATCACGTTTGCCAGGTTACTTTGGCAATTAAATCATAGTAAACTACCAAACAGAACTCAGAGGCAATTTGCCAAACCGACCTTCTCTGGCACCCCAAACTCGCCAACTACTTTGTGGGAAAATATGGACAGTCTCCTCCCAAGCAACACTACAGTCCTGGAAACTTAATGGAAGGTAAGCTGTGAGTTAGTGCCAACTCCAAAGTACAGACTCATAGTTGACCCTCCAGTCAGTTTTCAGATGTTGTAAACCCCACAGGAGACTTCCCATCTTTCTCAGGAAGAGCAGCTTGTGGATTTTAACTCCTTATCCACAAGCAAAAAAGAGAAGAAAACACTACGTTAGTAACACATCCAATTCCTTTTTTTGGCAAAATACTGAGTTCTGAAAAAATGAATTAATTCCACAGTTAAGGTATTGTTAGCTGAAATACAGAATACTTATATAAAGCTAGTAAGAATAAAATTTTTAAATTAACAAACTTATTTTTCCATTTAAATCCTATTTCTAATTTATGACCAACACCCTAACACATAATCAAACTAATGATAACTGGTAAAATTGTTTATAAAAATGTCCTTCAGAAAAGAATCTATAAAATACTATCATCAGAAATATTATTCACATTTACATCTGCATAAAGGTTCAATATTTGTTAGTAAATATTTCTCTTGTTAAATAAGAAAAAATATGGTCCCAAAAACATCATCTGTACTCTTTTCCTCTCCTGATATAATTAGAAATGGAGGCTGAAATTTAAGATAAGAGATACATATTTTAGGTAAACCTTCCAGATTATTTTAATAAATCTTTTCTTTCTAAGCTAATGAGCTCACAGGTTTTAGCAATTTTTCCTTACAGAAAGATACTAAAAGATATTTTCTAATTAGTTTGATTTATTATTATTTGGCCTCAAAGCTTAGAACAAGGGATTCAGCTTATGTACTCATACACAGTGTTTACACTTTGTGACTTAACAAAAAACAGAAAAAACTATAAGCAGGCCACTAGAGTTCCCTAGACACTGGTAAGGCTAGGCATTCACTGATAAGACAGGCCAAAGTAAAGAAATACGTAATTGTAATCAGTGATTTAAAAAAATAAGTTAAGATAGAAAATAACAAGCAGTAAGTACCATGGACTGCTAGAACAAACAGGTTTGTCCTGGAGAGGGTGAAGCCGGAGTGCTTCTTGGAGTCAAGGATTCTGAAGCTTCATCTGACATACTTTGGGCATGTTGCAAGGAGGGACTGGTCCTTGGAGAGGGACATCATGTTTGGGAGAATGGAGGGACGACGCAGGAGAGGAAGATCCTTGATGAGATGGATCGATTCTGTGAGTGGAGTGGTGGGAATGAATGTGTTTGAGAGAGCGAGGTTGGCACAGGATAGAACAGCGTTCAGGGCTCTTGTACATAGGGTCGCTAGGAGTCACAAACAACTCGATGGCACATAACAACAAGTTGATATAATACAGACTGGTCAAAGAAGCTCTGAATGCGAGAGAAAAGTTAATTTGAAGCCAAAGGGTAAGAAAGCCCCAATCAAAAAAAGCAGGTACAGGAGAGTTGGAGATTGGGAGGGAGTTCTTTTAAGCAAAACGACGACACGGCCAAACTTTCTGAAGAAAGTAACTGAAGGAACTTTCTGAGGAAAACAGACACACATGATAGTTGAGTATAGGAGCTGTTGCTGTTGTTGTGCGCCATCAAGTTGGAACGAACCCACAGAGACAGTAAACTGCATGGGAGGAGACTGCCAATCCTTTCCCCACAGAGCTGCTGCAGGTCGAAGAAAAAGGATACGATGGACAAGCAGATTAATGAAAGGCTGGCAAGAATAAAGTCAGTATTTTACTTAAAATATGAGCAGTCGGTATTAATTTTTATTTTAGACACTTGAATGCCAGGCTTGCTAATTTGTTTTCAAAATATTATGCTGTGTGTGCAGACTACAAGTGAAAGGGACAGGTATTAGAACTACAGCAGTCCAGTCACGGAATGTGGGCTTGAACAAGAACATAAGCAAGAATGAGAAAATACAGTTTTAAAATTAATTTTTGAGGTAGAAACAATGGAATATATTGCATTGCAAGAACACAGAACCGGAAAAGAGAAAATAAATGAGAATTAAAGATGACAAGTTATATTACATAAATAAACTGTAATCTGTCACAACTGTGAGTTTTTTTATCAGATATTCTGTCAACAAAGATATTCAGTTGAGGGAGAATGGGTGGCCTAGTGGTAAGAAGCTGCACTGACAACCCAAAGAAAGCCATTCAAATCCACCAGCTGCTCTGCTCAAAATTTTCAAATACTGTTTATTTCAATGTTCTCTGTTAAAAGCAAGCATAAGAATGCTCTTTTCAACATAATGAACTATTTAAACACCTAAACCAGCAATATACTTAAGTATTAGTGTGTTTCCTGGAAATCAGTAGTCTACAAAATTTACTGTCACTCAATGTATTAAATTTGGGAAAGGAATACCAAGTTACCTTCTGAAAAGCATACTACTTTCTCTGTAAAATTCATACAGTGACTTCAAGATTAGCAGCCAAATGTTTTCATCATTTTGTTACCAAGGTTTCTTATCTTCAGTACTTTTAAGAATCACTTTAAGAACTCCTGTTAAACCTCATATTGAATAGTTTTATTCTCCTTCTTTACTCAAACTCAACTACTTTCCAAGATGATACTTTCAAAGGAAAATTATTTCACACCTACCTTTCGAAGGTTGTTTCAAAAATTCAGGTGTCATCACAGATTGGTGTTGAAGAGCGTCTTCCTTGCGTGCTGAGTTGACACATGAAATTTTGTTTCCTTCTAAGCTATATATAATGTCAGTATCAGACATACTTCCTGCTGCACAATTCTGATTAAATGGAGAACCAATCTGAGAATTTTTCGTCTTGGTAAATGTATACTTAGAAAATTTAACTGTTTTATTACGATCAGCCTGAGTTTCATCTCCCATCAGCCTATGTGACAGATGTTGAGCATTTGACTTCTGAGGAGCAGTACGAATTCCTTTACCTATCTGAACTGAACTCATATTCAAACTTGAATTTCCTCCAAGAACCAATTTAGAACTATTCACTTTTACTGGAACATTAGTGTTAGTCCAGGAGCCATGCAAATTACTGATGTCATCATCTGAGTTCTTACAGTGTAAAGTCAAACTTGTTTTGGCACTCAAAATACTTGGAGGATTTCTACAAGTTTTCCTTTCCTCTACCATATTTATTTGTGAGCTAATTGCCAATGGAGATGTTTGCAGTGCAATGTTGCCCAGATTCAAATGCTTTGATTGCCCCAAACGAGTTTCCTGTTCAGATATAGTAAATACGTTTTTAGCTCCATGTTCGGAACTACTGATTTCAACTGTACTTCGTGATGTTTTGCTCTCATTTCTAACATCCTGTTGCTGAGTTAATCTTTCAATATCATCACAGGCTTTGTATAACAAATCATCATCCAGTGTGTCTGTTTCCCAGATATCCTCCACCTGACGGCATGCTTCAATAATTTCATTGGCAAATGAAGCATCGTTCCAATCATCAAAAAAAGGACCTGAATTTGGTGCATTCGTCTTACTATCTGGTTTTGTTCCACTGGCTGAAGTTCCAGAACCAAACAAATCTATGTTAAAGGACTGATTGAAGATGAGCTTATTTTTTGGTTCATGAAAATATCTTGTGTTCGGAGAAAATTTATTTTCAGAAGTATTCACAACAGGAGAAAATGTAGGAGGAACATCTTTTATTTTTGTTATACTAGATGCAAGGTCACAATCTTGAATTTTACTTTTAAGAACTTTATTGTAAGTTTCCCCAAATCTCATTTTATGTTTAGTGGATGATAGCTGGTTTGGGTTATTATTTGAGTCTGGCAAATATTTATGCTGTACAGAATCTATTAAGTCTGTGTTACAAGTCTTTGAAGGAAGACTATGTAAAATTTTTGTATCACCTAATCTGACCTCTGACTTTGTGTTTGCTACTGACTTACTCTGATCATTTTTCCTGTTGCAAGTATCAGTGTCCTTGGGAACAGCACCATGAGTTGTTTTAGGCACAGGGAGTAGTTCAGGCATCATAAAAGGGTCATTTCTGAGTAACGTGTCCCAGTCTTCCTCAAAATCACTGGTAGCAAAAGGATCGATGTGCATATTTAGTTCCTTGGCACAAGAAGTCCTGCATGGTTTTGTCATAACAGGAGTATCTACTAGAGAAGAAAACGATTCTGGGGTTTGGCTTTGCAGTTTTACAGTAACCAGAGTGTCTTTAGTAACAATTTTCTCCTCTTTGTTCTTCTTTGCAAAGGTAGTGCCACCAGTGTTCAAAAGAACATTTGGTGGATCTTGGCTTAACTGTCCACTACACTTCTGAGTGGAGCCATCAAAAATGGCATTAAAGGCCGCTTCCACACTTTGGTCAAAGGACTTCGGACAGTTACTTAGATCATTTCCTATAGACATCGTGGCATTTTCCTTCACCGGCACAACAGCACTACTTATTCCAGGAACCATATGACATGATGATTGCATATGCATATTATCTTTATAATCATTTACAGTCTCTGTTTCTGAAATCACCTGGGTAAAATCATGATTCCCATAATTTTGTTCTTGAATTACACCTAGTTCTTCCATATTTTTATCAAATTGCTTAGCCAACTTCATAAGCTCTTCTTCTTGATTTTGTGCTTTTAACCTACTAAACAGAAAAACAATTTACATGAAACACAATATAAATGAAGAATAGTTTGAAATATGTTTATGAACTTTGCAAGCAAACCAATATAAAATTTAAAAAAAGATGGGAAAAATATTTTAAACTCATTTTAAATATTCAACTGTACTGAAAAAATTTTGATATATTAAAATATAAGAACTTTAATATAAATTTTAATTAGAGCTAAGAATTTAATAGTCATTTTAAAGCCCTTACAGAAACGAAAATAGAATATCATTAAAAACACTTGCTTCAATGAATGCAGAAAAGTTGACACTCACTTAGCGCAGTTCATTTTTGCTCTGGATTTCCCCTTTGCTACAGTGGGAGTACAAGGAATAGCAGTTTCACCAATCCACACGCCCAGCAGAGAGTTTGTTGTTGGCTTTTCATCCTTGGTCAAAGGGGGAGAAAAAAAAATATGTGCAAAAGCACCAAACAGAAGAAAAATAAATAGAAAAATTACAAAAGAAACATAGAAGCTTAAAATATTTTGAAATTTTCCCATACAATTATAAATTTTGGTCAAGAGTTAAGATACCAAACAAATGAGAAGTTACCAAAAACAATGAGAAGTTGGAAGACAGCAATAAGAAATTTGAAGATAATTTATTTCTGTTGCAGGAAAAGAAAAACATTCAGAATTGTTAATGCCTTATTAAAAAAAAATTAAAGTTTCAAGTCTTAGTTTCTCGAATACTCATGTTTGATAAAGAGAATAATTTATTTCTATTTTCATCAGATATTGATAAAATCATTCAGTCTGCTAAAGAAACTGTGGTATAAACTATCAGATAAAAGGAGAAAAACATTGAAGTTTCTTTCTATCATCTGATTGTCTAAATTTTGCCTTTTCCCCATCATAATTTCTATCTAGAAGTCAAGATTTCATGTTGATGTGACTTTAACACTCAGATTAAACTAAAGAAGTGTGGAGTGAGCTGTGCAACCCAAAGGCTACTGTCCATCCCAGGCAACTCCAGGGAGACAGGCCATTTACACCCCTGAAAATTGTAAGGAGGGTTGCTAGTAGTCTGAACTGACTCAACAGCAGTGAGTTTTTGGGATCAAAGGAAATTCAGTAAAGAGATGTAAGAGAAAAGTCAGAACTGAGAATAAGAATGAGACAAGGAAAAGAACAAAAATAAGCAGAAAAAGTTCAATCAGGATGAAAAGTAGGAAAAGACAATTTTAGTTCTGGATACATCTATTATGCTTTTCACTCTTCTGATCATGGAAAAAATTAAAGAGAATGAGCTCATTCTTTACACATGTATTAAGAACCAAATTAACAAATCAAATAGAAGGCTTATTTTCTACTGTATTTGTTTATTATCTGGAATGAACAAAATTACAATCACATGAAGCAAGAATCAGCTAATCTCTATATTTATTTTAGGTTAACTTGAAGGCAAGGATTTAAATAGCAGCATGTAGCTAATGTCGGTTCTTTACTAGGTGTGTAAAGAGTCATACAATTCCCTACATTAAAATCCTCAATAGAGCAATGGTTTTCTTAGATGCACAATTTTCTGTTAATGGTTTTAGTTTTGTGAAATACTTAAGAAAAATCACTAATTTCACTATCAGACTATATAGTCTTTCCCTTTTTATTCTAACACAAGTGACACAGTTTTTACTTAATGGAAAGTGACATTTTTAGTGATTTACTTATGAAACTTTTCCCACTTAGAAAGTAATTTTAAAATCTATTTTTAGATAATAAAGATAACCTTATATATACATATATCTAGGAATATATACTATATATGTATACCTATTTCCTTAAATTTCATTAACAATTATATAAGGTTGAATCCCAGTATATTCCAGACACAGTATTTTATATCCAAATGCAGAACTTTATCCTAAAGGGTATACCATATAAAGCTGTATGAATAACATACACAGAAATGTCAATCACATTTAAAAAACATTGTAAAAAATATTTAGAAAAGTGAAATGACTATCAATTAAGTGCACATTAAAAAGAGATAAACCATCTATGAAAACACAGTAGGGTAATAAAACAACTAGAAAGACAACAGCTAACCTAAAAATAAGTATGAATTTGTTTCATGTTGAGAACAAATTCTCAGAACATTACAAGCTTTTAAACAGACCTATGCATTTTTTTAAAAATTTTAATTTAGTTTGTTTATTTTTCATTTCAATGAACATCTACAGAGATTTTGGAATTCCATTCATTCATTGTTGCACCCTTCTCCCCGCACAACCCCCCCCCTGC
>NW_006399761.1:29757624-29766479 GCF_000299155.1 Elephantulus edwardii | reverse complement strand
GGGAAGACCCTCTATGAGGTGGATTGATTCAGTGACTGGGGTACTCAGAATGGGTTTGTCAGAGGCAATGAGATCGGCACAGGATAGAGCACAGTTTAGGGCTGTTGTACATAGGGTCGCTATGAGTCGCAAACGACTCGACGGCACATAACAACAACAAGCAAAATAGTGCTGAAGATCATTCAAAACAGCTATGAGAACAGACAGAACTGCCAGTTCTAGCTTGGTTTAGAATAGGCCATGGTATCAAGGATATCATTACAGATGTCACATAGGTCTTGGCTGAAACCAAGGAGTACCAAAGAATGTCTATTTGTTCTTTACTGACTATGCAAAGGCATGTGAACTGCGTGGATCATGGCAAATCACGACTTAACATTGACAGAATGGAATGCCAGATCACTTAACTGTGCTGCTGTGAAACCCATACCTAGACCAAGCCACTACATGGCTTACAATTAGGAAAAGTGTGCAGTAGGGCTGCATCTTTTATCCAAACCTTTTCATTCTGTACACAGAGCCAATTAATCGAGAAGCTGGACTCTATGAAAAAAAATGTGGCATAAGGATCAGGGAAGATTCAACAACCTCTGTTATGCAGATGACACACTGGGCTTATTCGAAGGGAGGACTTCAAATGCTTGCTACAGAAAATCAAAGACTACAACTTTCAATATAGATTGCATCTCAATGTCAAGAAAAAAAATTTTTACTACTGGATCGATACACAACATCAAGACAGATGGAGAAAAGACTCAAACTGTCAATGACTTCATCTCTAGTAGTCAGAAGATCAGGAGACACATTGCACTTACAAAGTCTGCAATTACGGACATCTTCAAATTAACACAGACTAGGATGAAGGATTGGCCATTCACTCTTAAACAGGCCTACTAAGGGCCGAAATGACCTTCCAAAGCCTATGGACATTTAGAGTAGACTAGCAGATACTGCACCAGAGGCGGGGCCCTGTATTGGGAAACACAAAGGAGGAGAACAGGTGCAAGCTGACACCACTGATGGGAACATGGAGTGTGATAAGTATAAATGTAGAAAAATTGGACATTGTGATAGAAAAAACAGAATGTCTAAATACTGACATACTGGGCACTGACAAAAGGAGATTAATTCGCATGGGACATTTTGAATTGGAGGGACTTAGGTTCTACTGTGGTGGAAATGAAAACGTGAGGACAATGGGCTGCATTCACAGTTAAAAAGACCATTTCTAGATCCATCTTGAAGTACAACATCGTGAGTGACAGGATCATATCCATATACATACAAGGAAGATTTGTTAATACCACTATCATTCAAATATATGTACCAGCAGCCAGAGCCAAAGAGGAGGAAGTAGAGGATTTCTACCATCTTTTGAAGTCAGAAATTGATCAAACATGCAATCAAGATGCATTAATAATGTGTGACTGGAACGCAAAAGTTGGGAATAAGGAAGAAATATCAGTAGTCAGAAAACAGATTGGTGACAGAAATAAGGCTGGAGCTAGAATTTTGTATAAGCAATGATTTATTTGTTACAAGTACCTTGCATAAGAAAAACAGCAACTGTAGACATGGACTACACAGAGGAATCAGACTGATAATGTTCATGGAAAGACTTGTTGGAGAAGCTGTGAAACTAGGCAGCTGCTGACTGTGGAAAAAACCATCAACTAGTCAAATGGAAGTTAAAAAAAGAAGAAAACAAATTCACAAGAACAATACTTGACCTTGAGTCTCTCACATCTGAATTAAAACACCATCTCAGACACAAGTTTGAGGCCTTGAACGCTAATGAATGAAGATCAGATGAGCTGTGGGAGGATATCATCCAGGAAGAATGCAAAGACAGAGGAGGATGACAGAGATGAATGTCAGAAAAGATTCTGAATATTGCACTGGAGTCCCAAGAAACCAAAGCCAAGGGAAGAAATCAGGAAGTTAAAGAGCTGAAAAGAAAATTTCAAAGGGCAGCATGTGTAGACAAAGCAAAGTATTGTAATGAAATGTGCTAAGAGCTAAAGTCAGAAAAACAAACGGGTCAAACTCACTTGTCATTTCTTTTTTTGTTTGTTTGTTTGTACATGTTTTAATTAAGATGTGTTTTCCATTCTTTTGGGAAAATAATTAAAGGTGAAATATCTTCATCACACTGTAATTTAATGTTTAATCATTTGAAGATATTTCAGTATCTTTTTTACAGAGACTGAATAATAAATATTATACTACAAAAAGAAGCACATTAAGACTCTATTTTATCCATGACGTAATCAGCACTTGTTACCTGAATGTTCTAGATATCTTCTCAGGTATGAAGGAAGCAGTGCATCACTATGGTTTTGATTTAAATTTCCTGATGATTAATGATGTCAATAACTTATCTTCCTTGGAGAAAAATATATTTTGTTCCTGCATACAATTTTAATTGGATTATTTGTTTTGTTTTTTCCTTTTTTATTGAGTCATAAGGGCAATTTATATACTTAGGATACAATTTCCTCATGAGATTTCTAAAATATGCTCTCACATTTTGTAGATTGTCCTTTTATTTTCTTGGTGATGTCATTTGATTTACAGAAATTGTTAACTGAAGAACAAATCCAAGCCTTGAGTGGCAATACTTAAGGATGCTATGGGCTGAACACTGATCAAGGAAGCATCAAAAGAAGGTAGAAAAAAATACAGATTCACTGTACCAAAAAGAAGTGGCTGACACAGAAGAATTTCATCAAACATCTGACCAAGCGGCTATGGTGATGAAAGAAGAGGTTCAAGCTGCTCTGAAAGAAGTGGCAAAAAACAAGTCTCCAGGAATTAATGGAATACCAACTGTTCTATTTCAATAGATGCAGCCCTGGACATGCTCACCAAGCTGAATCAAAAAATCTGGAGGACAACTAACCTGGCCAACTGACTGGATGAGATCTGTATTTATTCCTTTTCCAAAAAAAGGTGACCCAACAAAGTGTGGCAATTATTAAATAAAACACTAATATCACAGACAAGCAAAATTTTGCTGAGATTATCCAAAAACCATGGGAATATTGATAGAGAACTACCAGAAATACAAGCTCAGTTTAGACGAGGCCACGGCACTAGGAAGGAACATCATGTCAGAGTCAGATGCATCTTGGCTGAAAGCAGGAATGTCTATCTGTGTTTCATTGACAATGCAAAGGCATTTGACTGTGGATCACAACAAACCGTGGCTAACCTTAAGTAAAACAGGAATCTCAGAAGACTTGACTGTGCTTATGCAGAATGTACACTAGAACCAGGAAGCAGTTGTCAGAACAGAGCAAGGAAACAATGCATGATTTAAAATCAAGAAAGGAATGGGTCCAGGATGCATCCTATCTCCATACTTTTTCAATCTACATGCAGAACAGATTATCCGGGAGCCAGAGCTCTATGAGGAGTGTGGCATCAGGACTGGAGGAAGACTCATCAACACTCTATGTTATGCAGGAGACACAAATTTTCTTGCTGAAACAGAGGAGGACCTGAAGCGCTTGCTGCAGAACATCAAGGACAGTAGTCTTCAATGTGGATTAAAGATCAACATCAGTAAGACAAAGATCAATTGGCACCAAAATGATGAATCAACTTGCTCAGTTCCACAATCAACTTCCAAGGCACTGACAGTCAAGAAATTAAGACAAGATGCACTGGGAAAATATGCTGTCAGGGACCTCCTCCAGAGTGCTATAGAGCAAAAATGTAGGTCTAGAAATAAAGGTATAAGTGATTCAGGTCATGATGGTCACAATTACTTGCTATGTAGCAGAGAGCTGGACAGTGACTAACAGTGACAGAAGAAGATCTGATGCCTTTGAGTTGCAGTGCTGGAGAAGAGCACTAAATAGCCCATGAACTGCCAAGAAACAAACAGGTATGTCTTCACCAAAGTGCAGCCAGAGTGCTCCTTCAAGGCACAGATGGCAAAGCTTCGTTTCCCATATTCTTGGCATGTTGTCAGGAGAGGCTATTTCCTGTAGAGGGACAATACATGTGGGAAAGATGAGGAAGACCCTCCACCAGATAGAAAGACATGGTGACTGCCTCAATGGGCTCAAGTTTATCAGGTATTGTGAAGAAAAGGACGACACAAGATTCGGAGCTCTAACAACAACTCTGTAATTTCAATTAACTTGAAAATAAATATGAAGTATTATGAAACACATGTTACAAAAAAATAAACAAAAACTTAATCAAAATCATGCAGAAAGTTAAACCAACATATAATGCTTAATATATATTACTAGTTTTACGAAGTGGAAAAGGTAAAGCCGATGTTTACTGTGAAATTTTTAGAAAAAAAACACAGTAAAACATAGAATGCTATTGTTTTTCATTTATATGATCTGCACAAGGACTGGAAGCACCTTTTTCAGTGTTTTAAAATCGATATAAACCTAGTAATATTTACCTGGGGAGCAATTCGATTAACAATATGTGAAATCTCATCATTATCTGTAATGCAATTCTGTTTTTTTCTTCCTTTACCTAAAAGGGGGAGAAAAATTCCACACATAGTAAACAAAGTTATCACTTTTTTAGAGAATGATGTTAGTGGACATATAAATAAGTGATAAAGTAACAATAAATTCTAAAACAACTGCCATACCAGAATGGTGTTAGCTGAAGGAATTTTTAGTTAAACCCTAATATCTGCTCAGATGGAAGCAATAATAACAAATTACCTAACTGCTTTGTCATTGGAGAATTCTGATCCCAAAAGATATCATTCAGTCCATCTGGATCATTAGGAGAACAGAAAGGCGATGGTAAAAAATCCATTTTCATTGTCCTCTTTGGTGTTTCATATCTTTCTATATAAAAGAATACAATTCAAATGATAATTATCACATTAGACTACTTTCTAGACCAATTGAAAAGTTTTTCAGAAAGGATGTTGTTGTTATGTGCTATCAAGCCAGTTGCTACTCACAGCGACCCCATGTACAAGAGCCCTAAACCTTGCTCTAACCAGTGGCAATCTTATTGTCTCTGACACACCTACCCCCCCATTGAACCAGTGACTGAATCAATCCATCTCATCGAGGGCCTTCCTCTCTTTCGCTGTCTCTCCACCCTCCCAAGGATAATGCCCCTCTCCAAAGATGGGTCGGGTCCCTCTTTGTAACATGTCCAGAGAAAGGATATTAGTTTAACTATAACTGAAATGTTACACATTAAAAAAAAAAAAAAAATTATCTGTCCAACATTCACAAATGTGACATTTTAATATAATACTCTAATTACTTTTAGATAACCTAGTAGCAAGTAGGTGAGAAATGTGGATAGCACTTTCTTAAGAGTCACTAACAACAACAGTAGTTCCAAGAATGATACTGTATAACCTTGTTGTTTTTAGCTGCCCCGGAGTCAAGTATGAGTCACAGCAAGCCTTTGAACAAATCAGAACCCTGTCCTATCCTGTGCCAACCTCACACTTCTTGACACACAAGAGCCCACTGCTGCAGTCACCATGTCAATCCACCTGGTTGAGGGTCTTCCTCTCCCTTCACTGACTCTCCACCCTTCCCAGCATCACATCCCTCTCCAAGGAATAGCCTCTCCCAGTAACATGCCCAAGTATGTGAGCGGAAGTCTCATCATCCTTGCCTCCAAAGAGCACTCAGGCTGCACCCTCTCCAAGATATATTTGTTTGTTCTTTTGAGAGTCCATAGGATGTTCACTGTTCTTTTCTAACATTACAACTCAAAGTCGTCAATTCTTCTTCCTTTGAATAAGGATGACAAAAGATTGATACCTTTCAGCTGCATAACCTAGTCACTTCATTTAAGACTCCCCCGAGTTTTAAGTGTACCCAATGTCTACGCAAATCGCTTTAATCCCTTTTCAGTAAATACTCAATTTACACGGAAGCCTTAGGCCATTTCTTTCTCAGCAAGCTTTTTCCAATATCACTTTTGTATTCTATGTAAATATATTTTGTTCATTTAGGAAAAGCAAGGTGGGAGTAAACAAAAAACTTAGAACAAAAGTTACATTCCAAGAAATAAAACGAGTGGTGAAAAAAATTAATCTTTTAAGAGTTTCAGCTCCTACCATAATGTACTAATACAAGCTGTTTAAAATTAGAATGAAGTGCATGGCACCCTTCTTTCCTACTTGGAGGAGAAACCACCTAGGTACTTCTGGTTTGTGCACTAAGAGGCGTGGCGCTGACAACCCACACAATTCACGGTCCCTGAAGTACCAGGTCAAGGACAAAAGAAGGAGTTCTACCTGGAAGAAGTGGAGGACATAGGGCTGCTCGCCCCACCATGCTGAGTAGCATCTCTCCCCGAACCTGGTCCACTCACGACCCAGCATGGTGCAGGGTGACCAAGGGGTCGGTCCTAAGCTGCAGTGAGCCACGGGGCGGGGGTGGGGGGATTGGCACCGTGGGGAGTGGTCTGGGCTACTTCTGGCCTCGGGGGACAAGGCTGGACTCAGCCCCCTCGAGGACCCACGTCCACCCACACCCTGCGTGTCCCGCTGGAAGCGGGGCTCGGGCTGCAGCGCCCAAGCCTGGGGAGGCTGCGGGGCCGAAGTCTCACCCTCGGGGTTACTTTTACTGCAGTCAGCAGCTGCGGGGAGCTGCCCTTGCTGCCACACGGGCTGGGGCAACACTTCTCCAGCCCCGCGGGGCCCGGAGCCGCGGCTCGACCTCAGTCGCCTCCTCCCCGGCTCCAACGAGCCGCACTCTTCAGGTTTGCGCGGCGAGTCCTTCGGACCAGAGCCTTCCCCATGTTTCCGTCGCCGACTCATTGCCTAAGACCCTTTCCACTAGCCGTTCTTCTTTCATATTTTGCAACACGAGGGAAACAGCAACAAGGCTAGGAACGGCATATCACGCCAACGGCCGCCGCCATGTTGTCCGGGAACAGCGCGAAGGAGGGGGCTGCTGATTGGCTGTGCCGGTGTGGGGGGCGGGGAGGCCCGGTAAGAGAAGGCTGCTGATTGGCTGTGCCCGGGCATGGGCGGGGTGTCCAGCGTGTGCAGAGCGCGCTTCCGCTGTCAGAGATGACGGGTCCTGCGAAGGGTCTACCTTCAAAGGCGCAGAGTGAGCCCTTCTGAGGGTTTGTAGCGGGTACCATCTGCCAGCAAGGTCTTATTATGGGTGTAATACTGCACCTGAATATCTTAGCAGCAGGGGGAGAAAGATAACGCAGTGTGTTCCCATTAAGAGTTATGGAGAAACCCGGTGAGGCGTGAATTGGTATCCCCTCCATGAAAGTGGGTTAAGTGCCAGGGTCTGGCCGCCTAAACTCTGGTGGTGGAGTGGTTAAAGCGCAAGCTACCTACTGGAAAGTCTGAGGTTCTAACCTCAGCTACGCCACAGGGGGAAGATATTGGCGCCTCTGAAATAGTTTAACTTTGGAATCATTAAAGAGCAGTTAACAAGTAATTTGCAAAGATTATGGCTGGGATCCGATTAAAACAAGTTTGGAAGCAGGAGTGGCATCCACTTCCTTAAATAGCTTGCCTCCAGAAACCCTATGAACTTGGAGAGAGGATGGAAGTCACGCAAGTGTCGAGGTCGTTATGAGTCGCCTACGACTGGACGCACTTAACAACAACATGGCTGGGATCAGACACACCTTAGTCTCTAGACTGACGCTGTTGCTCTTCAGTACTCTGGAGAGAACCCTGACATCATATTTTCACAATGCAATCCATCTTTTTGATTTCCCGACTGCTGGTGTCAAGAGGGCCCCAAATCCAGTTTCCCCCCAAGTCACCAAGGAGCCGACACCGATGCAAGGGCAAGAGGGAATTTATTTCAGATTCGAATCCAAACCGTGTTCATACAACAGGGAAGATGGCCGCGGCCCCGATTCTGGGCTGTCCCGCCTATTTAAAGGGGAAAGCCCGCGAAAACAGGGCGATACAGGATTGGCTGGTTCAAAGGAAGGGCGCGAAAACAGGGTAATACAGTATTGGCTGATGTTTGGGTGGGGGCTCTTTTCCCCCTTCCCCCACCGCTTTCAGTTTACTGCTCTAGAGGCTTATACATTTTAAAATGACATATTGGTTACAAAATGGAGTCTCTCATTCCCCTCTTCTTCTACACCCTAGCTCAATCATGAGTGCTTTCTTCTTCGGTCTCTTAAGTAATGGTATTGAGACAGCATAACTATCAACTGGATTGTTCTTATCTTTTTTTTAATTAAGTTGAGTATTCTGTTAATTATACAGGGACCTAGGGTTAGGATAAGCATCAGGGCAGTGAGGGGTCCAAGAAGTGGAATAAGCCATTTACCCCAGGATGTTTTCTACCAGTTAAATAAATCATAGGCTTCTGCCTCAGACAGGTGCTTTTTAACAGATTTTTTAAACTCTCGGACCTTATTTTGGACTATGCCTGATGCATTCACAAAGAAACAACATTCTTCCCTTAGAAACTGGCACATACTTCCTTTCTCTGCTGTAAGCAAGTCTAGAGCTCTACGGTTTTGTAAGGTCACTCTGGCCAGAGAAGTTATCTGGGTTTGTAAGCCCAGGAGAGAATCTGCTACTTTGTCTATGTCCCGGCTAATGTCCATAGAGAGTTTTTAATAAAAATGGGTGGCTAGGCCTAAGCCTCCTGCTCCCAGCCCTATAGCGGTCACCAGGCTTCCTCCTATGAGCAGAGCTCTAAGTAGGAGAGCTCTCTTTTGGCGCCTTGTGGACAGGGTCATGAAGGTCACAGTGGCAGGGCTAAAAACAGTTAGGGGTGGGGTAAGGAACACTGGCATACAGGGTTGTGTCTAGTTAGCAGGGAGACATCGCATTAAAACAGAGCTATTACAAACAAAGAATATTCAGGGCTTGTATCCTGAAGGCTGGAGGAGTCATTACA
>NW_006399761.1:29753854-29757524 GCF_000299155.1 Elephantulus edwardii | reverse complement strand
GAAAAGCAAAAGAAAAACTCCCTCATTGGTACACAATCCCCCCGCACCTCCCCAAACCCCACCCCCTGCCCCCAAATATAATCCACTCTGCAACCCTCTTTGTGTACTCCTACGATAAAAATAATGCCCTAAAATATAATACTTTAGACCTATGCATTTTTAAAGTGCTTCTCCACACTGAAAAGCCAAACTAATTCCACTGTATTTTTTTTGCACAAGCTCGCACTTGCATTATTTCTATTTCCTTAAATAAGTGAATAGTCCCAGTTAATTTAGGTAAAGGATCTAATAATTTATTAAACTCTCTATCTATCACTATTTAGGCTTGCCAGCCTAAACACATTTTATTTGCTTCTTTCATGTGAAATCCACAACCAATGAAGATCTATTATTAACTTGTATCATAAGTAGCATTATGGCATAAACACTATATAAAAATGTTTTTCTATGACATGGCAAACACGGAATGCAGACCTAGTAGCAACAAATTTGTTTTGACTGTGCTGTCTGACTTTAATACATATTACCCATTCTACTTCTCAAAACACCTTAAAGATAACAGGAAGTAATTCTAGTGCATGACAGAATAAATCTGATTTTGAGAGCTGAAAAGACTCAATGAAGGTCACCCAACAGAAGCTTTGTATGTAACTCTAAATCCAGTATTCTTTCTACTTTATAAAGTATACCTTGAGGTTTCTTTAAGACAGAGTATTGAGAAGAGCTGCTTACATGAGAAAAAACAAATTTCAATAAAAAATTTTTAAAATTTGAGAAGTTTAATTAAATGCTTTACTCTGTAATATATCTATACTAATTGTGAAACCTCAAATTAATAAAGATTTATTAACTTTTAATATAAGTGGTATTATGAAATAAATGTTCTAGAACTAATGAATCCTATGTAAAAAGGTATTTGTTTTACATGGCAAAACATAGAATGTAGCCAGGAACAATACACTTATTTTAAGTGTGTTGCTATTGTAAGGTATCTACCTTTACATCGAGTATGACTCATAGTGACCCTTTAAAAAACAGTTTGAACCCTGTTCTGTCCTGTGCCATCCTCAAACCTCCTGACACACAAGAGTCCACTGCAGCAATCACTGCATCAATCTACCTGGGTGAGGATCGTCTTATCCTTCACCAACCCTCTGGTCTTCCCAGCATCATGTCCTTCTCCAAGGAAAAGCCCCTCCTAGCAACATGCCCAAAGTATGTGAGGCGATGTCTCATCATTGTCTCCAAAGAGCACTCTAGCTACACACTCTCTAAGACATAATCTGTTTCTTTCCCTTGGCTGTCCATGGGATGTTCAGTGCTCTTCTCCAACATTACAGCTCAAAGGTGTCAATTCTTTCTCTGTCATCCTTATTCATTGTCCAGCTCTCAGGTGATAGGAAAGAGTATGACCTAAATCAGACATACTTTAGTCCTCAAGTCATTATTCCTCAATCATTTGGAGAAGTCTCTAACTGCAGATTTTCCCACTGCAATGAATCTTATTCCTGACTGCTGATCTGACTTAATGGAAACTATCAAATAACATCATTAATATCACATGCAAGCAAAATACTGCTGAAGATAATTCAAAAAACTGCTAGAACAGTGCATAAACATGGAACTGTCAGAAGTTCAAGTAGGATTTTGAAGAGGCTGTGGCACCAGGGATATTACTACTGATGTCAGATGGATCCTGGCTAAAAGTAATGAATATTAGAAGAATGTCTTTTGTGCTTTATTAACTATGCCAAGGCTGTGTGGATCATAACAAGTTGCGGGTGACATTAAGAAGAATGGGAATCCCAGAGCACTTAATTATGCTCATGTGGAACCTATACCTGGACTAGGAGGCTGCTATGTGAACAGAGCAGGGGAACACTGCATGGTTTAAAACTGAAAAGGGAGTGCAGCAGGGTTGTATTAAACTGTATGCTGACCAAATTATGAGAAGCTAGACTCTATGAAGAGGAGTGTGGTATCTGGATCAGAGTGGGACTCATCAATAACCTGCACTACACAGATGACACAACCCTGCTTTCTTAAAGTGAAGAGGACTTGAAGTACTTGTTGAAGAGGATCAAGGAGTGCACCCTTCAATATGGATTGCATTTCAATGTGAAGAAAACAAAGATTCTTACCACTGGACCGACAGGCAGTATCATTATGGATGGAGAAAAGATTAAAACTGTCAACAGCTTATCTTGCTTGGATTCATAATTGAGTGCATTGGTTGATATGAAAAGGGAACAATTTGGTTGGCATTTCTCAAGCTGAATTAATGGAAAAAGCAAATTCAGGCCTTGAGCTGTAATACTTTGAGATGCTATGACTACCAAAAGAAGATGGAAATAATAAACACTGTATCAAAAAGAACTAGCCAACACTGAAATATTTCAGGAAGTACCTTATGAACAAGAGCCAGAAGTAAAGAAAGAAGACGTTTAAACTGCATTGAAAGCACTGACAAAAAATAAGGCCCTAGGAATTAGTGGGATGCTAACATACAAGTTTCAACTAAAAGATGCAGACCTAGATGTGCTCACCAGTCTATGCCAGGAAATTTGGAAAACAGCTCCCTGGCTGACTGACTGGAAGAGGTCTGTATTAGTACCCATTCCCAAGAAAGACAATCCAACTAATGTGGAAATTATAGAACAATACTGATTACAGCCTTCAATATGGATTGAAGGTCAACATCAAGAAAACAAAAATTTTAACCACTGGGCCAACAGGCAGCATCATGCTATATGGAGAAGAGATTGAGATTCTTAACAGCTTCAGCTTATGTGGCTCCACATCAACACTCTTGGTACCAGTTGTTGTTGTTATGTGCCGTCGAGCTGCTTGCCACTCAAAGCGACCCTATATACAACAGCTCTAAATCGTGCTCTGTCCTGTGCCAATCGCACTGTCTCCGACACACCAATCCCGATTACTCCAGTCACTGAATCAATCCACCTCATAGAATGTCTTCCCCTCCTGCGCTTTCCCTCCACCCTCCCAAGCATGATGTCCCTCTCCAAGGACCAGTCCCTCCTTACAACATGTCCAAAGTATATTAAACGAAGCCTCAGAATCCTTGCCTTCAGGGAGCCGCCTGGTTTAACCCTTTCCAGGATGAATCTGTTTGTTTTCCTAGCAGTCCATGGTACCCTCAATACTCTTCTCCAGCACCACAGTTCAAAGGCATCAATTCTCCTATCCTCCTTAGTCGCTGACCAACTCTCTGACGCGTAACAAGTGATAGTAAAGACCATGGCCCGTATCAGACGCACCTTAAGTCTCCAGAGAGACACCACTGCTCTTCAGTACTTAGGAAAGGTCCCTAACAGCACATACAAAGACAAATTGCACTGGGAAAGTCTGTTGTCAGGGACTTCTCCAGAGTACTGAGGAACAACAATGTCAGTCTAGAGACTACAGTGTGCCTGATCTAAGCCATGGTCTTCACAATCATTTGCTATGATTCACAGAGCTGGACAATGAATGAGGACAACAGAAGAATCCACGCTTTGACTTGTGGTGCTGGAGAAGAGTATTGAACATACCTGCCAAGAGAACAAACAGGCCTGTCCTGGAGAGGGTGAAACCAGGCTAGTCCTTGGAGGCAAGAATTTTGAAACTCCATTTCACATACTTTGGGCACATAGCCAGGAGGGAACAGTCC
>NW_006399761.1:29721695-29728843 GCF_000299155.1 Elephantulus edwardii | reverse complement strand
GGGGGCTCTTTTCCCCCTTCCCCCACCGCTTTCAGTTTACTGCTCTAGAGGCTTATACATTTTAAAATGACATATTGGTTACAAAATGGAGTCCCTCAGAACCAATGAAGCTGTTAAGAATCTCAGTCTCTTCTCCTGTCTATCCTGATGCTCCCAATTGGTCCAGTGGTGAGAATCTTTGTTTTCTTGATGTTGATTTTCAATCCATATTGATGCAGTCTTTGACCTTCTGCAGCAAATGCCCCAGGTCCTCTTCAATTTTAGCAAGCAAAACTGTGTCATCTTCATTACCCACGTTGTTGATGAATCTTCCACCAATCCTGATGCCACATTTCTTCATATAAAGTCCAGCCTCCCAAATGATCTGTTCCATATATACATTGAAAATATGTGGAGATAGGATACATCCCCAGCAAACACCTTTACTGATTTTGAACTATGCAGTGTTTCCTTACTTTGTTCTGATGACTGCTTCCTGGTCGAAGTATAGGCTTCTCCTGAGCACCATGACGTGTTCTGGGATCCCCATTTTTCTCAAGGTTAGCCAGAATTTGTTGTATTCCACACAGTCAAATGCCTTTTCATAGTCAGTGAAACACAGATAGGCATTCCTCTGGTACTCTTCGCTTATATGTTTGTAATAATATAATCTGGAAACTATGTGATCATCCTCCATGCTCTGATAAATCCTTTTAAGAGAGTTAAGGGTGGAATGCAACACTACTTTATCTTATCATAGCCCTTAACTGACGTTAATGGCTTTTTTTCTCAAGAGGTAAAAGAAAAGCCAGCTATAAGTGGAACTATAGTACCACCAAGGAAAAAAAAATGCCGAAAATAGAATGCTTATTTTACAGCATTTATAATTCAAAAGAACTGTCTCCTATCTCTGACCCACTAAAACTCTCAAAAGGTGAGGAAATGCAAATGTCCACCCCTTTAAAGAGAGGGCATCACAGCTTTATCAACTACATCATTTATCTTATTGTATGTTTAAAATCCATTTAGAAAACAATTAAAGGAATTTTATTTCAATAGTGCGTACATTTGTCACTGGTGGCATAGCCTGGGTAACTTGCACCATGAAGCTTAATCCCGTCAGCTGTGACAGTCCAAATCTACCTGTGACTGCTCAGTAGAAAAGTGGGCATCTTTTACATACACTTTGAAGTCTTGGAAATCCAACAGAGGGTCTCTATGAGTTGCAACCCAGTCAACGGCAGTAAGTTTGACTTTTACAGGACTTGTGATATATGATACTCCTTTAAAACATTAATACTGCCAGTAAAGTAACAATATTTCTCTTAAATATTCAAGTGATCATTATTCAAGTAAGACATTTACTTTAACATAGGAACAGACAATTTTGTTACTTTGTTGTTGTGTACCATCAAGTTGAAACCGATCCAAAGCTGATCCTCCAGTGGGTTTTCAGAGACTGTTAATCTCACTGGAAGAGATTGTCCATCTTTCAAGTGTGGAGCAGCTCATGGATTTGAACTGTGTGCCTTCAGGATTGCACCACAGCTTCTTCCACTAGGCCCCAAAGCTCCCTTTTGTTACCTTACCACATTTATGAATGGCTGTATCCTATAATTATTATATAGTTGTTGTTAGGTACATTGCATCTGTTCCATCACATTGTTGTGGGTCTTGTGAAAGACTGTATGAACGATCTAAACCTTGCCCTGTCTTATGACATCTTCACAATGTCTTATAGACTTGAGCTTATTGGTATAGTCACTGTGTCATTTTATCTCCTTGAGGCTCTCTCTCTTTAAATGACCCTCCACCTTTCCAAGAATGATATCTTTTTCAAAGGACTGGCCTCTCCTGATAATGTGCTCTAAATATGTGAGGAGCCATTCCTCTTTCTGAGGAGCACTCTTGTTGCATTTCCTCTAAGTTAGACTTCTCGGTCTTTGTAGCAGCAGTCCATTGGATATTCAGTACTCTTCTCTAACACCACAATTCAAAGATATAGATTCTCCTATTACCCTTGTCCATTGTCCAACTTTCAGATGCATAGGAAGCAATTGAAAATACAGTATCAGTATCAGATACATTTGAGTTTTTAAACAGACATCTTTGTTCTTTGACACTTTGGAGAGGTCCATGACAGCACATTTTCCCAATCCAACATCTCTTTTTATTTCTTGACTTCTGTGGATCCAATTAAGATAAGATGGGTGACAAATTCAGTATTTTCTCCATCTATCACTTCATGGAACCATTTCAGGATGTAGCGTACAATCAAGAACTAATGGTAGGTGAACTCTAGTGGCCTAGTGGCAAGAAGTTGCACTGTAATCCCAGAGGTGCACACTTTGAATCCACCAGATGCTCTGCTGTAGAAGCAAGGGCAATCTCTTCCTGTACCAGTTAGATCTGATTTGATGGTACACACACAAAGCAAATAAACAAACAACTAATCAAGAAGACAAAGATTCGCACCACTTGACCAATTGGCAGCATCAAGATGGATGGTGAAGAGATTGAGATTGTTCACAGTTTTAGTTTGCTTGGCTCCGCAGTCAACACTCTTGGCACCAGTAGCCAGGAAATTAAAAGGCGCATTGCCATGGGAAAGTCTGCTGTTAGGGACCTCTTTAAAGTACTCAAGAGCAACGATGTCTCTTTGGAGACTAAGGTGTGCCTGATACAGGCCATGGTCTTTGCAATCTCTTGTTATACATCAGAGAGTTGGACAATGATTAGGAAGGACAGAAGGAGAACTGATGCCTTTGAGCTGTGGTGCTGGAGAAGAGTATTGAATGTACCATGGACTGCCAAGAAAACAAACAGATTCAACCTGGAGAGGGTTAAACCAAGCTATTTCTTGGAGGCAAGGATTCTGGGGCTTCATCTGACATACTTTGGGCATGTTGCAAGGAGGGACAGGTCCTTGGAGAGGGACATCATGCTTGGGAGGATGGAGGGACGGCGCAAGAGGGGAAGACCCTCTATGAGATGGATTGATTCAGCGACTGGGGTAATTGGGATGGGTGTGTCAGAGGCAGTGCGATTGGCACAGGATAGAGCAGGGTTTAGGGCTGTTGTACATAGGGTCGCCATGAGTCGCAAACGACTTGATGGCACATAACAACAACAATAACATAGTTTCCAGAGGTGTGTTGTTTAGGAAGTGGATGTCACTCCTACTTCCAAACCTGTCTTAAACTGGGAGCTCCACCCAAACACTGTCCACCATGGATAACCATTATGCCATCTGACCCCCCAATGGCACAAGATTCAGCATCACAGCAACCCCATATTACCTCAGTAAAACATATTGACAGAAGAATGCTGTACCCCACTTAGAAGAATGTGCCTTCAAAATATAATAACAACCAACTTTTAAATACAAAGGCCCTCACTGAGGTCTTGTTGACTCTAAACAAGAGGCTTAAATAAAAAACAACCAATATAGCATGTTGTTGTTGTAATACTCCATTGAGTCACCTGTGACCTATAGTGAACCTATGTACAGCAGTTCTGAACCCTTTCCTGTCCTGAGCCAGTCCCACATTACCCACATCACCTCAGTTACTGTATCAATCCACATCATCCAGGATCTTCCTCTCCTGTGCTATCCCACCACCCTTCTGAGCATGATGTCCTTCTCCAAGGACCTGGACCTCCTGGCCACATGCCCAAAGTTTGTGAGATGGAGCTTCAAAACCCTAGCCTCCAATGAGAGACTTGGTTTCACCTTCTCCAAGACAGACCTGTTTGTTGTCTTGGTAGTCCATGGTATGTTTAAAACTTTTCTCCCGCACCACAACTCGAAGGCATGGATTCTTCTGCTGTCATTGTCCAGCTCTCTGAAACATAGCAAGTAACTGTGCAGACCGTGGCCTGGATTGACTTAACCCTTAGGGAGATGGATGGACACAGTGACTGTATCAATGGGCTCAAGTATGATGGGCTAAGTGACGGTGGAGGTGGTACAGGATTGGGCAAAATCCAGATTTGTTGATAGAGTTGCCACCAGCAGTCAGGAACTCAAAGAGTAATTTCATTAGGAAAATCTGTTGTCAGGGACCTTCCAGAGAGCTGAAGAACAACAATGTCTGTCCAGAGACTAAGACAATAACTGGGATAATCAGAGTAGATGTATCAGAGATAGTGAGATTGAGATTGGCTTAGGGTAGAACAGGATTCAGAGCTATTATGTATAGGGTCACTATGAGTTGCAGTTGACTTGATGGCCCATAACAACAGTAACAACCATAATCAAGACTACAGCCTTCTGTTTGGACTACATCTCAACATCAAGAGAATAGTCCACCACTGCACTGATAGGCAGCATCATGACAGAAAGGAGAAAAGATTAACATTGTCAATGACTTTATCTTTTTGGATTCGTAATCAACAACCTTGGTACTGAGATCAGAAGACTTATTGCATTGGGGAAGTCTGCAGTCAAGAACCTATCCAAATTACTGAGGAGCAATGATGCTAGTTTGAAGATTAAGGCGTCACTTGGTATGCATCACAGAGCTGGGCCGTGAATAAGGATGACAAAAGAATAATTGATATCTTTGGGCTGTGGTTTTGGAGAAGAGTACTGAATATCTCACGGACTGCCAAAACAGATATGTCTTGGAGAAGGTACAGCCAGAGTGCTCCTTAGAGGCAAAAATGACAAAGCTTTGTCTCATATTTTGGGCATGTTGTTGTTGTTGTTATGTGCTGTTGAATCACTTGTGACTCATAGCAACCCTATGTACGAAAGCCCTAAACCCTGCTCTATCCTGTGCCAACCTCACCGTCTCTGACCTACTCCCATTACCCCAATCATTGAATCAATCCATCTCATCGAGGCTTTTCCTTTCTTGCTCTGTCCCTCAACCCTCCCAAACATGATGTTCCTCTCCAAGGACCTGTCCCTCCTTGCAATACTGGGCATGTTGGGAGAGAGTATTTTTTGTAGGGAGACATCATGCTTGGAGAGATGAAGTGTGAGTGAATGAAAGACCTTCAATGAGATGGATTGACACTGACTGTAGCAATGGCTCACACATGTCACAGATGATGAGGATGACACTGGATAGGACAGGTTTCAGATCTGTTATTCATAGGGTCACTATGAGTCATGGTCACTTTGACAACACCTAACAACAACAACAACACAAGCCCAAGAGCCATCCATTTCCCATTTCCTTTAAATCTCTCTCTCTCTCTCTCTTTCTCATCTTTATTAGTTTTGCTTCTGCATAGTACTCAGCTATGGTGTCAAGGGTTTATTTCTGAAAATGGTTGTTCTGGCCATTGAGTTAGATTTTGCACAAGAATGAGTGAGATCAGAATGTGTTAGGAGCTCTGGTAGTCTAGTGGTAAGAAGCTGAGCTGGAATCTCAAAGGTGACTTGAATCCACCAGCTGGTCTGTGGGAGAAAGATGGGTGATGTCCTCTCCTAAGATTAACTGCCTCTGAAAATCCACTAATGGGTCAGCTATAGGTCAGTTTTGACTTGATGGCACATAGCAACAGTCTATCCACAGGAGATCGGCTAGTCTTGCCACCCACTAGGTTTAAATGAAGTAGTTTTGGCATCAGCAATTGGGATATCAACACCGACAAGGAACAGGAAGCAGCACATGCCCTTCAGAGCCAGAGATTCCTGCTCCGGTCAAACCCAGCAGGTAAACTTCCCTAGTAAAACCCATAACTGTGAGTATGGCTCTGTGAAGTCTATGTAGTAAGTGTAATGGATTTTTGGATCCAGTAAAGTAGTGAGATTGTTAGAATTAGCAGAAGTACATGCAGGAGGGTGGGAGGGTTGTCTCACTTTATTTGACTTAGTATTTTGTTGTGGATGTTGTGTATAGAGATAATTTCCCTTACAGAGTAGAGTTAGCAGAAGTGAGACTCAGCTGTCTCCACACCATCGTCGCCCTTTTCACACCAGCCTATGATACAATTTAGAGGCTGGTTCCCAGCTACCAGCCTGTCACAAAACCACACATTCAGATAATCCTTTTTTTTTTTTTACCTCTTGAAGATTTGAGTTAAGAATTTGCTAGAGAGCAATGTGGAAAACGATAGGAAGGGTGAAACTGTGCAAAAGTGGTTGAGAGTGACAAAGAAGTAGCAGCAAGACCACTATAAAAGACCATTCTAATGAACATCTCTTATAACTACTATCTTGAAACCATTGATTATCCCTAAAGCTCAGTCCTATTATAATTCCTGCCTATGGAATCCTGTGATCTTTCTTTTATTTTTATTTCTCTCTCACTATGTGCCAGTTGGTCTCTATCATTCATCTACAAAAATCCTAATCGAAAACAAAGCAAAAGCACAAGACTTGAGATCAAGGGTTATATCTTAATTGTTTCTCAGTTCTTAATGGGCCATGAACAAAGATAAGAAATTCCTGCCATAAAATGCAGTTTTTTCATTTCTTTTCTGTCCAGATCATCAGTGTATCAAGCCTTGAAGTCTTTGCCACTTGATATGATTTAAATACTCTTGCTTTTTTAAGGGACAAAGTTGATAGTACTGAAAAGTGAGATTGGGAAGACATGTGCAAGTAGCATACCATTGTACAATATATATACCATTGAGATGCAATAGCTGTATATGTTCTCAAGAGCATAGAAAAATTATGATAAGGTAAAATAGGAAGAATAAGTTTTTGATATTACCCTTTTGGGAAAAAAGTTTAAAAAATGTATATGCTGTTAAACAATGACAAAGTGCTTTGGGGTGAGAAGACAAAGTATCATTTCATAATGTGAAATACTGGATTCAGAGTGATTTTATTCCTAGTATACCTGTAACCATCATTACCATCATGCTTTCGGTATAAGTTTAAAAGTACATATTTTAGGAAAAATAAAAGATTCTGTAAGATTTTTTCAAATTCATTTCTCATTATTTCTCTAGTATGTTATGTATCTGTAATAAGGGGAAAAAGAAAAGGTTTATTAATATTAAAAATGTGTTGTTGTTGTTGTTGTTGTTCTTGTTATGTGCCGTCGTTTGCGATTCATAGAGACCCTACGTACAACAGCCCTAAACCCTGATCTATCCTGTGCCAATCTAATGGCCTCTGACACACCCATCCCGATTACCCCAGTCACTGAATCAATCCACCTCATAGAGGGTCTTCCCCTCCTGCGCTGTCCCTCCACCCTCCC
>NW_006399761.1:29719399-29721075 GCF_000299155.1 Elephantulus edwardii | reverse complement strand
GCTTCTCGGATAATCTGCTCTCCATACAGGTTGAAAAGGTATGGAGATAGGACACATCCCTGGCGTACGCCCTTCCCAATTTTGAACCATGCGGTGTTACCTTACTCTGTTCTAACGACTGCCTCTTGGTCCAAGTATAGGTTTCGCATTAGCATGATTAAATGTTCTGGGATTCCCTTTCTTCTCAGAGTCAGCCACAGTTTGTTAATGATCCACACAGTCAAACGCCTTTGCATAATCAATGAAACACAGATAGACATTCTTCTGGTATTAAAAATGTACATGCTGTTACATTTGTATTAAAAATTTGGCAGTTCAAACCCACAAAGCAACATTTTGGAAGGCAGGCTTGCCAATCTGCTTCCTGGCCTCAACCTTTAGTCAGGGTTCCCGTGAATTAGAAATGATGGGACAGCCCCTAACAATGACATACTTAATATAAAACAAGCTGCGTATATCTAAGCAGGGTACAATTTGATGAGTTTTGACACAGGTGCACACCCATGAGTCCTTTCCCCAAGTAATGGACATAAGCATGACATGACCCTTCAACATTTTCTTGTGCCCATTTGTATTACTTTTATTTGAGACAAGTTTCCATAATTTGATTTTTAACCCCTCTTTGGTGAAATTCTTAGATGCATACCAGTCAATTCTCATGAGCCTATGTGAGCGTACTACACCATTTTTACCTGTGTTTTCCACCCCAT
The DNA here is from genome assembly GCF_000299155.1 of Elephantulus edwardii. Lineage (NCBI taxonomy): Eukaryota > Metazoa > Chordata > Mammalia > Macroscelidea > Macroscelididae > Elephantulus > Elephantulus edwardii. Next base: position 29,720,365 of record NW_006399761.1, on the reverse strand, counting down.
TTCCCCCGTGTACATAATCTCAATTACTTTGTCATTTCCTTATTTTAAAAATGGATTCCTTTGGATTGTGATGCCGGGGAAGGATACTGACTACACCAACAAAAGAAAACAAAACCAAATCCCACTGTCAAGTAGATACTGACTAACGTTGACTCCTTCTTGTGTTTTGAGGTTCTATATCTTTATGGGAGGAGATCAGTCCTCTTTCTCCTGCAGAGTAACTGGATTCAAACCAGCAGACTTTGGTGAGGAGGCCAACAATATGCTGCCAGGGCTCTTTTTGAATATACCACAGGCTGCCAAAAGAACAAACAAATCTGTCTTGAAAGATGTACAGCCAGAATGTTCATTAGGAGGGAAGATGGGCATATTTTCAGAAGGAACCACTTCTTGAAGAAAGACATGTTGGTAGAGGGTTGTGAAAAAAGAGGAAGATCCTCTAGAAGATCAGTGACCACAGTGGTTGCAACAGTGCTCATGTGATTTTGCAGACGGTACAGGACAAGGAACTGTTTTGTTCTGTTGTACATAGGCTACCTTTGAGTTGGTACTGACTCAGTGCACCTAACAACAACTATGTTATTGTGCACTGTATAGTGAGAACTGACCCTTAGCCGACTCTTCTGTGAGTTTTCAGAGGCAGTAAATAATATGGGAGGAGATTGCCCATATTTCTCCTGCGGAACAGTTGGTGGATTCAAACCATGTACCTTTGGGTTGCAGAGCAATTTCTTATCACTAAGCCAGCAGTGTTTCCTAAACAACAACTAGTAAACAATTTTTTTAGTCTTCTATCAGTTTTGAGTGATTCTTCTGATTCTGCACCTTTCTCAGCATGATGTCTTTTTCTTTTTTTTTATTAATTTAGTTTGTTTATTTTTCATTTCAATGAACATCTACAGAGATTTTGGAATTCCATTCATTCATTGTTGCACCCTTCTCCCCACACAAACCCCTCCCCCCACC
>NW_006399761.1:29717696-29718974 GCF_000299155.1 Elephantulus edwardii | reverse complement strand
CCCACCCCAATGCCAGTCTCATTCTACAACAGTGGCACCATGTAGCATTTGTCCCTTTGTGACTGAGATACCTCACTCAGCATAATGTCCTCCAGGGTCACCCATGATGTCTTTTTCAAGGCCTGGCTCCTCTTGACATGACCAAAGAATGTGATATGAGGTTTCACCATTCTTTCCTCTAAGGGGTATCCTGATTCCTCCAGACAGACTTCTTTGATATTTCGGCAGGTCATGGGATATTCACAGTTCTTTTCCAACACTACAGTTTGGAGAATTCAATTCTTCTCTTATCCTTATTAATTTCAGATGCATAGGAAGCAATTAAAAAGAACATGACTTCTATCAGGCCCACCCTAGTATTTAACTTACATCATTGCTTTTTAGCATATTGGAGAGATCCTTGATATCAGCTTTTTTCCGATGTAAAATGCCTTCTAATTTCTTGACTAATGCTACCATGATTGTTGATTATAGGTCCAAGTAAACTGAAATCACTAATGTGTTTCTATTTGTGTTATGATATTGCCGATTGGTCCAGTAAGGAGGATTTTACCAGAGGAATGTATATCTGTGTTTCATTGACTATGCAAAGGTGTTTGACTGTGTGATCATAACAAACTGTGGCTGACTCTGAGAAGAATGGGAATCCCATAACACTTGATCATTCTAATGTGAAACCTATACTTGGACCAGGAGGCAGTCATCAGAACAGAGTAAGGGAACACTACATGCTTCAAAATGGAAAGGGCGTATGCCAGGGATGTGTCCTATCTCCATACCTTTTCAGCCTGTTTGCAGAGCAGATTATCTGGGAGGCTGGGCTCTATGAGGAGAAATGTGGGGTCAAGATTGGTGGAAGATCTATGAACAATCTGCATTAGGCAGATGACACAACCCTGGTTGCTGAAACTGAGGAGGGCTTGAAGCGCTTGCCGCAGAGGGTCAAGGACAGTCGCCTCCAATATGGATTGAGGCTCAATGTCAAGAAGACAAAGATTCTCACCACTGGACCAATTAGCAGCATCAGAATGGATGGCGAAGACATTGAGATTGTTCACAGCTTTAATTTGCTTGGCTCCACAGTCAACAATCTTGGCACCAGTAGCCAGGAAATTAAAAGATGTATTGCCATGGGAAAGTCTGCTGTTAGGGACCTCTCCAAAGTACTGAAGAGCAATGGTGTATCTCTGGAGACTAAGGTCCGTCTGATACAGGCCATGGTCTTTGCTATCACTTGTTATGCATCAGAGAGTGGACAATGATAGAAGGAGAATTGAC
>NW_006399761.1:29700659-29712784 GCF_000299155.1 Elephantulus edwardii | reverse complement strand
ACATACTTTGGACATGTTGCCAGGAGGGATGGGTCCTTGGAGAGGGACATCATGCTTGGGAGGGTGGAGGGACAGGGCAGGAGGGGAAGACCCTCTATGAGATGGATTGATTCAGTGACTGGGGTAATCGGGATGGGGGTGTCAGAGGCAGTGCGGTTGGCGCACGTTAGAGCAGGGTTTAGGGCTGTTGTGCATAGGGTCGCTATGAGTCACAAACGACTCGACGGCACATAACAACAACAACAACAACAGCATATTAGTTAATTTGTCCCAAGTGCCAAATGCTGTTGACTGTAAACCAAGTAGACCCCCTGCCCTTGGGTTGTTGTTAGCTAAATCATAGTGCTGGGCCAAGTCTGCCACTGGCTTGTAGGCTCCTGTGCTGTGATTTCACTCCAGAAGATGATTTCTCGCGTCTTTATGAGGGTCCTGTAAGGAAGGCTTTTGTTTGTGTTATTGTTTTTTGGTTGTTTTTTTTTTTTTCCTCCCTCTACAAGTGGGTGTCAACCGACTGGACTTTTGACTGATTGAGCTAATAAAGACCCAAGGATGGAGAGTCTGTTTGGTTTATAATGCTATGAATGATAGGATATTATCCATGAACATATAAGGAAGATCTATTAATAAATAAATAAAAGTATAAAAAACCAAGCACTATAGGCAAAGATGAAGAAATTGAAGACTTCTAATGATTTTTCTAGTCTGAATTTGTTGGAGTATTAATAATAACTGGTGATTGGAATGTGAAAATTGAATACAAAGAAGTGTGATAGCTGGAAAATATGAACTTGGTGATAGAAATGAGCCTGGAAATTGAATAAAAAGATTTTATGCAATAAATGATTTATTCACTGCAAAAACCCTTTTAAAACACACACATACAACAACAACCAAACAAACCCATAACTATGATTAGACACTTGGACTTTCCCCATTGAGCTACACAGGAATCAGAGTCACTACATCTGCTGAGAGAGTTGATGGAGTAGCTCAGTATCAGTGAAAACAAAGTAATGAACTGATTGTGGAACAGGCCATACATTACTCATGTGCAAGTTCAAGTTGGAGCTGAGGAAAATGAAAACAAGTCCAAGAGTACCAAAGCACCACCTTGAGTTTATCTCAGCTGAATTTAAAAACCTTCTCAAAAATAGCTTTGATGCACTGAACACTAATGACTGTAGCCCAAAGGAGTTGTGAGATTGCAGTATTCATGAAGAAAGCAAAAGGTCATTACAAAGATAGGAAAGAAACAAAAGAAAACAATGGATATCAGAAGAGATGCTAAAACTTGCACTAGACTTGAGAGAGGTCAAAATAAAGGGAAGAAGTGATGAAATATAAGAAATGGACAGAAGATTTCAAAGCACAGTTTAAGAAAACAAAGTATTGTAACAGAATGTTCTAGAACCTTCCAGCTGAAGCCTTCAGGGCTTCATCCTGCACAGCAGGGTATCCTACAGTATGGTGCTATTAAGATCACAGCAGTGGATGAACTAGCTGGATCTTTGATGTCAGTGCACCCCAAAGGGGAGATGGAGTGGAAAAGGCTGTCTTTTGGATCCCTGGTCCTGCTAACACTCATGGTGGTCACCATTGGAAGACAGATTTTAGCAGAGCTACCAAATTAAGACAGAATAGGAAGCTGGATTGGCTACCCACTTCTGAAATAACAGGCCTCTGAAAACCCTATGGACAATAGAGGAACAGGGGTAGCTATAGTATTAGTGACAGAGCCCAGATTGGAAGTCAATCAGAATGAGGAGAAACAGTTGCAAACACTTTTTAAAAAATGGGAATGTGTAATGTATGACGTGACATAGGAAAAATAGTAGTCATCAAAAACAAAATGTACCCTTGAACATCAACATTCTAGGCTTTCTAGCTGAGATGAACTGGCATGAGATAACCCCTTGAATGAGATAACCACATAATCTACTATTCCAGAAGTGAAAAAGTGAGGAAAATGATGTTGCTTTTATAGTTAAAAAGCAATTCAAGTTTTATCCTGAAGTACAGTGTTGTAAGAAGTAGGATAGTAAACATACACATACAATGAAAACCTGTCAATACAACTATAATTAAAATATACGCACCAACAGAAAAAGTTGAAGAGCAAGAAATTGAGAATTGTTACCAAATTTTGCAGTTCAGAATGAACCAAATGTGCAATCAAGTTGGGAACAAGAAGTAATGGTAGTCAGAAAGTATGAATTTGGCGACAGATATGAAGATGAACCAGAAGAAATATATTCTTGTCGATTTATATGAACAGCTATGGGAAAAGGTGAAAATTATTGAAGAAACAATATAAAGCCATAAAGAAAGAAAATGCTCCAGATACAGGAAGCCAAGGGGAAAAAAATCAGTGTGGAAGAATTTGAACAACTACAGAAGAAATGGCAAAAGAAGGAAGAAATAATTGAAGCTATAGATAAAAAGAGACAAGAACTTAAAAAAAACTTAGCCAACACAACACTGGAAATAATAGAAATGCATGAAAATGCAATCTTGAAATTGAGACTGAAATACCAGAAGTGTCCAACATGCTGGACGGGCAAAAATATATTATACAAATGATGAAACAAAGAGTCAATGACCTGGAAGAAAGACAAGAACCTCAGTGGGAACATACTAGAAGAAAACTCAGAAATGAGATGGAAAGAAAATATTAGAATCATGTGGGATGACTTAAAAGGAACAATATACATGTAATCAGAATTCGTTACAAAAATGCAGAATATCTACACAGTCAACTCGAACTTGAGGATGTATTTAGGGTACTGTATCCAACTAGGAGTCAATTCACTTTCCTCTTAAGTGCATATGGAACTTTCAGAATTGATCACATATTAAGACACAAAACAAGACTCAACAAATTAAAAAACAGTGATATAATACAAACTGTCTTTTAAGACCACAATGCCACAAAGCTGGAAATTAACAAGAAGATAAAGCTTATAAAATCACCTATGTGGAAGCAAAATAACACCCTACAAGAACACAACTGGGTTGTAGAAGAAATTAAAAAAGCTCCTTGAAGCAAATAAAAACACAACATACCAAACCTCTGGGATACAGTTCAGGCAGTCCTCAGGGGGAAGTTCATAGTAATAGGCAAACACATAAAAAAAAAAGGAAGAAAGAAGCAAAATGAATCTAACTCAACAACTCCATCAAATAGAAAAAGAATAACAATTTAACCCCAAAGCCTTTGGAAGAAAGGAAATTATAAGGACAAAAGCTGAAATCAATAAGACGGAAAACAGAAAAAAACAATTGAAACTATCAACAAAACCAGGGGCTGGTTTTTCAAAAGGGTCTATAATATTGTCAAACCATTGGCAAACTTAACAATATAGAAAAAAAGAGAAGACACAAAGTAAAAAGACATCACAACAGAACGAGTTGAAATGAAATTGATAATATTTGGAATATCATGAAAAGCTATACTCTGATAAATTTGAAAACCTAGAGGAAGAGGAAATATAACCTAAAACCCAAACTGACACATTTTACTCATCATAAAGGAAAAAATAGAGCGGATCATAAAAAGACTATCCCACAAAAAAGTTCTAGACCAGATGATTTCATGGCTGCATTCTACCCAACATTTAGAGGTCTCTCACAAGTTCTACTTAAATTATTTCCAAAATAGAAAAAGAAGGAACACTCTAAGATTCATTCTATGAAGTAAGCATTACCCTAATACCAAAACCAGACAAAGATGTTACACAAGAAAACAAAACAAAACAAAAAAAACAAACCCAAAACTACCGATCAATATCTCCTGTGAATATAGATGCAAAATTCTTAATAAAACTGGCCAATATCATCCAACAGCACATCAAAAAATAAATCACCATGACCAAGTAGGATTCATAACAAGTATGCAAGGATGATCCAACACAAGAAAAATAATTAACGTAATTCATCACATTAACAAAACAAATAACAAGAACTACATGATCCTATCAATTAATTCAGAATAGGCCTTTTACAAAATCCAACACCTCTTCCTGATTAACACCAGATACTCAGTAAAATAGGAATAGAAGGGAATTTTCTCAACCTAAGGAAAAGTATATATGCAAAACCAAGAGCCAATATCATCTTCAATGGAGAACATGAAAAGCATTTTCCCTGTGAACAGCAACCAGACAAGGATGCCCCTGTCACCACTCCTATTCAATATTGTATTGGAAGTACTTGCTAGGGCAATATGACAAGAACAGTAAATAAGAGGCATCCAGATTGGCAAAGAGGTGGTTAAACTGTCCTTACAGGCAGATGCTATGATCGTGTACATAGAAAACCTCAAGGACTAAAACAAAACAAAATCCAACACAAAACTGTTAGAGCTTGTAGACCAATTTAGTAGTGTGGCAAGATACAATTTCAATATAAAAAAACAGATTCCCCTACGGTGACAAAGAAAATACAGATAAGGAAACCAAAGTGGTACTACTTAAAATAGCCAAGCACAAGTTGAGATATATGAGAATAAACCTAACTAGAGTATAAGTGATCTTTACAAAGAAAACTACAAAATACTACTGTGAAAATAATGTCATCTAAATAAATGAAAAATGTTCTCTGCTCATGGATAGGAAGACTCAATATAGTGAAAATTACAATCCTAACAAAAGTAATCTAAATATTTAATGCAATTCTAGTAGAGATAATGAATTCATTTTCAAAGAGATAGAAAAGACAAAAAAGGGTAAGTTTATTTGGAGGGGAAAGAGACCCTGAATAAGAAAAGCACTTTTGAAAAAGAAAAATTAAGTGGGAGGCATAGTACTTCCTGATCTCAAAACTTACTATACAACTATACTAATCAAAACTGCATGGTACTGATACAGTGACAGACAGATAGATTAATGAGCAAAATTGAGAACCCAGAAATTAACCCATCTATGTATGGTAAACTGATATTCAACAAAGAAACAAATTCTATGAAATGGAGAAATTACAACTTTTTCAGCAGGTGATGCTGGCATGACTGGACTGCTACATGAAGAAGGCTGAATGAGGATCTACATCTCACACCATATACAAAAAATCAACTCAAGGTGGATCAATTTACGAAAACGGTAAAGATCCTAAGAGACAAAATGGAACCAAACTTAGAAGGCCTAGCCTACAATGTAAAGAGGTGGAAAAAATACAGCCAGAAATGCACAACTAACAGAGGATAAAATTGATGAATGGAACCTTCTAAAGATCAAATCCCTGCGTTCATTAAAACTTCTACAATACGGTTTAAAAAAAAGCCCTACTAACATAAGGGGAAAAGTTGACAATACCATCTCAGGCAAGGGTCTCATAACAAAAGTTTATAGAATCCTACAGGGCCTCCCCAAGAAAAAGACTAGTAACTCAGTTACAAAATGGACAAAAGACATAGAAAGCCATTGAGATGGCCAACAGACACATGAAAAAATGCTCAAAATCACTGGCAACCAGAGATATGTAAATCAAAACCAAAATGAGATATCATCTCACTTGAGTAGCAATGACAAAGTTTAACAGGATAGAAAGCAATAAATGTCAGAGACAATGCGGAGAATTAGAACTCATAAACTGTTGGTGAGATAATAAAATGGTACAACTACTGTGGAAGGCAGTTTAACATTTCCTCAAGAAGCTGAACATAGAAATTCCATATGACTCAGCTATACCACTGTTATGAGTATACCTCAAGGAAATTAGTACTGAGACACAAATGGAGATTGTCTGCCAATGTTCATAGCAGTGTAATTTACAGTTATAAGACTCTGGATTTAGAAATCATACATTCACACAATGGAATACTACATAGCACTTGGGAGCAAAAATTTAAAAAAAAATACTACATAACATCAGAGAGACTGGAGAGCATTATACTGAGTAAAGTAACTCAGTCTTATAAGGCCAAATACTGAAGAAGACCATTATTGTAAAAATAGTAGGGAAATTAGTAAAATGTGTAAGACGGTCCAAAGGGGAGACAGGAGGGAACAGATGAGTGAAGATGAGGAGGAGGGAAATGACGAGGTCACATAATTTGGTGGGTGGAAGGAGAGAGTGAAGAAAATGGGAAAGATCTAGCAAGGACCTGAAAAGTCAGTGTAGTTGTGGGCCTTGTTCAATAAAGATTAATTTTATAAAACACAACGTATGATAATGTTTGTATGAAACACAATGTGAATGAAAGAAAGTGTGAAACACAATACATATTAATTTTGTATCCTGTTAAACTTTTCCACTGCTACTTGGAATGAGATGATATCTCATTATGGTTTTGATTTGCATCTCTCTTATTGCCAGTGATTTTGAGCATTTCTTCATGTGCCTATTTGCCAATTGAATATCTTCCTCTGTGAAAAGTCTATGTTCTTTGCCCATTTTGTAATTTTATTACCAGTCTTGTTTTTGTGGAGGCCCTGTAGGATTCTGTAAACTTTTGTTACGAGACCTTTGTCTGAAATGGTACTGCAAAAAGTTTTTCCCAGTCAGTAGTTTTTCTTTTCACTGTGTTGGAAAATGCTTTTGATGCACACAAGGATTTACTCTTTAGAAGGTTCCATTCATCAATTTTATCTTCTCCTGGTTATGTTTCTGGCTGGATTTGTCAGCCTTTTAATAGCATGAGCGAGGCCTTCTAAGTTTAGTCCTACTTTTTCTCTTATGATCTTTATGGTTTTAGGCTTTAACCCTAGGTCTCTTATCCACTTTGAGTTGATTTTTTTGTGTATGGTGAGAGGTGTGCATCCTGCTTCAGCTTTCTGTGGGTAGTAGTCCAGTTTTGCCAGCACCATTTGTTGAAGAGGTTATCAGATATTTGTATACTAGTGTTCATAACAACAGTATTTACCATCACAAGAACATGGAAACAGCCCAGATGTCCAACCACAATTGAATGGATTGAGAAATTGTGGTACACTGACATGATGGAATACTACGCAGCATGCAAGAACAATGTTTTTCTTAGGAAATCTAACTTGTGAGGGTCTGGAGAGCATTATAGTAAGTGAGCTAACTCAGTCTCATTACGGACAAATACTGTATAAGAACTTTGATAAATGAAATTTTTCTTTTTATGCACTTTGATAAATGTCAGTAGTTATAGAAAAGCCTCAGGCCTTCTGTTCATAAGTTCACTATGAGTCATGCTCTACTCGAAGGCGATCAACAACAACAACAACAACAACAACTGTGTAAGACCACTATTATAGAAATAGAAAGATAACTAGAAAAATGTGTATGAGGATCCAAGAGGGGAGGGTAGAAGCAGAGGGATGAGGATGGCAGAGAATAATCATAAAATCACACAATTTTGGGGTAGAGGGAAGGGTGGGTAAAGGAAATGGGAAAGATCTGGTGTGAAAACAATGTATATGAACTTTGTAAGCAAATCAGAATAAAATAAAAATTTTATTTTTTAAAGAAAGCAGGAAAGTTATGCATCAGGGTTGAATTTTCTCCACTTTCAATCTGTATGAGGAAAAAATAATTTGAGAAGCTGAACTGTATGAAGAAGAATGTGACATCTTGATTGGAAGAAGACTCATCAACAACCTGCATTCCGCAGATGACACAACCTGGCTGGTAGAGAGTGAAGAGGATTTGAACCACTTGCTGCAGAAGATTAAAGTCTGCAGGCTTCAATATGGATTACACTATTAAGGAAAAAATGTCCTCCCCATTGGACCAACAGAGAGCCTCATGATAGATGGAGAAAAGATTGAACTTGGACTGATAATTGTACAATTTTGTAAACTTATTGGAAATTGCACAGAAGGAAATTGCTCATCTTCCATGGAGTAACTGGTGGGTTTGAACCCAGCAGGAAAAAGTACTAGGGGAGTGATACTTTTTTTATAAGCCTTTTAATGTGATTTGGCTTATATATTTCATTCTCTAATGAAAGTAAAAGGTAATTTTAACCAAACACATAAACTTTCTTATTTTTTCTTCTCCCATTTTCTATTCCTTTAATTTATTTTTTCCTTTCTGAAAGATTGCCTAAATTCCATTTTCTGATTCTTCTATTGAGCTTTTTACTTTTAAATTTAGGCTCTTACTTTTCATATCTATGATCTTTCATTACTTTTCTGAGTGGTCTTTTGTTGTTAAATTGTTCTTTTTCTTTAAAATATTATAGAGTTTTCTAAGGGCTTTCTTCCCCTGAATAAATGTTGTTTTCCCCCTAGAGATTTTTTTTTCTTGTTTAGTTTGTATTTTTTTATTATAAAGTTTCCTACTTGCCTGGTTATCCCGGCCATTCATTCAGTGCCATTGAGTGGGAACCAATGGGTTTTGTGGAAACTTAAAGTAGACAATAATGCACTTGTTTTTAAGAATGTCTTACTTAGGTACATCTCCAAAGAATAAATTACTGATCTTCCACTTAGCTCAGTGTTATACTTACTCTCTCTCTCTCTCTCTCACACACGCACACACACACCAATGAAAGATCGGGTTTGGGTTTGATATTTGGCCAGTGCACCTGTTGGTGGAGGTTTGCTATTGAGCAGGTTTCATTGTGGGTTCCACACTGAGGCCTAGACAGGAAACCTTGGCAATCTGAAGTCAATGAAAACCTTATACACCATAGGGATACTGCAGAACTGGCTAATATTTTATTCTGTTGTACCACCTAGGAAGACGTTGGACCACCTAGACAGCAATTATAGTCACATCTGCTGGTTATGGGGAAAACTTGTCCAGCTTTGCAAAATAATGATAAGAGATCTGATCTCCAACATCTTCGTAAACTGCAGCTAAACCACATTTCCTAATGTTAACACCACATTTCTGAAAGCACTTTGTCCCTTGGGCCTTTGGAGGATTCCATCGATGTATTCAGACTTTGCCTTTTCCGATTAGGAGTCATCTTTCTGGATCTTTCAAATTAGTTACTATGCTTCCATCTGCTTTTTATTTTCCCAAATATTATTGAAGTTCTGTCTTCTCCGTAATTTGGAATTTATGTTTTTTAAAGCGAAAAAAAGAGTCCATTTATTATCACTTTAGTAGGAAGTGTTTGGAAAGTTAGAGACATGTGTTAAATTTGCCATGTTTAACCTGCATGTGACATAGTTTGGTTGCGTTTCCACTGTTAGTGCTAAATAAACAACAAAACAACTTTCCATCTTTAAGAAGAAATTCCAAGTGATGTTTGAAATGTATTTCTTTACCTTTGTCCAAAGCACTTACCTCCCTAGAAGGGCATGATATTGATGAAAATTATGTCCTCTGTCAGAGCTGAGGGGTGAGATGGTCTATGGCTGGTGCATAGAGTAAAGGGTGACATAAGTACTAAGCAACATAGTGAAAAAACTTTACGAAATCTGGAATGATATGACTACATGAAATTATTTTAAATTTTTTTTTTAAATTTTAGATTGGTTTGCATACAAAATTTGTATTCCTTGTGTTTCACACTTTTCTTCATTCACATTGTTTCATACAGCCATTCCCATACATTGTGTTTTGTAAAGTTAATCACCATTGGACTGTAGCCACCATTAGCCCCTCTTCTCATGTCTGTGTGCTTTAAAAAAAACCCTATTTCAAGAAAAATGTGTGCTCGTCCTTTGATAATTCACTTGTATTCTTCACAGTGTCCACATAAAATTCTATAGTTTCCTTTATGAAATAACAGTAGTCATGCTCCTTTAATTTCAAAGAATATATGCATGCTTTAGCTTAATCCTCGTGTGTATTTTTCCATTGGAAAATCTAAAATAACCCTCCATTTGTCTTAAGTTTCTGGTTTAAGATTTCCAGAGTTTGAACAATTTCTTTTTCATATTATTGCTTAAAAAGTATTGGTGAGGAAAAATTTCCCGAAGTCACAGTATCTAGTTAGCATGTTTTATAAATAGAGTTTTAATTTTGAGTGGATATTTATGATACAATGAATGTCAATTAAAATATATTTTTACATTATTAATATTACTGGAGGTTCCAGATTAGACAGAATATTCCCATGTAATGTTTTTTCTATCTGTTCTTTTATTTCAGTAGTAGGATACTTACATTGAATGCTGTTAGATGCCATCAAGTTGCATATGACTCATAACAACAGATCTGAACCTCTGTCCTGTACCATCTTCATCATCTCTGACATAGGTGAGGGCATTGTGGCAGTCCCTGGGCCCATCCATCTCTGTAAGGGTCTTCCTCTCTTTTGCCTATGCATCATTCCAGGCTTTCTTGGCTATCCCTATCCAAGGAACAGCCTCTTAATAATATGCCCAAAATATGTGAGACAAGGCTTTATCCTTGCTTCCAAGGAGCATCTGTTTGCACTTTCTCTGAGACATTTCTGTTGGCTTTTTTGGCAGTCCATGGGGTACTAAGTACTCTTCTCCAAGACCACAGCTCAAAGACATCAATAATCCTTCTGTCATCCTTTCTTCATTGTTCAGCTTTCGGATGCATAGCAAATTATTGGAAAGACCATAGCCTGAATCAGGTGTAAAGTGACATTTTTACTCCTCCCTGACTACAAACTTTCTCAATACTTCTTTTGATCTCCTGACTGCTGGTACCAAGGATGGATCTAAGATTAAATAGTTGACAAGTTCAATTTTTTTCTCCTTCTATCATGATGTGGCCTACTTGTCTGGTGGTAAGAATATCTGTTTTGTTTTTGTTTAGATGTAATCCATATTGAAGGCTGTATGTAGTCTTAGTCTTCCACAGCAAGCACTTCAAGTCTTTTTCACTTTCAGCAAGTAAGCTTGTAGCATCTGTGTAACACAGGTTGTTAAGGAGTCTTCCTCTAACACTAATTCTGCTTACTATCGTCCACTACTCCAAAGATTTACTCAGCATTGAGCAAGTGTGGAGAAAGGATACAATCCTGATGTTCACCTTTTTATATTTTAAACCATTCAGTGTTCCCTTTTTCTCTTTGTACAACAGCTTCCTGGCCTATGTCTAGGTCTCATATGAGCTCAATCAAATGCTCTGAGATTCCCCTTCTTCTCAAATCATAATTTCATGACACACACAGTCAAATGCCTTTGCATAGTTAATAAATCACAGATAGGTATCCTTTTGGTATTCTCTGTGTTCAGCCAGGCATCTGACATCGACAATGATATCCCTGATGCCATGGTCTCTTCTAAACGCAGCTTGAATTGTTCTTGGTTGTGTTCTGTCTCTGTATGGTTCTAACCATTTTGGGATGATCTTCAACAAATATTTACAGAGACACTTTAAAGTATTGTATAATGATGGATTGTTGTTGTTCTTATGTATATCGAATCAGAACAGAATCATAGCTGACCTTCCAGTAAGTTTTCAGAGGCAGTCCATTGCACAGGAGAAAATTGCACATCTTTCTCCTGAAAACCCGAACTGTATATTTTTTTGGTTGACAATGCAATTCCTTAACACTAAGCCTCCAGAGATCCCCATGATGGCTTAGGGACTACCAATACATTTCTTAGAGTCTACTTCAGTTATATTATTAAACAATTAGCATTATTAGTTCTAAAATCGATACGTATTGTAAAAATATTATCAAAGCAAACAAGAAAAGGCAAAAAGTGAAAACAGAAACCAGTGTAGTTTCTGAAGACTTGATTTAGAGTCATAAGGGTAAGTCAATTCAGACGCAGATCCATGTCTTTCAGAGGAGACCTGCGCTCCATAGGGCTTTTCATCTGTGCTTTTCAAAGACTATAGTCTCTGACTGATCTTGTGGTTAAAACATTTAGCTGCTAACCTCTTTGTGGGGTGCAGATGAGGAGGTTAATAGTGAAGAAGGCTACGACCAGGGAACCTTCTGGGGCAGTTCTGTTCTGTCCTGTAGCATCATTATGAGTTGCTATATATGCTATATATATATGCTATATATATATGTTGTTGTTATGTGTTGTTGAATCGCTTATAGAGACACTATGTACAACAGGCCTAAACCCTGCCAATCTCACTGTCTCTGACACACCCACTCCAATTACCCCAGTCACTGAATCAATCCACCTCAAAGAGAATCTTCCTCTCCTGTGCTGTCCCTCCACCCTCCCAAGCATGATGTCCCTCTCCAAGGACAGGTCCCTCCTTGCAACATGTCCAAACTATGTAAAAAACTAAATTTTACATATATATACACACACACATAT
>NW_006399761.1:29698989-29700559 GCF_000299155.1 Elephantulus edwardii | reverse complement strand
GGGACTGGTCCTTGGAGAGGGACATCATGCTTGGGAGGGTGGAGGGACAGAGCAAGAGGGGAAGGCCATCTATGAGGTGGATTGCTTCAGAGCCTGGGGTAATCGAGATGGGAGTGTCAGAGACAATGTGATTGGCACAGGAAAGAGCAGAATTTAGGGCTATTGTACATAGGGTCGCTATGAGTCACAAGTTATTCGATGGCGCATCTCAACAATAACAACATGTCTCTTTATGGAAATATAGTCCATATAGAAGGTTGTAGCATTGATCTTCTGCAATAATGCTTCAAGTCTTTTTCACTTTTGCATGATTGGTTGTTCTATCTCTATAACTCAGGTTGTAGACAAATCTTCCACTTATCCTGATCCGATCCCTTTCTTCGTATAGTCTATCTTTTAAAATTATTTGCGCAGAATACAGTGTGAATAGGTGTGGAGAAAAGTTATGACCCTGACACATACCTTTCCTTATTTAAAACCATGCAATACTCTCTTGTTCTGATCAGACAACTGCTTCTTGGTCTATGTCTATGATCACAATTTAATATTCTAGGATTCCCATTCTTCTTAATGTTAGCTATAATTTGTTATGATCTACAGAGTCAGTGACTTTGCATAGATAACAAAACACAAGCAAACCTCTTTCTGTTATTCTATGATTTTCGTTAAGATCCATTGGATATCAATAATCATATCTTTTGTGCCATGACCTCTTCTAAATCCTGCTTGAACTTCTAGTAGTTCCCTGTTGATAGATTGTTACAGCAGTTTTTGCTATAATCTTCAACAAGATTTTACTTGCATGTGATATTAATGATATTGTTCAATAGTTTCCACATTGTGTTGATCACTTTCTTTTGGAATGGGATCAAATATGAATCTTTTACAGTTAGTTGGCCAGGTAGCTACTTTCTAAATCTCCTGGCATAGGATAGTGAGTGTATCCAGATTTGAATTTATTTGTTGAAACATGTTAGTTGGTATTTCATAAATTCATTATTTGTTGCCAATGCCTTCAGTGCAGCCTGAACTTCTTTTTTTGTTACCATTAGTTGTTGATCTGATGATCAACTTCCTGATAAATTAAGAAGCAAGACTATCCCCATATTTGAAATAACAAGGCCTTCAAAAACCCTATGAATAACAAAGGGACATTACTAGATATAGTGTCCAACAATGAGCCCCTCAGCTTGAAAACCATGAAAAAATAAGTAGAAATAGCTGCACATATCTATCAATATTGGAATATAGAATTTATGAAGTATAAGTATTAGAAAATTAAAACTTGTAAAAAATGAAATTAAACCCATAAAGAAAAATATCTTAGATATTAGTGAGCTCAGATGTACCAGCTATTCTGAGCAGATCATCTTATGACCTATTATGGTGGGAATGACAAAATGAAGACAAATGGTGTCATAGCCTAGTAAAAAAAAAACAACACAAACCAAAAACATGTTAAAATATATCTGGAAGTACAATGCTATGTTGTTGATTGCCATTGAGTCAAACAGGACTCATAGTGACTCTATGAACAAAAGACCTGGCTCTTTTTTTTTGAATTTTTTTT
>NW_006399761.1:29682487-29694787 GCF_000299155.1 Elephantulus edwardii | reverse complement strand
ATATATATATATATATACACAGGGAGGGAGAGGGAGAGGGAGGAGGGGGTGGAATGGGAGAGCTAGCTCTTGTGGCTTAGTGTAAAGGAGTTGTGCTGTCAACTCAAATGCAAGTGGTTCCAATGCACCAGATGCTTGCTGGGAGAAAGAAAGGTACCTTCCTCTCATGTCATTTATAGCCTTTGAAAACCCACAGGAGGGTCAACTCTGAGGGAGTAACAACTCAGTGGTACATAACAACAACATATATATCAAGACACATGCACAATCTATTGGCATTGTGTTAACTACATATTGCTAACTGAAAGATCAGTAGTTGGAACTCAACATCAAAAAGACCTGAAGACTTGCCCCCATAAAGATTATATCCCAGGAAATGTGTGGGATAGTTCTAGCATCTCATGCAGTTTCTGTGACTTAGAATTGATGGCACACAACAATAGATAAAACTTTTTTTTTAACTATTTGAGAGGACATTGTAGATGAAATATCTCTTTAACCTTAGGTATGTCAATTGTATTTCTAAAATCAAAGCTATACTCGTTGATAACCTCAGCGTAATTATAAAAAAATCACAAAATTGTGAATTTACTTTTGAATATGGTATTCCCCAAACAATGTATATTGTCAACCATTACTGGTATTATTGTGACTATAATTTAATCTGCTTTCAAAGGGAGCAGTATGTCTCCATTGCCTTTTGTTCTTATTTTACAAATTTTGCTTCAAATGATGTCAAAAGAAAGCTCACTGCCTTTTGACAATGGTTACATCACACTGTTTCTTCCTCCTGGAACTAAAGCAAGAGATCAAAAGTTACTAAGAGACCTCCCAGAAATCACACATCTGTCTCTGTTTTTAATGTTACTATTTTCATGCTAGCAAAAATAGAGAAAACCCTTGGGGTTCTAAGGTTTGTGATGTGTGGTTTTGAATGTTCATGAAGCCATTTCTTCCTACAAATTAAGACATGCCTTTGTTATGCGATCTCTGGGTCTTGCCATACTCAAGCACTATTGTAATCTGCTATTACCACACTCAAGCACTCAAGCTGACCACATCAGCTGCCATAGTGTATGAACAGATGATGATTATTTTTCTATTCTGCTGTTTGAATTTGCTCCCCTTTCATTTTACAGGTTGTGAAAATATTAACACAAATTATTTGCAGACAAGTCTCAGTTGCTACATTTGCTCATCATGTCCTCTAAAAATGACCTCTTCTTGTCAGTTACATTCAATCCTTACTTATCCATGTGGTTAGTTTCTAAAGACCAGGTTGTTAGGCAAAATTTGTGCTATATGAGAGTCAAGGTCTATCTAGTGTGAACCCATCCAGAGGAGTCTCATAGAAAGGCCTAATGATCTATTATTTTAAAAAATTAAAAAAAAATCAACCATTAAAAACTCTGTGGATCTGTTCAAGTTTGATTTACCTATCTTGTGACTTTGTCATTGGGTGCATAGATATTTTTATAATTATGTCATCTTGGTCAATTGACCATTTGATCATTATATAATGGTCTTTATTGTTCCTTGTGTTGCATTTTGTCTTGAAGTCTGTTTTAGAGTAATATTGTCACTCCTGCTTTATTTCTTGATTGTCATTTGCTCGATTTATTGTTTCCACCTTTGATTATTTTTAGTCTATCTTTGTCCTTGTGTCTAAGATATATTCCTGGTAGACAGTGGATTGATGGGTCATGTTTTCTTATCCATTCCACAACTTCGCTTCTCTTAATTGATGCCTTGAATCCATTCACACAAAAATAGAAGCAATCTTGGAGGTTTAACAAGTGTGGTAAGGGAGAGAAAGGGGAGTGAACGTTAATAATGATGACATAAGCTGGGAGAAAAGAAAGGCAACACAAAATAAGGAGTTGTCTGGACATTGCAAGTAATTCATTAATAATTGGTAATTAAAGCTACAAAAATGTCTGAATTAATGACATGAAGAAGTGTTTTATAAATCTTCTCTTAGATAAAAGGAAAATGAAAAAAAAAGTTGCAAATCTTTTTGGAAGATAGCCTTCCTTTGATACATGTGGAGTCATGAAGTGTGAATCTTGATGCCAACTGGTTTTACTGCTTCTACATGAGCAGTTCTGAAGATGATCTTTAGAATCTCCTTCACTTCGTATTTTGTCTTTATGTTTCCTCTGCCTAAAATAATATTTTACCGCCTTCACTCTTTTCTTTGTTTGGTCCCTCCTATGAGACTGATGAATCAAGGATGCAAACTTAAAAAATATTTTGACACATACACCTGTTATTTTTCAGAAATTTATTATATACTATTTTATACTCTCACCAGCAGGATATGAAACAATTCTTTTCACCAAATGGAAGAGTAATTTTAATATTGCCTTTCTAAAGAATTTCATTTCATTGTTTCAGAAGAATGTATTGCTTTAATTGTATACATGTCAGAACTAAGTAATTTTGTGTATGCTTCATACATGATAATTATATTAAGAATAATGCTCATGATTCTTTGTCTTGGATTCTAATATGGAATTATTTCAGGATTTTGGGGAAACTTTGGTGTGCAAGTGACACCAGAAGTTGTAAGTATTTAAAGGATTGCTTCTTGGGAGGTGTTCATCCAAGTGCAAATGAGTCTGGCTCTGAACAGATTATAGCAGGCATTTGACAGCTTGGATGACTGGCACGTTGTCATCTTCTTAACACACCTAAAAAGCAGAGTGCCAAAAATCACAAACAGGTTGGGTGTAGCTAGAAATTTGAGACCTTGTCCAACTTAGTTAATCCTTTAAGCCACAACAGCAGAAATATGCCAGCTTTAATTAAAATTGGAACCCAAAATATAAAACATGATTATCTTAGCTGCAAAATAGGTGTATACATATATCATTTTAATATCCAATATTTATGCCAAACTATGTGCAACATTTGTGTGTGATGTGGGATTGACGGCTGATGGGTCTACAAATCTATTTGGTTCTGACAGTTATTTTGGTACACCAACCAACATTTGGTTGCTTTGGCCATTTTTACTTCTTGTTCTAGCACTGTAAAACTCAGGCAATTTTTACTGATGGAAAAAGAAATTATATCTATTATTCTATATAGTATAATTTAGATAACAATTAAGAATGGTCATTGAGGGCAGTGGTAGCCCTGTGATTGGATTCTCCTCATTCATGTGAAAAGACCTAAGTTTGATTCCTGGGACAGTGGATTCCTGGGAAATGCATCCACCACACATCGGCAGGTGGAAATGTGTGTTTGTGCTGCATGGTTTATAATCAGGAAAGGTGAGTTTCATGGCTGTGTCCTTTCTCCATACCTATTCAATCTTTATACTTGTTGTTATATACCATAGAATTGAACCCAACCCATAGCAGACCCTGCAGCAGGTTCTCCGAGGCAGTAAATCACACAGGAGGTGATAGTCCATCTTTCTCCCTTAGAACAGCCAGTGGATTTGAACTGTGTGCCTTTGGATTGGTAGCACACCGTAGGTCACCAGAACTCCCTAATTCAATTTATATACTGAACAAGTAATTGAGAAGCTGGATTATATGAAGAAAAAGGTGGCATCAGAATTAGAGGAAGATTTATCAATAACTTACATTATACAGATGACACAACCTTACTTGCAGAAAGTGAAGAAAGCTTGAAGTACTTATTGCACATGATCAAAGAAGACGATTTTCAATATGGATTACATCTAAACATCAAATAAACAAAAATCCTCTCCACTGTACTACATGGGCTTAAAATGATCAAGAAGTTAGCATAAGGCTCAGATTTGTTGTTCATAGAGTCACTATGAGTAACAGTTGCCTTGATGGCACCTAACAACAACAACACATCTTTCAGCAGGTCTTTCAGACTAAGAAGGACTAGGAAGAAAGGTCTGATGATCTGCTTCCAAAAAGTGCCTAATGAAAACCCTCTAGCTGGAAATAGCCTGAGCTGCAATTGATTTGTGGATGGAACAGGTCTGGGCTGTGCGTGTTTTTGTTTTTTAATGTCATTTACCTGAGTAGAGAGCCCACTTGATAGCAGTTAACAACAATAATCACAGCAAAAGAACTGTGGATAGACTGAGAGAGTCAGCAAGTTAATGTCACATGGAACAATCTCTTCTAGATATACTAGCATTTTATAAGAAACACTTTAGATTATTTAGTGTTTGTTTGTGTGTTTTAATTAATGCTTCCAGGTTAGTGAGATAGGAAAGGGTAAAGGAGCACTTGCAGACATATAAAGCTCATTTTCTTGCAAGCCCACTTTTAAGCAATTCTTACCATGTTCCAGAAAAGATTTCAATCCCAGCACAGCATATACACATACATTGAAAATCCTCTTTTTTTCTTACTATTTTTCATGAGAGAGAATCTAAGAATCCCATCCAGGTAAAGCCTGGGAGAGAGATATGATATAGGCAGAGTCAAAAGAAATCAGATGTGAAAGGTGCCACCTCAGACACAGGACGGAAGTGGGAGGTGGCTTAGAAGAGATTGCAGAGGAAATGTTGGATTGAATAACTAGCTAAATTATCGATGGCACTGGCAATTAGGACCTTAAAGAATATAGATACTCCTCATAAGACTGTAGAATTTAAGAGCTGCAAAAGGATAATTTTCCAATTCCTCATTTTACCATACAAGGAAGTTGAGATCCAGAGGCTTGTTCAAGAGGGCGCACTGACAGCTGAGGCCAGAAGGATTTGGATTTCAGTCTTAAGATCTTTCTGGATGACTCAGAAAATATCTCTATTTGAAAGTTTGATTTCTTGGAAATCTGAAATATATCTATCTTATTTCTTTCAAAACAGACACCATGGAATTTGTGCATACAAATGAGTTTTGTTCTTTATCAGAATAATTTACAAAAATTTTACATTAATTGCAAAACTTATCTGTGAGCTTGGCCACTCTTGGAAATTTCTTTATATTTTTCCTAAATTTTCAACTTCTTATTTGAAAGATAAAATAATATTAGTCTGCCAAAGTTGTTGTGAAAGTTAGAGAGAATGTATGTAAGACTACTAAGTAGATATGAAGCACTTAATATAAGATGGGTGAAGGGAAAGGCAATATCAAAGGGAATATTAGTGAAATATCACTAAGAAAGGCAGAACAAAGCGAAGTCTAGAAGACTGTTGTTGATGTGCTGTTAATGCTGTTCTGTCCACCACAACTCATAGTGTCCTATGAACAAGAGATTGGAACTTTGCCCTATGCAGAGCCAATCTGCACCAAGCTCAAGTCCATTGTTACAGTCATTTTGTCGGTCCATCCCACTGAAGGTCTTCATCTCTTTCCCAGCATGATGTCTTTTTCCAAGGACAAGTTCGTTCCTGACAACACACCCAAAATATGTGACACAAAATTTCACCATCCTAGCTTCTAGAGAACCTTGCTTACACTTCCTCTAGGACAGACTTGTTTGATCTTTTTATAGTTCACAGTGTGTTCATTCAACACCAAAATTGAAAGTCATCAATTGTTCCTCACTCTTCCTTAATATTTGTCCAACTTTCACATGCAGAAGAAACAACTGGAAATATCGTGTCTTAGACTAAGTTGTCCTTGAAGAGACATACTTGCTCTTTGGCAATTTAAGCAAACACTTGATGGCCAATTTCCCCAATGAAACATGTCTTGATTTCTGGAATGCAGTTATCACAAATGTTGGTTTTGAATCCAAGTAAAAGTACATCACTGATAGCTTCAATCTTTTCTCTGCCCATCATGATTTTGTCTCTTGGTCCAATGGAGAGGATTTTTTGTGTTCTTAATGTTTAAATGTAATCCATACTGAAGGTTATAGTCTTTGTTCTTCTTCATGGAATATGTCAAGTCTTCTTCACTTTCTGAAAGCAAGGTTGTGTCATCTGCATAATGCAGGTTGTGAATGGATCTTCCTCCAATTCTGATGCCACATTCTTCTTCATATAATCCAGATTCTTGAATTATTTGTGTATCATACAGATTGAATAGGTGTAGAGAAATCATAAAATTCTAATGTACATATTTCCTGATTTCAAACCATGTTCTGTTTGGACAATTGCTTCTTGATCTATGCCTAGGTTTTCTATAAGAAATTCATGTTCTTCTCATGATCCACATAGCTTTGCTTAGTGAATAAAACACTAAGTAATTATTTTTCTGGTATTCTCTGTTTTCAGTCAAGATCCATCTAACTAAAAAATTCATTGCTGTCAATTTAGAACCAACTCATATCTTTTATAATGCAGCTATTGTTATGTGCCATCAAGTTGCCTGCAACTCATAGTGACCCAGTGTACAAGCCTGCCCTATCCTGAGCCAGTATTATTGACTCTGACCTACCTACCCCAAATAGCCCAGTTATTGCATTAATCCGTCTCATCTGAAGTCTTCCTTTCTTGCGCTGTTCTTTTACCCTTCCAAGCATGATGTCCTTCTTCAAGGACCAGTCCTTACTGGCCATGTGTCCAAAGTATGTGAGATGAAGCTTCAAAATCCTTGCCTCCAAGGAGAAACATGTTTTCACGCTCTTCAAGATAGACTTGTTTGTTCTCTTGGTGGTCCAGTATTCTTTTCCAGCACCACAACTCAAAGGCGTTGCTTCTTCTTCTATTGTCCTTCGTCAAGGTCCAGTTTCCTGATGCATATCAGGTAATTGCGAAGACCATGGCCTGCATCAGGTGCACTTTAGTTCCTAGACTGACATTACTACTTGTTAGCACTTTGAAGAGGTCCCTGTTAGCAGACCTTCCCAGTGCAATTCATTTTTTTATTTCTTAACTGCTGGTGCCAAAAGTATTGATTGTGGAGCCATAGCTTACAGGCCTCTATGCAAAAGGATTTTATTCAGTAATTAGTAGATTATTGAAGACTATTAAGGGATTTTTTTAAAGTAGAGTAATGAATGCAGATGGTTTATAGACAAAGAAAAAGCATGACAGAATATAATTTGGGGGAGGAAAATGTATGGGAGTAGATGACTTTAACAAAGGAGAAGATGTGTATTAAGACATAGGGGCAATAATGGAAAAGAGCAAGGGTAACTGGTGAAACACAGACTTCAAGATAATAAATATCTCTACAACTTCTTCTGTTTCAAGTTCCTTTTCTAAAGTCCAGTCAGAGACTGCACAGATCACGTGCCTAATTATGAGTTGGAAGAAATGCACTATAAATGAAGAGGGTGTCTCAGTAGGCAGGGCTGATGAATTCATTAATTTGGGAATCGTTGATCAAGTACTGTGAAGTTAATCTTGTGGTGTGGGTGAGATCAGAGCATACATTAATAAATGCACTTGCACTTAACCTATAAAACGATTGATCAATATGTCCCATAGGGCCCTGAAACTGGTGAGCTCTCTGAAGAATCATCACTATCACTAAACCATTTTAAAGACCTGGTTTTAGATTTTCATTAGGAGAAATATCTCTGAATACTTTTCTTAATGAAAACCAAGTACCTAATTTCTGCTAAAATAGACTCAGAGCAATTACCAAACTTTTAAAAGTGAAAAATCAAGTCATTTTAATTTACCTACTGCTTTCTCTCCTTTCATTTGGAAAGTAACTACAACTACTCATTAATTTAGTAAATATTCATTGAACGGTGCTGAGTGTGTTACTAATCTAAATGGCACAGACTATTACATATTTCAAATAGCTATAATGTTTTATTTAGGAAAATAGTATTTAACTAGGATGAACTTCCTCTAGGCATTTTATATAAAACTTGCATTTAGTGTAAGAGCGGTATTTGTGAGGTGTTTGCCTGCCTAAAAACAATGTTCTCTTCTGGTGGCCTAGTGTCAAGAAGCTGCACTGCAATTCCAAAGGCATGCAGTTCTAGTCCACAGCTGCTCCATGAAAAAGGATGGGCAATCTCCTCCTGTGTGTGACTAACTCTGAAAACCTGCAGGAGGGTCAGATATGGGTCGGTTACAACTCGACAGTACACAACATGTCTTCCTAGCATTCTTAATATTTGGGCACTGAGAAGAATGTTTTTAAAAGTTTATGGCACTTGAGATTGCTTTCTGCAATGAAAAGAGTTTCTCTTTTTGTAAAGAAAATGCTTTTTATGCCCTTGTGTCATGAAAAGTAAGTGAACTCACAAACTCACCTGGGTATTCAAGAGGTTTTATTTTCTTAATAAAATCAAGTGTCAAGAATTGGACCATTTTACCCCTTGGTAGTTCAAGAAATTGTTTTATATCTTTAGTAGCATCTAGTCAAAATAGAGATGGGAGCTCTAGTGAGCTACTGGTTAAGGAGTTGTGCTACCAACCCAAAGACAGGGAGTTCAGTTTCTTCTTGGAAATGAGAGGAACAGTCTCCTACCTTTAGATTTACAGGCTCTAAAAAAAATATCTGCTATGAATCAGTTCCAATGCACTGGGCACATAGCATAACAACATAATGTAATGTAACGTAACATACATAACTAGGAAGAGTGTACAATGAAAACAGCTGAAGTTCAAGATCTAGAGGAGAAAGTAGGGGTTTAAGAGATTTCTTATGTGGAAATGACTTAGTGCTTTTATGATGTGAATTTTTCCATTTGAAGCTATGTCTATATATTATGCAATGTAGTATCTTGCCACAATCATCAATAAAAGCCATTTAGCACACAAAGCTAATGATGCTGTTGGTGATCCCGGAAGAGGAATTCTGCTGGAACTGATCTGGAGGTGAGTGGCCAGGAGGGAGGCTTTAGAAGAAGCAGGAGTTTGAGAAGGGCGCTCTGGGGGCATAATGCTGGTAACCAAGCAAAAGATGGTGCCTTCCTCACAATTTGAATCTATCACAGGAAAAAGGTGGACAATCTTCTCTTATGCGATTTACGGCCTCCAAAAACCCACTAGAGGATAAGCTACGAGTTAGTTCTACCTTCACAGCACATAAGAACAATAATAACCTTTGAATAAACAAGCAAATAAACAAAGGCAGATCTTCCAAAATCAAGAAAGGAGTGCATCAGGGATGTATTCTTTCTCCATATCTTTTCAATCTATATGCAGAACACCTCATTTAGAACTTTATGAACAAGAATGTGACATGAAGTTTGGAGGAAGACTCATTAGCAACTTGTGTTATGCAGATGATATGACTTTGCTCCCTAAAACTGAGGAGGGCTTGAAGCATTTGCTGCAGAATATGAAGGACTATAGTCTTCAATATGGATTGAAGCTCAACATCAAGAAAACAAAGATCCTTATCACCAGGAAAAAGGCAATGCCATGATAGGTGGAGAGAAAGGATTGAAGTTTTTATGATTGAATGATTTTATCTTGCTTGGATCCACAACATTCTTGGCACCAGCAGTCAGAAAATTACATTGGGGAAAGACAAGTTACATTGGGGAAAATCTGCTGCCAAGGATCTCTCCAGAGTGCTAAAGATTAATTAAACTCAAGTACATTTAGAATATAGGGTGAAGATGGTGAGATTTTTGTCTCATATGCTTTGAGCGTAGTAACAAGAAAGACTAGTCTCTGGGAGAAGGACATCACGCTTGGTGAAACAGAGGACAGGGGTGAGCAAAAGAGACGACATCTCCAATTAGAGAGTTTGACGTAGTGGCTCCAACAATGGGATAAAACAACAATCATGAGTACAGTCCTAAAGGCGAGGCTGTGCTTCATTCTGTTGTACAGAGTTCCTAGTTCCTATGAGGTGGAATCTACAAAAAGATGTCCACTACCACTAATAAGGTTTGTTACTCTTTTTATGTGTCATTGAGTAGCTTGTGACTCATAGTGACCCTATGTACAACAGTTTTCAATACTACTCTATCCTGCACCAACCTTATTGTGTCTAACACACTTACCCCCATTATCCCAGTCACTGAGTCAGTTCATCTTAACGAGGGTCTTCCTCCCTTGTGCTGTCCCTCCACCCTCACAAGCATGATGTCCCTCTCCAAGGACTGGTATCTCCTTGCAACATGCCCAAAGTATGTCAGGCAGAGCTTCAGAATCCTTGCCTCCAAGGAGCAGCCTGGTCTCACCCTCTCTAGGATGAACCTATTTGTTCTCCTGGCAGTCCATGGTGTAGCTAATACTCTTTTCCAGCACCACAGCTCAAAGGCATCAATTCCCCTTCTATCATCATTAGTCCAGGTTTCTGAAGAATAGCAACTAACTGTGAAGAACATGGCTTGGATCAGGTGAACCTTAATCTCCAGACTGATGTCATTGCAGAGGTCTCTAACAGCAGACTTTCCCAATACAATACATATATATTTTTTTTAATTTCCTGGCTCCTGGTACCAAGAATGTTGATTGTGAAGCCAAACAAACTAAAGCTGTTAACAATCTCAATCTCTTCACCATCCATCATTACACTGCCAATTGGCACAGTGGTGAGAATCTTTGTTTTCTTGAAGTTGAGCTTCAATCCAAACAGATAACAAAGTTAAGACTTATCTTTCTGTTCCTTGGTTTTATAACTTATAAGAAAGGATAAACTGAAATCAAACCCTATCATTGGTGCACAGTTACCTCCACAGTACGTGATCGCTGTCAATGGTGAAAGACATATCTCAAATCCCACCTATTATTGCCTTGCAGACTTAGAAGTAGAGGAAACTGTTCCTTCGTCTCATAAAAGATGATTTTGCTGTGATATGCTTGTTCCATGCAGACCACAAGTAGGCGATGCCAAGCTGACATAAAAGGGCAGGAGAGGTAAATTCTGTCCATTGGAAGCTATGTAACCCCATCCATTTCATGACCCAGTGAGTCTTAGCCCAATCTCACTATTATGTGTAATAATTCTGCTTCTAGTTAGTCTTTCAGACATGCATATGAAAACAGTTTTAAACATTCTAGACAATGGTTTTGATATAAAAAGCGTCACCATTCATGTTTATTCATGGAGAGGTCATGGAAAATGAACTGGTGTTTGTTTAACTTATTTAGCATTGGAAAAGATGGTTGTAGGCCTGGCCAGTGCAAGGACATTATTTTATTGATTAAATAATGTGATGAAAGGGAAAGGGCACTTATGTGTTGAGAGATTATTACCAGAGACACTTGGCCAGCGAAGTGCCGAAAGGAAAGCCATGTGACACTTGCACTGAGAGTAAGTAATTAGCATCCCGCTGGAAATGAAATGCAATATCCTGGGGAAAGTTCATGCTAATATTGTAGGTTTGCATTTTTGTAGACATGTATAAAGTATATATTTAATTTCCTAGCCAAGCTCATTTTTTTGGTTTTTACTCTGAAGTAATAAAATCAAACAACTGAAAATGCAGTGTTATAAAAGAATAACTTTTAAGTGTCACAAAAGTAAACTTGCCAATTTTTTACAAAAGGAACATAATATGAAACCACTTGTAAACATATCAAACAATATTATATTACTTTATTGCAGTTCTTTAAAAAAAAAGTGTGCAGCTCTCAGAAATGTTATGGGACCGACGTGAAACAGGCATTTATAAAAGAAGTGGAATTGGGCTACTCCAGAGTAAAACTTAGCATTCATTCTTTGGCTTGTGGTGTAAATGGAAGCTTAAGGATTTTTGATGAGAAAGATAAGAGCTAGGTGTTGGTAGATCTCCTTCAAGTGAGGGCATCATCATTTACTCTTTGTCTCATGCAGAGAATCTCCGTCTGCTGGAGAGGAGCACATAGGGCTGTTTTGGCTTCTACTGACTACATGGAGTTCTTTGATGAGGCAAATACTCAGCTGCTAACTGAAAGATTGGGGGTTCAAGACAACCCAGAAATGCCTCAGAAGAATGGCGTCATACTCTTCAGAATACTGATTCTTGTTTTCTTTCTTTTTTCCTCTTTTATTTGACTGCCTGTCTGCTCTTTGTGTTTTCTATTGTTGTTCTTGTCAGGTGCCATCAAGTTGCATACTGGCCCTATGAACAACGGATCTGAACGTTGGCACCATCTTCTTGATCTTCAGTGTTCCAGTGTTCGAGCCCATTGCTACAGTCACTGCCTCAGTCCATCTCACGAGCATCTTCCTCTTTCTCAGTGACCCCTTACATTTTCTAGCATGATCCCTCCATCGGGGATCCATGGACTGATCCCATCTCACCACAGGCCTAAAGTATGTGAGATAAAATTTCACCATCCTTGTCCCTAAGGAGCCCTCTGGTTTTGCATCCTCCAAGAAAGACTAGACTGTTCTTTCAAAAGTCCCAGGGATATTCAACAATCTTCTCTACCATTATAATTAAAAGGCATTGATCATTCTTTACCCTTCCTTATTCATTGCCCAAATTTCAGAAACAGTTTAAAATATCATTGCTTGAGCAGAGAGATACAAATCAAAAGAACTATGAGATATCATCTCAGCC
>NW_006399761.1:29680135-29681793 GCF_000299155.1 Elephantulus edwardii | reverse complement strand
GACACACTTGCTCTTTAGCATTTTAAAAAGGTCCTTGATTGCAGGTTTCTCCAATGCAATATGTCTTTTGATTTCTTAGCTGCTACTACGATGAGTGTTGATTGTGAATCTAAATAAATTGTTGACAACTTCAATCTTTTCTCCATCTATCATGATGTTGCCTATTGATTTAGTGGTAAGGATGTTTGCTTTCTTGGCAATAGATGTAATAATATTTAAGGCTGTAGGGTGTTTTTTTTTTTTTATCTTCATCATTAAGAACTGCAAGAATCCTTCAATTTCTGAAAGCAAGGTTGTGTCATTGACATAATGTAGGCTGTTGGTGAGTCTTTCTTCAAATCTGATGCCACATTCTTCTCCATCTAGTCCATCTTATTGAAGTATTTACTCAACTACAGATCTTATAGTTATGGAGAAAATATATATCCCTGATGCACAACTTTATTAATTTTAAACCATTATTCCTTTGCTTTTTTAGACAATATTTTCTTGTTCTTAATAAGTATTTTTGTAAATTTACTTTTGTTGTAGCTTATTTTATATTGGTTTGCTTGCAAAGTTTGTATACATTGTGTTTCAGATTATTCTTTATTCACATTGTATTTGATACAATCATTCCCATCCTGTCGTTCCAGGTCCCCATCAGATCCTTCCCATTTCCTTCACCTCTTTCCTCCATCCACCAAACTGTGCAATTCTATGGTTTCACCCCAGCCATCGTCATCCATCTGCTCCCACCCCTTCCCCACTTGGGTCTGCCATTAGTTATCCTTCTATTTTTACAATAATGGTCTCACACAATATTTGTCCTTATGAGATTGAGTTAGTTTTGATTGAGATCAACCAAGTAGTCTGGAATTCCTATTCATTTCAGTGTTATCCCTAATTCTTTATGATCCATGAAGTCAAATGTCTTTGAGTTTGACTTCAATACAGCAAATAGCTAAAATAAGGACTCCAATGGCTTTATTCTATGCTTCAAATTTAGGCTTTTATGACTTATGAACTGCATGAGATAGTAGTTTGGCATTTTTGTACTTCAGTTTCTTAAATAACATCTGTCCTTCATTTATTAATTAATTTGCTATCTGATATTCCACATTTATTTCAAAAGAAAAAATATTTGTCTTACTATTTTTCTTATTAACAACTTACATCCACCAGTGACCAACACCAAGCCGTAGGTGAGAATAATGTTGGTTACAATGATTATGCTTATGGTCAACTTGACCATTGTTGTTGTGTACCATTGAGTCAGAACGGACTCATTACTGACTCTGCAGCAGATTTTCAGAGGCAGGTAATTGCCTGGGAGACTGTCCGTCCTTCTCCTGTGGAGCTTCGGGTTGCAGCACAGTTTCTTACTGGTATGCCACAGAGCTCCCTGTCAACTGGACAAGGCCATGATTGTCAGTGTTTTTTAAGGCAGGGGTGATACATGGAGAAAACGCTGAAATTATTATTTCATTTTATTTGGATCAATAATCAACACCTGTGGTAGCAGTGGTAAAAAGATAAAGGTAAATAAAAAGACATGTTGCATTGCAAAAGCTCTTGTCAAAGACTTCTGTAAAGTGTTAAGAGCAAGGATGTGGTTAAGGTATGCCTGACCCAAGACAGGATATTTTCAAATGTTTTGCATGTCTGTGTGATAAAGT
>NW_006399761.1:29676590-29678510 GCF_000299155.1 Elephantulus edwardii | reverse complement strand
AGTACAAGACCACCTTGCGGCAGTGTGGTGGCTTCACTGTACCAGTCTTGAGGAGGGCCAGTGCCCAGCATCCATCTTGGGTGAGGGAATCCATTTGTTCAGGCTGTGGAAGCCTCATGGAGCTGCAGCAGCTGTGCGGTGCAGCAGCGGGCTCTGCAGGGGGTGGGTTGGGAGCCATGAGACGCACCCATTTCTCCTTGGGAATCCTTGAATTCCTGTTGTTGAGCCTCGATCTTCACTGAGGGCCAGTCATCAAGTGTTTAAGTGTTCAGTTATCAATAAGCTGAAGTCTGTGGAAGGCCATAATGGCCCTGCTTTAAGTGGTTCGCTACTCCCGCAGCTCACCATGCTGTCTCTGTCTCCACCGCCATCTTGGATCTCTCCTGCCTATTTTTAATGATGCTGTTTACTTGCTCATTTGTGAAGAACTTTGTTTTACATTCTCATGCGACCCATACTGAAGGTTTTAGTCTTTGAGTTTCAGCAGCAAGTGTTTCAAGTCTTCTTTGTTTTCTGCAAGCAAGACTTCATTATCTACATATTATGTTTTTGGTAAGTCTTTCTCTAATCTTGATGACTATGTCTAAGTTCCTCTGAATTGTTCAGGGTGTTCAAAGGTGAGTTATTGCAGAAGTGAATGGCCAAACTTTCTTTATAGTCTGTTTTAATCTGAAATCCCTGTTGCAACCTATCTCCTCATGGATGACCTGATAATATTAAAATACTGGTGGCACAGCTTGTAGCATCATAGCAGCTAGCGAGCTACCTCTCAGTGTAATTAACTGACACACAAGTATTTTATACATAAGAGTAAATTATAAAAAAGCAAGCGTATGAATACACAAATTATAAGGTAAGAAGCACCATGTAAGTCATTCCCTCCAACCCTTTATAGAAAACTGGCCAGTAAATACTGTATCCCTAATGTCACCAGAGCCTAGCTGAGCATACTGACTTCTCTCAATGAAACTGGCTCAGGTGTTGGTCATGCCTACTGTCTACACAGTGGATCCTCTCTGTGAAGATTGCACTCAGATCATCCCAGCTGACATCTGCCATATGTTTGGGTGCTGCTCCTTAGTGAGGATGAAATAAAAGAAAATGAAAAAATTCACAAAATAGCATATGCTAGAAGGCTAGTGGTGTTGAGGGAAGAAGTTCAAGCTACCTTGAAGGCACTAACGAAAAATAAAGCCCCAGCAATCGATGGGATAGCAATTGCTCTTCGACATTACCGATGAAGCTCTGGACATGGTCATCAGTCTATTCCAGGAAATTTGGAAGACAACTACTCGAACATTTGACTGGAAGAGATTTATACTTGTTCTCATTCTCAAGAAAGTTGATTCACTAGAATGTGGAAGTGATTGAAAAAAATATCATTGATATCACATATAAGTAAAATATTACTGAAGATAATAAAAGAAATGACTAAAAGGGTACATTAAGAGAGAATTGCCAGAAGGTCAGCTTGGTTTTAGAAGAGGCTGTGGAACCACAGATATCATTGCTGATGTCAGAAGGATCTTGTCTGAAAGCAGAAACTACGAGAAGAATGTCTATTTGTGTTTAATTGCCTACACAAAGGAATTTGTGTAGATCACAGCAAACTATGGCTAATATTGAGAATAATGGGAATTCCAGAATATTTAATTATGCTTATATGAAATCTATATCTAGGACAAGAAGCTGTTGTCTGAGCATAGCAAAGAAATACTGCATGGTTTAAAATCAAGAAAAGTGTGTCAGGACTATTCTTACTATATGCTGAGAAAATCATTAGAAAAGCTAGACTTTATGAAGATGAATGAGACATCAATATTGGAGGAAGATTTATCAACAATCTACGTTATTCAGATGACACAACTTGCTTGTTATAAATGAGGAAGACCTGAAGCTCTTGCTACAGATGATCAAGGA
>NW_006399761.1:29653718-29676015 GCF_000299155.1 Elephantulus edwardii | reverse complement strand
TTCCCATAGCAATGCGCCTTTTAATTTCCTGGCTGCTGGTGACTATGGAGCCAAGCAAACTAAAGCTGTGTACAATCTCAATCTCTTCACCATCCATCCTGATGTTGCCAATTGGTCCATATGGATTACCTGTCAACATCAACAAAAATTCTCACTACTGGACCAATAGAAAACATCATAATAAATGGAGAAAAATGTAAGTTATTTCATCTTGCTTGGATCCATAATGAACACCCATGGATCAGGTATCGCAGTGGGAAAATCAGCCATTATGGAGCTTTCCAAAGTCTTGAAGAGTGATGATGTTAAAGACTAGGATGAATCTGATTCAAGCCACAGTCGTTCCAATCACCTGGTATGCATCTGAGAGCTGAACAATAAGAATAATAGAAGAAGAATGGATGTCTTTGAGTTGCGATGTTGAAGGAGAGTGCTGAATACCCCATAGACTGCAAAAAGAACAAACAGACAGTTCTTGGAGGAAGAGCAACCAGAGCACTTTGAAGGTGAGAATGGAAAAGCTTCATCTCCCAAATTTTGGCTGTATTGTATAGACAGGCTATTCCTCAGAAAGGAACACCATGCTGAAAAAGGTAGAGGGCCAACAAATGAAAGGAATACCTTCAACAAGATTAATTTATACAGTGTCTGTGGCAATGAGTTCAAATGTGTTAAGGATGATAAGGATGGTGCAGGAGAGGACAAGGTTCAGATCTGGTTTTTTATAGGGTCTCTATGAATCATAACAAACAACACTTAACAACAATCTTCATGATACATTCTTCATATAGTCCAATTTCTTGAATTGTTTGCTCAACGTACAGATTCAATAAATATAGTGAAGGAATACAACCCCGATACACACGTCTGATAGCTTTAAATCTCATCGTACCCTCTGGTTCTCTTCATATGATTACTTCTTGATCTATGTACAAGGTCTACATTAGCAGAGTTAAGTGCTCAGAAATGTCCATCTTTTGTAATGTTATCTAAAACTTATTATAATCAACAGAGATGAATTCCTTTAAATGTGCAAAATGATGTCTAAGTCTATGAGGGAAAAAAAATCAAAGTACTTATGTGGTTAAAACTGATCTGTTGAACCTTTCCCCCTACATTACAACACATTCTACACTCATATCATTTGAGTATATCCCCCATAGCTTGAATTTTCCATACATTTTCTTACTTCTCCAAACTACTCATTCAGCCAGAAATGGCCCCATTTCATCTTGTTTGCTGCCACATTCACACAATAGAACACTGTATAGCATGCAGGAGCAATGGTTTTGAAAATCAGTACTAAACTTGGGAGGGTCTGGATAGTATTATGCTAAGTGAACTAACTCAGTCCCATAAGCACAAATACTATATGAGTCCAATACTGTAGAAATAGAAAGATAACTAATAAAACATGTTCTGGAGGGGGGAAGCAATATGGGGAGAGGGGGCTGCATGATTTGATGGGTGGAGGGAGAATTTGGTAAATAAAATGGGGAAAATGCAGTATGGGAAAAAGTATATGAACTTTGTAAGTAAATCAGTATAAAATGAAAATTTTATTTTTAAAAAAGGTGGTAAAAGTTTTAAAAGACTGGCCACATATCACCTTCTTTTTAAAAATTTACTCTATTCCCTTAAAGTATTGCTTTGGCCATTCTCCTTTGGAGATTATGTGCCCTTTTATTACAACACTCAAATTATTTTATTTTCTAATGATAAAGATTCATTAATGTTGGTAGACAACTATCTGGCCAACTGACTGAAAATGACCTGTATTTGCTCCCATTCCAAAAGAAGATGATACAACAAATGTGGAGATTATTTAATAATATCATATGCAAGTAAAATCTTGTTTTTATATGTTGTTATTTCTGTAAAGTCAGATCTGACCCATATAGCTGACCCTCCTGGGAAGTTTTCAGACACAGCAAGGGAAAAGATTGCCCATACTTCTCCCACCGAGCTGCTGGATTCAAACTGCATGCCTTTGGGATTACAGTGCAGCTTCTTGCCATTAGGCCAATGGAGCTCCCTATTTAAAAAATGTACATCAACAAACTGTGTCTGACTCTGAGAAAAATAGGAATCCCAAAACCCTTGATCCTGCTAATGCAAAACTTATATTTGGACCAAGAGGCAGTCATCAGAACAGAGCAAGGAAACACTGCATAGTTCAAAATTTGATAGGGTGTACACCAGGAATGTGTTCTGTCTCCATACCTTTTCAACCTGTATGCAGAACAGATTATCAGGCAGGCTGGGCTCTATGAGGAGAAGTGTGGTGTCAAGATTGGTGGAAGATCTATCAACAATCTGCATTATGCAAACGACACAACCCTGCTTGGTGAAACTGAGGAGGACCTGAAATGCTTGCTGCAGAGGGTCAAGGACTGCAGCCTTCAATATGGATTAAGGCTCAATATCAAGAAGACGAAGATTCTCACCACTGGAACAATTGACAGCATCAAGATGGATGGTGAAGAGATTGAGATTGTTCACAGCTTTAGTTTGCTTGACTCCACTGTCACACTCTTGGCACCAGCAGTCAGGAAATTATAAGATGTATTGTGATGGGAAAGTCTACTCTTAGGGACCTCTTCAAAGTACTGCAGAGCAATGGTGTCACTATGGAGACTAAGGTGTCTGATATAGACCATGGTCTTTGCAATCACCTGTTATGCGTCAGAGAGTTGGACAATGACCAAGGAGGATAGAAGGAGAATTGATGCCTTTGAGCTGTGGTGCTGGAGAAGAGTATTGAGTGTACCATGGTCTGCTAAGAAAACAAACAGATTCATCTTGGAGGGGGTTAAACCGGGAAGCTCCTTGGAGGCAAGGATTCTGAGGCTTCATCTGACATACTTTGGGCATGTTGTAAGGAAGGACTGGTCCTTGGAGAGGGACATCATGCTTGGGAGGCTGGAGGGACGGTACAGGAGGGGAAGACCCTCAATGAGGTTGATTGATTCCATGATGGGATAATAGGGTTGGGTTTGTCAGAGAGTTTGGTTGGCACAGGACAGAGCAGGGTTTAGGGCTGTTGTACATAGAGTCACTCTGCGTTGCAAGTGACTTGACAGCACACAACAACAACAACAACAACAACATCAATAGAAAACTTCCAGAAATCCAAGATGGATTTAAAAGAGGCCATGGCATGAGGGCTAATATTGCTGATGTCGGATGGATCTTGGCTTAAACTAGAGAATATCAGAAAGACCTTTAGTTATGTTTTATTGACTATGCTAAAGTATTTTACTATACTTTAGTATTGTATGCTAAAGTATTTGACTATATGAATAATAATAAATTATGAATAATATAGGAAAAAATGAGAATCCCAGAACACTTAACTATGATTATATTAAGAAACCTTACATAGGCCAGGAAGCAGTTATCCAATTAGAAAAAGGAAACATAGCATAGTTTAAAATTAGGAGATGTGAGTGTCCTTTGTATCACTTCTCCATATGTATTTAATCTGTGTGTGTAGCAAATAATTTGAGAACTGAACTATTTGAAGAATTATGTGCTACAAGGATCACAGGGAGACTAATAAAAAAATCTATGTTATTCAGATGACACAATTTAGTTTGCTGAAAATGAAAAGTACTTGAAGCACTTGCTGCAGAAGATAAGACTGTACAGATTACGACTCAATTTCAAGAGAACAGAATTCATCCCTTCTGGTCTAGTAGGCAAAACCATAACACGTGGAGAAAAGATTAACCTTTTCAACTTCATTTTACTTGGGGCCATAATCAACATTCAAGGCAACAGCAGTCAAAAAGAAATCAAAAGACATGTTACATTGGGAAAATCTACCATCAAAGACAGTTTCATCGTGGTGAGGAACAAGGAGATCAGCTTAAAGACTAAGATGTGCCCACTCCAAGGCACTTTCAGTTGCTTCTTTTCCATCTGAAGTTTGGTCAATGATTAAAGATGACAGATGAAGAATCAATGCAATGGAACTGTGACATTTGAATAGCATACTGAATAGCTCTTAGACTGTTAAAAGAGCTAATAAGTCAGTCTTGAAAGAAGTGCAACCAAGGTGCTGCTTACAGTCAAGGACGGTGAAACTTCATCCCATACACTTAGGGACTTTGGTCAGGAGAAACCAGTCTTTGTAAAGAGATATTATGCTTGGAAAGATTGGAGAATCAGAGAAAGAGTAGATCCTCAACAAGATGGATTGATGGTACCAACAACACCAATATACCTATATATGTTAGAGTTCAAGAGGATGGTGCAGGATAGGGCTGGGCTCTAATCTGTTGTTCATAGTGCAGCAAGAGTTGTGGCTCACTCAGTGGTACTTAACAGCAACAAAGGAATGTTTAAGGTTAGATTTTTTAAATCTTTTCATAATTGTAATTTTATTTCTCATGTTTTCCTTTTCCAAACTTGGTATCAAGTATTAATGAACTCTTAAAATGATATGAATTTCTTGATATTTTCTTCACGGTTGTATGTGAGGTCAGTTTTTAAAATTGATTTTTTTGTGCTTTGAAACAGTGCTAATAATGAATGCATTATTATGTGTACTATAAGATATAGAATAATTATATTTCCATTAGATTGAAGAACTTCATTATGCTTTTCAAATATACTCTCAAGTGTTTTCTAGGTTTGAATTCGCAATCATTAAGTTCTACACACAGTGACACTGAGAGTCACAGTAACTCAATTGTAATAAGTGTTTCAGTATTAAATGTTTATAAAACAACTATCTATTACTTCGTTTAAGTTATTGAACATAATAAATAGCCAGTACTCCTGCCAGTAACGGCATCTTCATTCCTTCAGGAAGCTCAGGTGAAGGCTCCTGACTCTCTCTGTGGGGCAGCAGTACTGCTGTGGCTCCACCTGACGGGTCTCTGGTTCTCTGATGAGGCTGCTGTTATTCTTGTTTAGATCCTGGTCTGCCTGGAGGAGGAATTTCTGTCCCTGAAGGACCGCACTGCACTTCCATCTTCCTATTCCTTGCTGCTGTTGAGATTTCCAAATTTCTGCTGCATAAACGGATTAATTTTAACCTAGTGAAATGGTGAGACTAGCCAAACACCTTACGGACAGACTAACAAACCCTATTGCCAGGGTCCAGTCAATCATGTGGCAAAGTCAAAGTCAATGACCAGGAAAGACATTTTTTAGTAATAAGCCCTTGACACTATATCCCTTGCTTCTAAGGAGAACCTGGATGCAGCTCCTTCAAGACACAGGAGGAACTTTCTTTGCTCTTTTGAGAGACCATGAGAGAATCAATACTATTCTCCAACATCAAAGTACCAAAGACATTGATGATTTTTTCGTCATCCTTATTCAATGCCTAGCTTTCAAATACATATGAATCAACAACAACAACAACAAAAATATCATGGCTTAGATCCATGGTGCACCTTAGTCTTTGAACTGATATCACTCTTTAGCACTCTGGAGAAATCCCTGACAGCAAATTTCCTCAATGCTACAAGTCTCTTGATTTCTTGAGTGCTGTTTCCATGGATGTTGATTGTGGATCCAAGTAAAAGGAAGTTGCGCGCGCGCGCGCGCGCACACACACACAGACACACACACACACACACACACACACTAAATAGCCAGTAAACAAATTGGGTCTATTTGCTGTTGCTCTCTTCCTATATATTCTCTTAGCACTCTGTTCTGCAGTGTGATTGAATCATCTACTCTTGCGTCTTGGTTTCTAAGCTGAAGTCCAGTTAGGAGACTTGAAGGGCATGAAGAGCAATAGGTTAGAGCAGGGATTCCCAGGTGTTCTTGTGCACTTTACTCTAGTGCTCCTTTAATATAAGCACTATTTCTTAGTATATGTGTGTGTTGTGTTGTTATTGTTAAAGATCTCTAGTGCAAAGAAGCTGCTCTGCAATCCCAAAGGCAACATGGCCAAAACAACATGATTTGAGGACACCCGATGCTCTGTGGGAGATTCTTGTCCTGTGCCATTAAGTGCCTCTGAAAACCCACTCTAGGGTCAGTTATGGGTCAGTTCTGACTCTACTGTCCACACTAACAACAATAACATTGAGTCATCTACAACTCTCCATCAACAATGGATCTGAACCTTGTCCTATCCTACACCATCCTCATCTTCTCAGATATATGTGAACCTGTTATTACTGTATAATAGTCACTGTATAAATCCATTCCATTGAGGGTCTTCTTCTCTTTTGATGATCGTCCACCTTTCCAAGTATGGTTTTTTTTTCCCAAGGACCTCAGAAGAACATGTCTAAAATATGCGAGGCAAAGCTCCACCATTCTTGCCTTCAAGGAACACCCTAGTTGCACTTTCTCCAAGACATTCTTGTTTATTCCTTTATCAGTCTATGCACTATTCAGTAGCCTTCTTTAACACAACAATTAAAAGGCATTGATACTTCTTTTGTCATCCTTAGCTATTGTTCAGCTTTTTCAGATGAATTGCTGGTAATTGAAAAGACAATGGCTTGAATCAGAGAGTTCTGCTGACTTAGTGGTAAGGAATTGTGTTGCCAGCTCAAAGTCATGCGGTAAATCCCCCAGCTGTTCTTAAGGAAAAAGATGGGAAATCTCTTTCCATGCTACTTATTGCCTTTGCAAACCTGCTAGAGGGTCAGTTTTGGGTCAGTTATAACTAGACAATTTGTAGCAACAATAACAATGACTTGAATCAGATGTATTTTAGTCTTTAAACTGACATTATTGCTCCCTAACACCTGAGTGATGTCCTTAACAGTAGATTTATCCAAATGCAATGTATCAAGGGTGTTGATGTGAATCCAAGCAAGATGAAATTGTTGGTAACTTCTTTTCTCCATTTATCATGATGTGTGAAGATTTTTGTTTTCTTGACATCTAGCTGTACTCTGAAGGCTGTAGTCTTTGATCCTCTAGAGCAAACCTCTCAAGACCCTTTTCTCTTTAGGCAAGCAAAGCTGTGTTGTCTGTATAATATAGGTTGCTGATGAATCTTCCTCCAATCCTGATGCTATGTTCTTCATAAAGTCCAGTTTTTCAAATGATTTGCTCAGTATACAGAATGAATAGACATGGAGAAAGCATACAAACCTGAAGCACGTCTTTTTTTATTTTAAACTATGCAGGGTTCTCTTGCTCTATTTGGATGATAGCTTCTAGGTCTAACTAAAGGTTTTGCATGAGTGCAATTAAAGTGTTCTGGGATTTCCATTCTTCTCAATGTTAGCCATAAATTATGTATAGTAGATTTCAAAAAATGTCATTGAAGAAATGAGTACAGATGGTTGCAGAATTCTCTGGTAAACTGTAATAACAGAGGATCCTTTTAAATTACCAAACCTGAATTAGCAAGCTCACTTTCCCGTTCTCATCCACCCCCTAGCCCCAGGGTATTTTAAGTGGCAAAGTGTAGAAGAATTTCCTTCATTTCTGGCAGTGGTGCTCTATTTTGGAAACGTATTTAACTTATTTGTGGAGCATTTCAAACTCCAATGCCCTGATTACACAGCAGACACATAAAATCAGACAACAGGAGTAGAACCCAGGCATTTGAAATCTCTCAAACTTCATATGTCCTGGTTGAGAACAACAGAGACATATTTCAGGCCCTTCTTTTGTATGATCTTTCTTTTATGGTTCTGACCCTCAAAAGGAGCTGGAAACGCTATTTCCCCTACATTGTAACCCTTCATGTCTATGGACTTATAAATTTTAGTTGTTGCTATGTCTGGCTATCTCAGCATCCTATTTTAGTTTCTTTAACTTTGTCCACTTATTCATAGGTAGTAATACGAGTTTCAATAAATTTAAATTTATTTAAAATCTCATCAGCTTCTCAAATGAAAAGAAAAATTCTAGTTGATAAATAAAGAGTAGAAGTTTGAGTTTTATTTTGTAGTTAATTAAGAAAAAAAATAGTGCACGTCAGGTTTAAAACCATGCTTTATAGAGATTTCTTCCCCATGAAACTTTCCACTTCACATACTTTAAATTTAGAAGTGTTGGATTTTTTTCATAAGGAGATGGGCTTAAATATTTCTTTTATATGTAAACAGTTAAGCTGAACGACTTAGCTAATTCTAAACTTTTGATACCAGTTAAGAAGACTAATATTATGTTAATTTAGTTTCTAAATACTATCCGAGTTGTTTTGTTTTTACCATAATGTAGATAGAACATAATCTGGTGGTCAGAATTATTTCTACTTCATTAGGATTTTCTTGAATTTGTATCTTCCCTTAAAAGCTGCCATGAGTAACTGTGTTTACTGGCCTCTTGTTTTTCCTCTGAAGATGTTGACAATTCTATTACCTTCCTGACCACGCACAGTATCATCACTTGAAATGCTGAGTTTGAGTTTATCTCTTTTCCTTAAGTATTAACCATTTCTTTTAGAATTCTTGTTTCAAGAAGTCCCTGGATATCCTGACTAAATTGCCATTTTAAGAGGCTCTTCATTTCAATTTCACAACTCTCTAGCAATAATCTTGCCTTTAATCCTAGCAAAGGACTTGCCCTACAAAAAACCCCTAAACCATCATCACTCCCCAGGAGAAAATTATTCTCTAATCTTCCCCTCAATTTCCTTTTGTAAACATTGAGCCTTTGACACTCTACTGGAGAGTTGTTAGCCTTTTGTCTCTTTTTCTGTAAGAATGGGCTTTTGCAATCAGATCTGAGTATAATCTTGAGCTGACCTCAAGTGAACAAAGAATTTCCTCCCTGCTGTTGTATTATAACTTTGTGGTGAAAAAGGGGGATTTTCATTACTGAAAACAGGCTAAGGGTTTGCTTCTACTAATCCTACTTTAGGGGCACTATCTTATTTTTAAGATAGGTATAAAGAATCAACTTAAAAAGTGGTTCTTGAATCTTGAATGAAACAAAGTGTTTTCTAACCTAAGCTACATAATTATATATCCTAGTCCATCCCATTGGCATATATTCTCTTCAGGCTTGACATAGTGTTTCCTTTTTTCATAGGAATAGGGAAAGTATAAAAAGAATTGAAAAGTTTGACCCTTACAGAGTGACAATTGATAATGTCGGCAGGTAATTCCTATTATTAGTGATATAATATACTTTCTGGGGAAAAAAATCAAGGAAATATTTCCCTTGGGTCTTCAAGAAGAGGGAAAAAAGGTGGACATAGTATACCCTTGCCCCTACCTTCTTTGAAGCACCAATTCTTTGTTAATGCATCTGCTGAGTACTATACAAATGCAAACTAAGAATTTAAAAAAAAAATTAAAATCATCAAAATGTAGTTTGAAAGAAAATGAGCTTCAGCCCTTAGTGGACTTTTAAATATGTGAATATTACTGAAGATTCATTCTAGTGTTAGTCAAAAAGAAAAGAAACAAATAAAAAGTAACCGTAATCCTAATGACTTATTTTTATGTTCATAAAACATCTTGGTATATTGGATCACATATTATAATCCTTTAACCTGTCTAGGTAGACATTCAAAACATGTCTAGGTCAATGACTATTTGAAAGAATTGCATTTACTGAAATGAATGTTTTCATAAGATTTTTTTCCTATCATCTTTCCAATATTTACATTTGGATATGTTTTAGGACACAGAATATCATCATACCTGGTCATTGTTAATAGATGAATTGGCTACTGTTAAACAGAAAATGGACCACATAACACTGTGGAGTAGGTAAGAATTTTTAAGACAACAGGCAAATACATAACTCCTATCAGCTTGCTAATGGAAAGTTGCAAGTATACCACAGATTCTAAACAGACATTTGCACAATCAGTTGACTTGAATGATAAACCATTGGTCGAGTGATGAGGATTTTTGTTTTCTTAACGCTGAGATGCAGTCCATACTGAAGGTTGTCTTCTTTGATCACATGCAGCGGGTGTCCACAGTCATCCTTGCTCTCACCAGGGAACTCTGCGGGCCTGTGGTAAGGAGCTGCACAGCTAGCCTGAAGACATGACTTAAATCCACCATTTGCTTTGCAGCAGAAATATGGGCAATCATCTCTTGGGCAATTTATTGCT
Organism: Elephantulus edwardii; assembly: GCF_000299155.1. NCBI lineage: Eukaryota > Metazoa > Chordata > Mammalia > Macroscelidea > Macroscelididae > Elephantulus > Elephantulus edwardii. Next base: position 29,666,006 of record NW_006399761.1, on the reverse strand, counting down.
CTCAAAACCTGCTGGAGGCCTACCTGTGGATCGTTCTGACACTACTGTACATAAAAACAGTCAATGAAAAAACACAAATAAATATCCTTCTAGTATTATCGACATTCAGTCAAGTACGACCTGATAGAGCAATTTTATCCCTGGTGCCTGGCCTTTTCTAAATCCAGTTTGAACTTCTGGCAGTTCTCTTTCAATGACTTGTAGCAATTTTTTAACATAATCTTCAGCAAGATTTTACTTGTTTGTGATATTGCTCAATAATTTTTACATTCTCTTGAGTTAACTTTGTAGGGGATGAGACAAAATGGATCTCTTCCAGTCAATCGGACATGTAACTGTCTTCAAAATTTCTTGGCACAGAAAGGGAAGCACATCCAAGGATGCATCTGTTTGTTGAAAATCCTCACCATTGGGCCAGTGAACAACATCATGATGGATAGAGGACTGATGTTGTTAATGATTTTAAGTTGCTTGGATACACAACCAACTCTCTTTTTTTTAATATATATAATTTTTAATTTTAATTTTTTTTTACAGAGGTTTTGGATTTCCATTCATTCATTGCTGCAATTTTCTCCCTTCCCACCCCTCCCCACCAGCTCGCTTCCCCCTCCGAAGAGAGAAAAAAAATTTCCTTCATTAGTATACAATTCCCACGTCCCTTTCCCCCACCCCCACCCCGAGTACACTTCTCTATGCAACCTTAATTCTGGATTCCTGTGCTAAAAAATATGGAACGCTTCACGAATTTGCGTGTCGTCCTTGCGCAGGGGCCATGCTAATCTTCTCTGTATTGTTCCAATTTTAGTATATGTGCTGCCGAAGCGAGCACAACCAACTCTCTTGGTACTATTGTTGTTGTTATTAGGTGCCATCAAGTTGAGTGCAGTTCATAGGGACCTTATGAAAATCAGATCTATACTTGGCCTTGCCCTGTGTCACCGTCGTTATCACTGACACATTTGAGTTCAATGCTATAGTCAATGAATCAGTCCATCTCATTGAGGACTTTCCTCTCTTTCACTGACCTTTCCAAGCATGATGACCTTCTTAAAGGAATAGCCTTTCCTAGCAACAGGCTCAAATTTTGTGAGATGAAACTTTTTCATCCTTACCCTCTCCAAGACATACCTATTTGTTCTTTTGACCGTTCATGATATATTCAGTACTCTTCTCCAACATTACAGTTCAAAAGCATAAATTTTTCTTCTGTCATGTTTGTTCATTGTCCAGTTTTCAGGAGCACAGCAAATGATTGAAAAGACCATGTTCCCCTTAGTCTTCAAACTGACATGATTGTTCTTCAGTAATTTGGAGAAGTACTTGATAGCAGACATTCTCAATACAGTATGTTCCCTGATCTCCTGACTGCTGGTACTAGGAGTGTTGATTGTGGACCCTAGTAAGATGAAATCATTGACAATTTCAATCTTTTTTATATCTATTTTGCTTAACAGTCTAATAGTGAGAATTTTTGTTTTCTTGGTATTGAGATGCAATGTGTTTTTTAAAATTTTATTTTAATAATTTTAATGAACATTTACAGAGATTTTGGATTTCCATTCATTCATTGTTGCACTTTTCTCCCTGCCCACCACTCCCCCGTCGTCCCCCTCCCCAGTTTGCCCCTCTCTTCGAAAAGTAAAAGAAAAATTCCTTCATTGGTAAACAATTCCCCCAACCCCCCGCCCCGAGTGCATTTCACTATGCAACCTTAATTCTGGACTCTTGTGATAACCATAATACCCTATCATACATTGCTTTTAAACTGTTCTTTCCCTCATCTGTTTCAATGCAGTATACATAATTTATCCAGTTTTTCTCAGTCTTACCTCAACCCTGATGTTAGTCCCATTCAACAACAGTGGTACAATGCAGTATTTGTCTTTTTGTGACTGAGACATTTTACGCAGCATAATGTTTTGAAGACTATAATCTCTGAGTTTCTACAGCAAGCATGTCAAATACAGACCGTCAACAAGCAAGATCCTGCCATCTGCATAAACGCAGATTGTTGATGAGTCTTATGCTGATCCTGATACCATATTCTTTTTCATAGAGTCAAGCTTCTCAAATGAGCTCCCTCTGCCTTTGAGATCTCCAGCAGTGTGATGTCAAGAGGTAAAGCCACTTTGCTCTGTCTTTGGATCCTCAGGTCTTGTGACCTTCACGTCTTGTGCCAAGCATCTGCATCAAAAACCCAGTTGAGTCACCATAATAATCCGATCCAGAACTTCATCTTATTGTGCCACCATGGGTTTCAGCTGAGGCCAGAGAAGGTTATATTGAACCACAATATTAATACACTTTATTGGCTTTATGGTTTACTGTTAGAGGTACAACACCTATCTAACAGTTCATAGTATTGGAGAATGATTGTACGTTGCTAATTACTTTGTAGCTTAGGTTGGTACGTGTGTACTTATTTATTGTTTGCTCTTACTAGTATAGCACTTGTCTGTCTGTTTTCTGTACAAGGGTAACTTGTGGGTTATTGTGATGCTGGAAACTATGCCACCAGTATTTCAAATGCCAGAAAGCTCACCCACTGTGGCCATCATTAGAGCTCCCAGAGTAAGACAGACTAAGAAACAGGATTGGCCATCTGCTTACAAATAAAAGGCCTGTGAAAACATCATTGGTACTAACAGTAAGAAATAAAAATATGTGTTGCAATGAGGAAGTCTGCTGCCAAAAATATTTCTAAGATGGTAAGGGCAACTAGGTCAATTTAAAGACTTAGGTGTATCTGATTCAAGCCATGATCTTTTAAATCACTTCCTATGCATCAGAAAGTTGGACAATGATTAACAATAACAGAGAAATAATCAATGCCTTTGAGTTGTAGTGTTGGGATAGTGCTGAATACTGCAAGAACTGCAAAAAGAATAAATAAATATGTCATGGAGAAAGGAAGAACAACCAGGGTACTCTTTAGAGGCAAGGATGATGACACTTCATCTCACATTACTTGGGCATGTTGATAGAAGGGGTCAGCCCTTAGAAAAGAACATCATGCTAGGAAAAGTGGAGGATCAGTGAAAAAAAAAAAGGAAGACCCTCAACAAGATGAATTGACACAGCAACTTTAGAAATTGGCTTGAGTGTAAAAGGGATGGCAAGGATGTCACAGGATAAGATAGCCTTTAGACCTGTTTTTTAAAAGGTTGCTATGCACTAGGGACATCATAGCCAGTGTTAGCCGAATCTTCACTGAAAGAAGAGAGTACCAGAGGAATATCTATCTGTGTTTCTTTGACTATGAAAAGGCATTTGACTGTGTGGATCACAACAAATTGTGGCTAATTTTGAGAAGAATGGGAATCCTAGAACACTTAATTGTGCTCATGCGAAAACCATACTTGAACCAGGAAGCAGTAGTCAGAACAGAGTAGGAAAACACTGCATGGTTCAGAATGAGGAGAGATGTAATTAGAGATGCAACCTATCTCCAGGCCTTTCCAATATCCATGCAAAACAGATCATTTGTGAGAGTGGACTTTATGAAGACGAATGTGGCATCAGGATTGGAGGAAGACTTGAATCAGTAACTATATTCAAAGGAAAATTTTTATCTTGTAGTAACACAAGCAGGAGTGGCATCCACTTCCTAAACAAGAAGCCTCTGGAAACTCTATGAACTTTGACAAATGACATAGCTTTAGGAAGGCTTCAGGCCTTCTGTTCATAGGGTCGCTATGAGTCATGCTTGACTTGATGGCAATCAACAACAACAACAACAATAACACAATAATAGCATATAAGTCAGCCTGTTGAACAGAAGTCAAGTTAGTTTTAATTATCTTATTATCTTTACCATTAATATAACTCACATAACCTATCTTATTTGCATACATATAATAAGTATCTGCTTGCAAAGGTGAAGTTTTTACTTTTGTTGGTAATATCCAATTAAAGTTTAAATAATTTAGAGATTTTATCCTTATTAAAAATATTTTTCTCCTGCAGCTTTCAAATTTCTTTTTCTATCTTTATAACTTATTATTTGCTTACTTCACCCTCCAAATCAATATTTTTCTCTTAAATTAGCTTTATTCTCATCTTTTACTTTTCTTATTTCAAATTATCAAATTTTATGAGCTCAAAACTATTACACTAAACTTAATATAATAAGACAACAAACAAACAACAATAATAAACAAAAAACCAAAATAATCAACACAAACACAGGCTTCTGCTTTGAGCCTTAGAACCTGTTTTATTTTTATAAACCATATTTTAAATTGTAAAACATTTCCTGGGAAGAGCACTGTTTGGGTCAACATATGCCAATTAAGGGAAAATAATAATTCAGGATTGTATCTTCCTAAACTTCTTTATAAAGGTGACATAGGCTGTTCTTGTCTACAGCTTTAACCTTTTCTAATGTGATATCATTTTATTCCTATTCATACAAAGATTCAGCTATCTCTCTTTGCAGTTTTTTTTTTATTATGAGTACAGTCCTTCCCAGACATCGCAATTATGCTTATCAAAGTCCATACTGGCCAAAAATCAATAGGAATTTGTTCTTTTTCATGTGCTCTTTGTAAATATAGCACTATGCCAAGTTTTTAAACTTAACTGCACTCTATCTACTGGACTAAACCAGCAGCAACGCTTCGGCACATACTGAAACAACCGCAAAAAAGATCTTTCTCTTGTCTTTACCCCTGCTCTCCCAAGTAATTTAATTCCTTTAAAAGAGAGTTATGTTGAGCTTCAGAGGAAGAGGTGTCTCCCATGACACTTTTTTTCACTTCTACCTCTGAGTTTTTAGTCTGTTTACTTCAGAGGGTGGGTTAAAATCCCCATGAAAAAAGTTTTCTAATTCTTCCCTTGACTTTGTCTGTCAAGGGGTGAGAGAATCCTCATGGAGCTTTTCCTGCTTCTACACTTATCTTCCAAAGGGTGAGAATTTCCTCAAGAAACTTTTTCTACTTCTATCCTTTACTTCAAATGGGTGAGAATTTCTTCATGACCCTACCTTTAATTTTCCCAAAAGTTTCATTTACCTTGAGTGAATTCCCTTTTGGTTTCCTGGAGAGAGAGAGAGAGAGAAAGAGAGAGAGAGAGAGAGAGAGAGAGAGAGAGAGAGAGAGAAACTATCACCTCTTATCTGGCCCAGGCACCAAAATGTTGTTGGCCAGATGAAAAGAGAGATGGGGACACACAGCAGTGGGGGTCAGCAAATACAATGCAAGAATCTGGTAAACCTTTAAGGATTACCTTGGTACCTCACGGTGAATTCCAGCTTGAACCGCGCCTCCCCCACATCCTGAAACAGCATCCAGTTTATTACAAATATTTAGTATTGGCTTCCCATACTTGCACATGAACCTGAACTTTCTGTAACCAGTGTATTAATTAATGTTGTTGTTGTTGTTAGGTGCCATTGAGTCGAGTACAACTCATAGTGATCTGAAACCAGTCCTATCCTGTGCCATTCTCACACTTTCTGACACACAAGAGCCCATTTCATCAGTCACTGTGTCAGTCCATTTGGTTTCTTCATTGACCCTCCACCCTTCCCAACATCATGTCTTTTTTAAAATTAATTAATTAATTTTTTTATAGGCACACGATTTATTCTATCATGATGATGAAGGTAGTGGTGTATATGTGTGGGTATGCAGAAAGAGAAATGGAGGGATGGGGTGTGTGTGCATGTTCACATGTTCTGTTTGAAGTTTGTGTGTGTGTGTCTGTGCATGTTTTCCCATATTCTGTTTTGAAGTATATGTGTGGGGTGTATGTCCACATGTTCTCATGTTCTGTTTGCAGTGCGTGTTTGTCCGCGCTTTCTCATGTTTTATTTCGGGAGTGTGTGTGTGTGTGTGCACTTGTTCTCATGTTCTGTGTGAAGTGTGTGTGTGTGTCTTCCCACATGTTCTCATGATCTATTTGGGATGTGTGTCTGTCTGTGTGTTCTCATATTCTGCTTGAGGTGTGTATGGAGGTAGGTGCCTGTCTGTGTGTTCTCACGTTCTGTTTGAGGTGTATATGGGGGTGAAAGTCCACGTGGTCTCATGTTCTATTTGGAATATGTTTCTGTCCATGTGTTCTCATGTTCTCTTTGAGCTATGTGTCTGCATATCCTCATGTTCTGTTTGAGGTGTCAGGGGGGGCGTGTTTCTGTCCATGTGTTCTCATCTTCTGTTTGGGGGGTTGTCTGTCCGTGTGTTCTCATGTTCTTTTTGGTTCAAATCAAAGCTCGGGAGCAGTAAGGCACAGTGTATACGATGACTTATTTCAACGACTATTTCTTATAGCACCTCCTAGCAGTATGTCCAAAGTATGTGAGGCTAAGCCTTGCCCTTCTTGCTTCCCAAGAGCACTCCAGCTGCACTGTCTCCAAGACATATCTATTCATTTCTTGGCCATCCATGGAAAGTTCAGTGCTCTTCTCGAATACTACAGCTCAAAGGTATCAATTCTTTTTCTGTCATCCATATTCGTTGTCCAGATCGCAGATACATAGCTAATAATTGGAAAGACCATGGCCTGAATCGGACAGATCTTAGTCTTCAAACTAACATCACTACTCCTCAATAATTTGGAAAGGTCCCCAACTGCAGATTTTCCAATTGCAATACATCTACTTATTTCCTGACAGCTCATATCAAGGGTGTTAATTGTGGATCCAAGCAAGATGAAGCTGTTGACAGTTTCAATCTCTCCTCCATCCATCATGATACAGGCTATTGGGTCAATGGTAAGAATCTTCGTTTTCTTGCTATTGAGACAATTCATACTGAAGGCTGCATTCCTCCATCTTCTGCAACAAGTACTTCAAATCCTCCTTACTTTAAGCAAGCGAGGTTGTGTCATCTGCCTAATATAGGTTATTAATTACTCTTCCTCCAATCATGATGCCACACTCATCCTCACAGAGTCCAGCCTCTCGGATAATTTGCTTGGCATATAGATTGAACAGGTATGGAGACAGAATACATCCCTGATGCACTCCCTTCCCAATTCCAAACCCTGTAAAACTCCCCTTCTCCATTTGAACGACAGCTTCCTGGTTCAGGTATAGGAACAGTACATAGATAGGGAATTGCCAGAAGTTCAAGTGGGATTTAGAAGAGGTTGTGGGACCTAGGATATATCATTGCTGATGTCAGATGGATCCTGGCTGAAAATAAGGAATACCAGAAGAATGTCTATTTGTGCTTTATTGAGTATGCAAAGTGGTTTGACTGTGTGGATCATGACAAGTTGTAGCTGAAATTGAGAAGAATGGGAATCTCAGAACACTTGATTTTGATCATGAAGAACCTGAACCAGGAGGCTGTTGTGCAAACCGAGCAGAGTATTAACTGTAACTCAGGGAATAGGATGGCCAAAATAGGAATTTCTCTCATATATATGCAGGTGAATGATCATTAAAAAATATTTATTAAAGGAAGAAGAAATACTTATTTCAAGAATATGTACATTTATTTCAATAAGTATGAGCTCTGGTGGCTTAGCGGCAAGAATCTGAGCTACAATCCTGAAGGCACATGCTTCAGGGCCACCAGCTGTCCTGTGGGAGAAGTATTGGCAATTTTCCCCCATGTGACTAAATGCCTCTGAAAACCCACTAAAGAGTCAGCTATGGATTGCTTCCAACTCTTTGGTACACAACAACAACAATGTATACGTAAATACATATATTATTTATTACATTTGGCCACAATATAGAATACATTCCTCTAAGTTGGTCAATGGTATTGTGTTGTTTAAAATCTCGCACAGATTTGGATTCAGAGAAACTTAAGTTAAAAATTTACTTCATTGATTTTTATGGAAAAGAGTTGAAATTAAGCCTAAGACATAATAGGCATGCCAAACAACGGTCCTTCTTTCCTTCTCTCAATCAATGGCCCCTCTTCTTTCTGTGGATGTGAATTTACTCAAACTGAGAAAGCAGCAGCACTGAAATTGGGAGACAAGTCAACTGTGAATAGCTATCATTGTCTTATATATCATATATTTGTCCAAGCTTGAAAGTCTGGGATCACAGGGAGTGATCTAGATCTTATTTTGTTTGCTCTTTGGAGGAAAGGATGCTGCAATTTCTTCTCACATATTTTGAACATGTTGTTAAGAGACCCCAATTCCTGGAAAAAGACATTATGCTGAGAAAGGCAGAGGGTCAGCAAAAGAAGAGAAGAGAGGAGACAGATAGACACAGAGCTTGTAACAGTGGGCTTTAGCATGGCAGAGGTGGAAAGATGATGCCACACAGGACAAGCTTTCCATCTGTTCACAGGGTCAACATGAGTCAGAGATGAAGGCATCTAACTCTAACTGCAACAACTGGTGTCTACTCCTCCTTGCTAAGAAATCACTCTGGCACTATATTTAAAAATCTCAGTTACTGGATAGAATTATTGATTGTTTTCCATTTTATTACTTCACAAAGTAAAAATGCACATCTACGTAAAATGCAAGCATGGGGAGAGCATTGAACCTTGGCATACCTAGTGCCTGGGCTGAGTGTGTGCTCGGAAGTGCATGGACACCTCTTTGCTGATACGCTTCCTCCCCTCAGAGGTTACCCATTGTTTACTCCACATATTGCACAGTGTTCAATTACCAGAGAGATGGAGAATTCATTTTTGTCCAGGTCCTACTGTTTTATTTATTACTTATTGTACCTCCTTATTTATTGTGTAGGAAGTTCCAGTGAATACGAAGCAGAAGCAAAGTTTGCTCACTTACGCAGGATCGAGTAAAAATAGAAGCTGATTCCCCTTTGTTCCTTCCTTCTGTCTTTCTTTTTTTCCTGGCTTTCCTGCAGCTGTTTTCTGCCTCCAGCTCCCCCCTGCATTTCCTTCTCATCCTTACACTTCTGCTCTACTTCCCCTTTAATAAAACATCTTTTCTTGAGTCAAACTTAGTGAAACTGCTGAGCTAACCAAGGCAGTAAATTGAACTGGTCCTTTTTACCTCTAGAATATGTTAAAGCACTCATCTGTCATTGAGCTGGTACCCACAGCAGGATCAAGAGCTACAGTTAACAGGAAAGCAAGAAACTGCATTATCACTTCAGGGGTTTCACTGTGAAACATAGTGTGGGAGGAGGGGATGGAAGGGTAGTGAGGGGAGTAATGGTTTGATAGGAGAGAAAGGCAGAGGAAGGAGGGACAGGGAAGGAGACCAGAAACATTTATACATATAAATATATGTATTTATACTACACTTGATCTTAGCCAAAAGGCCGAGAAGGGATAAATATATGTATTTATATTTATTAGCCACTGGTAGATGAAACCACCAGTGAGGCCTTATGTACAGATTACTCCAAATGAGTTCTCTATCTCTATATCTATGTGTCTGTCTATCTATATATCTATCTATGTCTTCAAATTGACTGGATCTCATAGCAACACTATAAATAACACATAGCAACCTTGCCCTGTCCTATACCATCCTTACAATCACCATCATGCTTAACCCAGTTGTTATAACCATCTGTATCAATTGACTGTATCAATCCATCTCATTGAGAGGTTGTCCTTTCTTACTCTGATTCTCTCCCTTTTCTAGCATAATGTCTTTTTCCAAGGACTGGCCTCTCCTGACAACATAAACAAAGCATGTGAGACAGAATTTCACCATTCTTACCTCTAAAAGGTTCATAGTTTAGCGTTTTCAGAGTCTTGTTATTTTAGAAGTAGGTAACCAATCCTGATTCCTAGTCTTTTTTAATGTGGGAGGTCTACTGAAACCTGTATACCATGGGTAACGTTTCTGGGACTTGACACATTGGGTGCATAGTTTTCAGCATCGCAGAAACCCACAAGTTATTTCAGTACAGCAAACTGACAGACAAGTGCCTCTAAGAAGAACCGTAGTTGTACTTTCTCCTAGACAGATTTTTTTTGTTCTTTTGGCAGTTCCTAGTATAGTCAATACACTTTGCCAACACCACAGTTCAAAGGTACTGATTGTTCTTTGCTCTTCAATATTCTTGGTCCAATTTCCAGATTTGATAGTACCCTGACTTGAGTCAGTTACATCTTAGTCTTTAGAGTTATATCCTTACTCTTTCATTTAAAAGAAGTTCTTGAGGACAGATTTTCCAAGTGTGACACAGCTTTTGAGGTCTTTAGTGCTGGTAGCAGGGAAGTTGGTTGTACTTCGTAGTAAAATTAAATCTTGACAATGTTATTCTTTTATTCGATCTACCTGTTGGTCTTTTGCATTCTTCATGGACGATTTTCTTGATATCCTCCCAGAGCTCATTTGGACTATGCTCATTGGTGCTCAAGGCGTCAAACCTGATCCTGAGATGGTTTTGAAATTCTAGTGGGATAGACTTAAGATCAAATTTTTGGTTCCCGTGGACTTGATTTAATTTTCCTCAACTTCAGCTTGAAATTGTATATGAGTAGCTGGTGGTCTGTCCCACAATCAGCACCCAGCCTGGTTTTCACTGCTGATATTGAGCTTCTCCACCTAGTCTTTATACAAATGTAATCATTTGATTCCTATGCATGCCATCAGGTGAGATCCATGTGTATAGCCTGTTGTTTATGTTTCTTATAGAAGGCATTTGCAATGAATAATTCATTGAATGTGCAGAACTCTATCATTGTATCTCCAGCCTCGTTTCTCTCACCAAGCCCGTATTTTCCAGCTACTGATCCTTCTTCCCTGGTCCCAACTTTTGCAATCCAGTCTCCCATTATTATCAATGCATCTTGATTGTATGTTTGATCAACTTCTGACTGCAAAAGTTGGTAGAAATCTTCTATTTCCTCCTCTTTGGCTCTAGTTGTTGGTGCATATATTTGAACTATAGTGGTATTCACTGGATTTCCTTGCATGTGTATGGATATTATCCTGTCACTCGCCACATTGTATTTCAGGATGGATCTAGAAATGACTTTTTTAATTATGAAACCAACCCCATTCTTCCTCACTTTTTGATCCCTGGCATAGTAAATCATATAATTGTCTGATTCAAAATGTCTCGTACCAAGCCATCTCATTTCGCCAATACCTAGTATGTCAATATTTATGCGTTCCATTTCTTTCCTAACAATGTCCAATTTTCCTACATTCATGCTTCTCACGTTCCGTGTTCCAATCACAAGTGTCTGCTTACAGCTGCTCCTTCTTCTCTGCATTTCCATTTCTAAGATCTCAGTCTTAATTACCATGTCTGCTAGTCCAAGCGATAGTCTAAGTATGCTCTATTGTACATAGGGTTTTCAAAGGCCTGCTTTTTTTGGAAGTCGATGGCCAATCCTTTTTCCTAGTCTGTCTCAATCTTTAAATATATATAATAGTATCTGACAGATACGCATTCCACAGAAAAGAGCAGATGAAAAACAATTGCCCAGTTATAGCAATGACCAATAGATTCAATGTTGCTTCCCACCCACGCTTCCTTACTCCACCACTATCCCTTCCTACTTTTGCCTACAGCAATACCCGTCTCCCATTGACCGGCCCCTGATGTGATGGCCTAAGTCCAGAGCCATCAGGATTTCTGTGATTCTGGTTCTGAACATATCATGCTACTGTGAGTCTCTTACGATGTAGTCAATATGACTTCAATTTAAAGTTGTTAAGTACAACTGTAATGTACAACTTCCTCTCCAGGATTGCCTTCTCATGGGTTAATACCTCTTGTGGCAATACTTAAGGATACTTTAGGTAGAATGTTAAATGATCCAGGAAGTATCAAGAGAAGATGGAAGGAATACACCGAGTCACTGCATCAGAAGGAACTGGCTGACACAGAAGAATTTCATGAAATGACATATGAGCAAGAGCCTATAGTGATGAAGGAGGAAATTCAAGTTGCTCTAAAAGAATTGGCAAAAAACAAGCTCCAGGAGTTGACGGCATACCAATTGACATATTTCAACAGACACACACTGGCCTGGATGTGCTCACTAAGTTGTGCCAAGAAATCTGGAGAACAGCCAGCTAGCCCACTGACTGGAAAAGAGCGATATTTGTTCCCATTCCAAAGAAAGGTAACCCAACAGAGTATGGAAATTATCGAACAATATCATTAATATCACATGCAAGCAAGATTCTGCTGAAAATTATCCAAAAATGTTTGGAACAATATGTCAACAGAGCATTTCCAGGTGTACAGGCTGGATTTAGAAGAGGTCGTGGCACTAGGGATATTGTAGCTAATGTTAGATGGATCTTGGCAGAAAGCAGAGAATACCAGAAGAATGTTTATCTGTGCTTCATTGACTATGCAAAGGCTTTTGACTGTGTGGATCACAACAAGCTGCGACTGACTCTGAGAAGAATGGGAATCCCAGA
>NW_006399761.1:29651789-29652408 GCF_000299155.1 Elephantulus edwardii | reverse complement strand
CTTCCAAGCATGATGTCCTTCTCTAAGGGTTGGTCCCTCCTGGCCATGTGCCCAGAGTAAGTGAGACAGAGCTTCAAAATCCTAGCCTCCAAGGAGAAACTTGGTTTTCATACTCTCCAAGACAGATCTATTTGTTTTCTTGGTGGTTCATGGTATGTTCAAGACTCTCCTGCAGCACCAAAACTCAAATGCATTGAATCTTCTGTCATCCTTAGTCATTGTCCAGCTCTCTGATGCATAACAAAAAATTGTCAAGTCCATAGCTTGGATCAGGCCCATCTTAGTCTCTAGACTGACATTCTTGCTTTTCAGTACTCTGGAGAGGTCTCTGACAGCAGATTTCCCCAGTAATTAAGATACATTAATAATAATTACTGACTGGAATGAAAAGTTGTAACAGAAGGACTGACATTGGTTATAGAAATGAGACTGGAGATGGAATGAGAATTTTGTTCAATTTTTATACTTATTCATTGTAAAAAAAAAGGAGATTGTACACACAGAATTTACCTGATGAAATACACAGGAATCAGGTTTTCCATATCTTTGGGAAAAGTTCATGGAGAGCAAAAGTCAAAACCAAACCAAATGATGACTGGAACAGACCATCAATTACTCA
>NW_006399761.1:29619498-29646215 GCF_000299155.1 Elephantulus edwardii | reverse complement strand
CCTTTACATAGTCGATGAAACACAGATCTTAATCTGAATGTCTTAATCTGAATGTTTAGATTTAGAGAAGTATCAGACAGACCAGCAAGTAAAAGGTATATCCCTTATTGTGGAGTTAACCATTAAGTGTCAGTGTTGTCCCTACCTTTGGCACACTTGTCTTTACCCACTTATCTCCCTGCTCCACCATCCACCAGGATACCCAAGGACTATAAACTTCATTAAAGAAAAGCTTGGAGGAATTCCAGTAGTCCTAATCCACAACATAAACAGTCTTCCAATTATCCTGAAAAACCTACAACCAGGACAAGATAAAATAGATGAATTGGACCTTCTAAGTATCAAATCCCTATGAACATCCAAAATCTTCTCCAACAGGGTAAAAAGGGAAGCCACAGGCTGGGAAAAAGTATTTGGTAATGACATGTCAGATAAGGGACTTATATCTAGAATTCATAAAATACTTGAGCACCACAGCAAGATAAAGGTAAATAATCCAATAGAAAAATGGGCACAGGATATGAACAGACACTTCACCAAAGAAAACATTCGGATGTCTAACAAGCACATGAAGAAATGTTCAAAATCCCTAGCTCTAAGAGAGATACAAATCAAAACAACTATGAGATATCATCTCACCACAGTCAGAACAGCAAAATTTAACAGAACAGCAAGCAACAAATGCTGGCAAGGTTGTGGAGAAACTGGAAGTCTTATTTACTATTGGTGGGAGTGTAAAATGGTACAACCGCTGTGGAAAATGGTGCGGTGCTTTCTCATAAAGATGCAAATAGAGATACCATTTGACCCAGCAATTCCACTACTGGGAATATACCCTAAGGAGACCATAACCGACATCCAAGCGGATATATGCTCACCCATGTTTATCGTGGCTTTGTTCACAATAGCAAGGAGTTGCAAACCACCCAAGTGCCCATCAACAAACAAATGGATAGAGAAACTGTGGTATATTCACACAATGGTATACTATGGTGCATTGAAGACCAAGGAACTCATGCAATATTATTAAAAATGGGTAACCCTGGAGGATATTAATGCTGCGTGAAATATCTCAGTCACAAAAGGACAAATACCGCACGATGTCACTGTTTTAGAATGGGACTGACATCAGGGTTGGGGTAAGACTGAGAAAAACTGGATAAATTATGTATACTGCATTGAAACAGTTGAAGGAGAGAACAATTTAAAAGCGATATCTGACAGTGTATTATGGTTATCACAAGAGCCCAAAGTTAAGGTTGCATAGTGTAGTCAGGGTAGTGGGGTGAGATGTGGGGGGATTGTATACCAATGAAAGAATTTTACTTTTCAAAGAGAGGAGTGAACTGGGGGGAGGGCTGGGCAGGGAGAAGAGTGCAACAATGAATGAATGGAAATCCAAAATCTCTGTAAATGTTCATTAAAATTAATAAAATAAAATATAATTTTTTTATAAAGATAATTTTAAAAAAAGAAAAGAAAAAGTTGAGAAAGAAAGAAAAACCTAACATAGATGTCAGAAGAGCTCTGAAACTTGCACTAGTAAAGAAGCCAAACAAAGGGAAAAAAATGCAGAAATAATATTTATCCTTGTGGATCTGAGATAGTTCACTCAGCATAATGCTCTCCTGTCTCTCCTAAGTTAGGTAATAGTTTGCAAAGTTATTGCTCCTGTGTGCTGCGTAGTATGTCATTGTGTGAATGTACCATAATATCTCAATCCATTCTTTTGTGGTTGGACATTTGAGCTGTTTCCATGTTCTTGTGATGGTGAATAATGGTGCTATGAATATTGGTGTACAAATCTCAGTCTGTGCCTCATTTCTCATATTCTCAGTGTATATTCTGAATAGTGGAATAACGGGTCATGTGGCGTTTCTATGTTCAGATTTTTTGAGGAAGTGCCAAACTGCCTTTCAGAATGGTTGCATCATTTTACAATCGAAGAGTTAATTTCTCACCACATCCTCTCCAACATCTATTACTTGCTGCCCTGTTAAACTTTGCCACTATTACTGGAGTGAGATGGTGCCTCATTGTGGTTTTGAATTGCATCTCTCTTATTGCCAGTGATCTGGAGCATTTCTTCATGTGTCTGTTTGCCATTTGAATATCGTCTTCTGTGAAAATTATTTCCATGTCTTTTGCCCATTTTGTAATTGGGTTATCAGTCTTTTTTCTTTTGGAAGCCCAGGGGTATTCTGTAAAATTTATTGTAAGACTCATCTGAGATGGTATTAAGACAACAATTAACAAGAACTGTACCTAAGTTAGGGAGTTCTTGGAGTTTGGTCCTTAGTGATGACTCTGGCATTTTTCTAGGGAGTTAATGTTGTTAACCCAGAGGCTACATGTCTTTGACAGTTCAAATCCACCAGTGGCTCAGAGGAAGAAAGACAGACAACTTATTATTTTAAAATTTAAAACTTGGAAACTAGAAGTCAGAAACATACCCACGGCGGAGAGGATTTTTTTGGTTTGTTTATTTGATTTTGGGGTGTGGTTTGTGGTTTAGTTTTGGGGTTTTTTTGAGTATTTTTTTTTTAATTTCTTTTAATGAAAGTTTTCAGAGACTTTGGATTCCCATTCATTCATTGTGGCACAGTTTCCTTCCTGCCCACTCCTCCCCACCAGTTCACTTTTCTCTTTGAAGAGTGAAAAAAAAAATTCTTTTCTTGTTACACAATCCCCCCTCCCCCTTCCCCCAGTCCACTCCATTATGTAGCTTTCATTCTGGACTCTTGTAATGACAATAATATCTAATCATACATTCCTCCTAAATAGTTCTCTCACTCATCTGTTTCAATGCAGTATATATTATTTATCCCCTCTTAGTTTCCCTCCAAATCCCAGTGTCAGTCCTACTTTAGAACAGTGACACTATACAGTATTTGTCCTTTTGTGACTGAGATATTTCACTCAGCATAATGTCCTCCAGATCTTTTGAATATTTAAATTGTACTGTTATCTTCTTACAACCTTGAGAATTTTTCTGTAGGAAATGCAGAAAGTTCAGAATTTTGAGATGTATTTCTTCATACCCACTTTGGATTCACAAACACTGAAAAGTTAACGGAAAGAAGTTATGATAATTTTTATCTAATTCTTCTGGTTTTTATCTGGTTTATTTGGTTGCACAGCGTACTGGATAAGGAGATCCTTTGTGAATTCAAATCCAGGAGCTGCTCTCATGGTGAAAAATGGGCAGTTTCCTCCCATAAAGTTTTACCATGTCAGAAACCCTCCATTGCTAACAGCCAGAGTTGACTGGATGGATGACAGTCTGTTAATGAGTTCTGAGTCAGAGTTGGTTCCTGGATGTTTATGTAGCAATCCTTAGCTAAATAATACCATTTTGTGCAAAAAATTACTACTTTTTCCATCTTCTACCCATCACCCAGCACAAACTCAAGTTTCTCATTTTATTGCAAAACAATCCACTCTTTGGCAAGAGAGAAATTGTTATTATCATTTAAAAAGCCACACTGGTATGAGTAATTCTACGTGTTAGAGACGAGCCAAATAACAAAGAATAACTGTCTACCATTTCGTACAAGACAGTCTTTCCCCCTCAGTAATATAGCTAGTCCTTCCTCAAGTCATATTTTAGAGGATTTAAGCAATCATTGAGATAATCAGACTTCATTGCTGTGAAAGTTCATCAAAGTGTATTTAGTCCTTGAACTCATATCTAGGCCCACTTTGCCAATCAGATAAAACTCCCTGGGATTTTTTCTAGAGGCAGGAGCGGTTAACTTGACTATATTGCACAAAAGATTTTGTGTTACAAGTAATTTTTCATAAGAGCTATTTGTTAAAGCAGGACAACTCCACATAGATTCCTTGTTGAAATAGATTTGAGTGTGGATGAGGGAGCTTGCTCTGCTATTGCGCTTTGGAGGAAAAGAAAATCCTGAGGAATTCTCATAAGCTAACAATAAATTGAAGAAATAAAGAAGCAATAGAGATATATAAGAAATTATCACCTTGGTCAGTAAAGATATTATGTCTAATGAACCATTATTAATTTCTTATTAAAGAGGGAAAAAAACGCCCAGCAGAAATCTTGACTTATTAGGACTGAATTAATTTGTTCTTAGATTGTTTGTTAACTTTTGCCTTTTGAATGTGTTGAAGCCAACTGCTTCCTTTTTTATTTTTTCTTTGTTGGAGTCCCCCAAGTCTGCCCACTCAAGTTCATGCCAGCACAAGCAGCCTTTGCATCAAAAAAGCACTAGGTGGTGCCCATTTTCTTTGTGGTGAAGGGCCAGGCTCCCCTGGGGAGTCACTGCAGGGAAGTGTACCAGGCCCCAGGCCTTGGCAGTGAGGGGCCTCTGACAGCTGACTGGGAGTATGCATGGTGTCACTGTTCTGTCACTTCTGTAATACATCTCCCTTGAAGTCCTGCTTGTTTTCCAACAAGGAGAGGGTGGTAACAAATAGCTTCTAATATACTCTTTGAAAATGAATGATAAGAGGAGTGAAGACAGCAGCCTGTCTCTGTGTGTTAGAAGTCATAAAGTCACAGTACTGCCAGTGTCCTCTTCCTGTCAGATCATCTGAACAATGCAGTTGCCATTCTAGTTTTCTTTTAACCACTGTTAATCAAACTGTGTTAATATCAGAGAAAAGAAAACAAATGTTGAATTTTAATTGTCATGAAAATAATTTTTCGGCAAGTGGAGGGAAGGTTTTTGCATCAGAGGATTTTGCATGCCCATGTTAACCCCCTTCTGCTTGTACCCGCTGGTTGAAGAGGTAGTCTTATACCTCTTCTTGTTGTTGGTAAGTGCCATCAAGTCGTATACGACTCATAGAGATTTTATGAAAGAAAGACCTGAACACTTGTATAACTTTTATCGTTTCTCCAAGTTCATAGAGTTTCTGGAGGCAAGCTATTTTGGAAGTTGATGCCACTCTTGTTTCCAAACCCCCAGTCTTCTACTAAAGGAGTTTATTCCTCTTTTTTTTTTAAATCTTGTTAGGTATGCATAACGGATTGTGGTTTTATATGCCAATAGAGCAGGTGAGGAAGAGGGTTTTTGTTGTTGTTTTGGGCTTTTTTCTCACTGTTTTTCCCCCTGGGTAATTTTATCCAGAGATGTGCCCATCAGATTTGGTTTAAAATGTCATTGCTTTAGGAAGTTTTTGTTCTCCCAAATGTCTGTAGCAGCAGTTTAGTAATATTATGCTATTGCCACAAAATGACAAGGATAAAACATGTACACTTGGCTAGTAGAAATATGTGAAATGCTTATCACTCCTTCCCCCTTATCCTGCAACCAGGCCAATAGAGTTTAATGTGCTGAATGTGTTTATTTTGTTCTAAAGAAGTCAAGAAAGTAGTTTTTGGAAAGTTAAGAAGTAAACTCTTACTTGAGGCTCAATCTTGGTTTTTAGTGATGAACCATGTTTTACAATAAAAGGAAGAAGGACAATTTGTAGGTTAAAAAGGGGGGAGGGGAATAACCCTAACAAAAATCCTCAAAAAACAAAATAATTAAGTGAGGGGTGGGGAGCTTTATTATGAAAGTTACAAGACTTGTTTCTGTGCCATAGCCACCCTGTCATGTGTCATGACATGTGGCAGGTGACTGCTCATTAATTCTGTTTATATCGGTATGATAATCCACCCCACTGAGTACACATGTGTTAAAATATTCATAAATTATGTTTATTGTGAAAAAATGCACATTAAATGTCAAAAGAAGATCACTATTTAAAGACAAAACTAGACAATAATCAAACAAGCATAGCTTTTTTACTGTCAGACTAGCATAGTGTGGTTTTTTTTAAAAAATTTACATAAATTATTTCTTCTTCCAATCTCATGTAAGAAATGTTTGTCTTGTTTTTAAACTGTGCAAAAGAAATAGCTTTCATGAAAGGGACTAGATTTGGACAACAAAAGATGTTATACTATCTCAGACTAATAATAATATACAATTATTTTGTTATTAATTAATTAATTAGTATTTTATTGGTATGTTTGTTCTTAACATACCAATAAGAATAAATGATCTGAAGGGAAATGTACTTCTGACATGGAAAATTATTAAAGAAGTAATTTGAACACTAATATTGATGTGAATAGAATGTGATAGTGTTTCACGAAATTATAGGAGAAGTTGAACAGATCAGATTTTTTTTGATAAATTATATTGCATATAATAGTTTTAAGTTCATATGTTTTTTTAAGACAAGTGTATAAATGTTGAGAATTGAAAACAATATTTAATATACTGCAATTCACTATCCTTTAGAACTTGGATCCCGAACCACCCCCTAAATGTAGCCACCAAAAAAATGTGTTGACTACACTCCTAAGTTTAGCTTATTCCTCCTGCTAAGAATAGTAAACCAGGAGTCCAGGCTTTTTTATACAAGCAAAAAAAGAGGTTCATTAGGAAAGATACTTTTCAAAGAAAGATCTAGAAGGACAAAGAACCACTAACCCCTCAAGTAAAGGAGGAAATAGCCTTTTAAAAGGCTTTGGAAGTTGGGGGGAAAGAACATGTTTATTCATGATAGAGGGGAGTTTTGAAAGGAGTTAACCAATCAAAAAGAAAAGATCATCATGTTTATTCATGAGAAGAGGAAGAGATCCCCTGAGGGTCACTCACAGGGCACAGAATTAGGAGAACCAAACACAAAGCACAATTGTTCTTCCAAGATGGCTGCCACCAGAAGCACTTCCTGGGTCATGTGGGGAGTGTGTTCAGATGGTCAAGACAGCTACAAGTACACATGATTGAACACCTTTTAGAAATGTCTATGTGTGGCTTTAAAAAGGGCTATCTTCAATGAGGCTATTCATCATCATATCCTTTTAAGGTGGTTGGTCTATAGCAGGTCATACAGAAGACTCTTGAATTGTTAGGAATGAAACTAGCAGTTCAAATGGTGTGAGAGGGGAGCAGGTGGAAGGAACACCAACAGGTAATGAAGGCAGATACCAACAAATTAAGGAATGCAATAATTTATGTTAAGGGCCCAGAGTGGGCAAAAGCCATATGGAGTAACTAAGACCAGAGGAAACTCATACTAAGAATCAAAAGACAGCAAAGGGCAGACATAGAAACTAAGAACAGACTTGTCCCGGTGAAAGCCAGGGAATAGCATTGCCTTTTAGGGAGGACCTTGGTGCCTCATAGGTCCAACATATGCAGTAGGAATTGTCCCTGGAGCTACCCAGTTAGCATTTTAGGCAAATAAGACATGTCCTGTAACCATTGACATTCAGGAAAAGTGGCCCAGAATAAGAATGGCTATCAAATGTCTAACTTCCAGTGACATCATCCCATTGAGCTAACATCCAGCCCTAACACATGTCCAAATCAAGAAGTGAACCAGCTATATTAGCTCAAAAGTGGAATTGAGTTCCCTTCACCCTTCTCTTTCCTATGGGGAGTCACCTATTCCTCTTTCTGGAATGTATACCTGCTAATAAAATACCCTTTATTTTCATTTTCACTCCTGTCTCCGCACTTTTCAGCAAGTTGATATGCCTCTGGCCTAGTGCCCCTTAAGTTTCCAGGCTTGCTACAACAACAAAGGTTTAGCCAGTGCCAAAACTTCATCTCTCTCTCTCTCTTTGCTTATTTGTTTGAATAAAAGGGTCAGACCAGAAGAACACAAATCCAAGTAAGTCAAAGAACCAACAGCTCTTTTAAGAGCCACCATATTTGTGTTACCCCTATAGCACTTTTATAGCTGCTTGTGGGAGTGTTGCCTTTTCCTATCTCTCTTGCTCAGTTTGATTTTCAACCAAGTGAAGAGGCCTGAACCAGGCCAAGACCATGTGATTCAGCCACCCCTGCAGGTATTGTATCTTTGTTGTTGTCATGTGCCATCAAGTCATCTGTGACTCATAGCAACGTTATGTACATTAGCTCTGAACCCTGACCTATCCAGAGCCAATCGTGTCATCTCTGATATTTCTCCAGTGACTAAGTCAATCCATTTCATCCTGGATCTTTCTTTCCTGCGCTGTATTCACCCTTCAGAGCAAGATGTCCCTCTCCAAGGTCTGGAATCTCCTGGCCACATGGCCAAAGTATGTAAGACAGAGCCTCCAAATCTTTGCCTCCAAGGTACAGCTTAGTTTCACCCTCTGTAGGACAGGTCTGTTTATTTTCCTGGCAATCCACAGTATGTTCAAGACTTTTCTCCAGCACCACAACTCAAAGGCATCAATCTTTTTTCTATTATCTTTAGTTATTATCAAGCTCTCAGATGCATAGCAATTAATTGTAAAGACCATGGCCCAGATCAGGCACTCCCTGAACTCCAGACTGACATTACTGTTCTTCAGTACTCTAGATAGGTCTCTGACAGTAGTCTTTCCCAATACAATTTGTCTTTTGGTTTCCTGACTGCTGGTGCCAAGAGTGTTGATTGTGGAATCTCAATCTCTTTGTAAATCATGAAGCTGCCAACTGGTTGTAGTATAACACCTGAAATCTCTTTGCAGAGTCAAAGGTTGTTAAGAGAGAAAACCTGGCAATTCCCAGATTACTCATTTAGGGTGTTTTCTTGGATCTTGCAGGACTCTATGAAGAGGAATGTGGCATCAGGGTTAGAGGGAGACTCATCAATGACCTGCGTTCTGCAGATGACACAACCTGACTTGCTGAAAGTAAGGAGGATTTGAAGCACTTGCTGCAGAAGATCAAGGAATGCAGCCTTTGGTATGGATTGCATCTCAATATCAAGAAAACAAAGATTCTTACCACTGGGCCAATAGGTGATGTCATGATGGATGGAGAGGAGATTGAAACTGTCAACAGCTTCAACTTGCTTGGATCCACAATTAACACCCTTGGTACCACCTGTCAGGAAATAAGCAGATGGTAAAATCTCCAGTTAGGGGCCTTTCCAAATTATTGAGGAGTAGTGATGTCAGTTTGAGGATTAAGATGTGTCTGATTCAGGCCATAGTTTTTCTAATTAACTCGCTATGCATCTCAGAGCTGAACAGTGAATAAAGATGACAGAAAAAGAACTGATGCCTTTGAGCTGTGGTGTTGAAGAAGAGCGCTGAACATGCCACAGACAGCCAAGAGAATGAACAGATATGTCTTGGAGTGGGTACCCCTGGCGTGGACTTTGGAAGCAAGAATGTTGAGGCTTTTCCTTCCATACTTTGGACATGTGGCTAGGAGAGCCTACTCCTTGGAGGAGGACACAATGTAGGGAAAGGCAAAGGAGAAGAAGACCCTCAAACAAGTTGACTGACATGGTGAGTGGTGCAATAGGCTTTTTATCCCCCCTTTTCTTTTTTCCTTCTTTCCCCCCCTTTTATACTGATTTATTTACAAAGTTCAAATACATTTTTTCACAAAAGATTCTTCCCGTTTCCTTCACCCCCCCACCTATCAAATCGTGCAAACCTATGATTAACATCCCATGCCCCTGACCATCCTCATCCCCTTGCTTCCACTCTCCCACCCTGATCCTCATACTCATGCTACAATAACAGTTTTATACAATATTTGTCCTTGTGGGATTGAGTTAGTTTACTCAGCATTTCACTCTCCAGTCCCTTCCAAGTTAGGTAGTAATTTACAAAATCCTTGCTCCTGTGTGCTGCATAGTATTTCATTTGTACGAATATACCACAACTTCTCAATGCATTAGTTTGTGGTTGGACATCTAGTCTGCTTCCATGTTTTTGCAATAGTGAATAACATTGCTATGAACATTGTTGCACAAGTCTCTGTTTTAGCCTCAGTTCTCATCTACTTGGGTATATTTCAAGCAATGGAATAGCTGAGTCAACATGGAATTTCTATGTTCTGCCTTTTGAAAAGTGCCAAACTGCCTCCCAGAGAAGTTGTACCATTTTACAATTCCATCAACAACGTATAAGAGTTCCTATCTTGCCACATCCTCTACAACATTTATTACATGCTATCCTTTTAAATTTTGCCACTGCTACTGGAGTGAAATGGTATCTCATTGTGGTTTTGATTTTCATCTCTCTTATTGCCAGTGATTTGGAACATTTCTTCATGCATCTTTTGGCCATTCAAATGTTTTTCTCTGTGAAGATTCTTTCATGTCTTTTGCCCATTTTTTAAATTGGCTTATCAGTCTTTTTTTATCTGGAGGCCCAGGAGTAGTCTGTCAGGTTTTATAAGACTCTTATCTGAGATGGTATTTCCAAATGTTTGTTCTCATTCAGTAGGTTTTCTTTTCACCCTGTTGGAAAGAGTTTTTGATGTGCATAGGGATTTAATCTTTATAAAGATCCATCCATCAATTTTATCTTCTTCAAATTGTACATTTCTGGTTGTATTTTTCAGTCTCTTTATACTGCAGACTAGGGCTTCTAAGGCTGACCCCAGTTTGTCTCTTATGAACTTTACGGTTTGGGGTTTTACTCCCCCAGGTCTCTGATCCTCCTTGAGGTGATTTTTGTGTATGGTGTGAGGTGTGGATTCTGTTTCAGCTCTTGGCAGGTAGCAGTCCAGTTTTGCCAGCACCATTAGTTGAAGAAGTTGTCATTTCTCCATTTGATAGCTTTGATTTCCTTGTTGAATATTGGTTGACCATAGATAGCTGGGTCCATTTTCTGGGTTCTCAATTCTGTTCTACTGGTCTATGTCCCTGTCATTGCGTCAGTACAACGCTGTTTTGGTTACTACCGCTGCGTAGTAGGTTTTTAGGACAGCGAGTGCTGTGCCTCCCATTTCATTTTTGTTTCTCAGAAGTACTTTGCTTATTCGGGGTCTCTTGCCTCTCCAGATATACTTGACAATTTCCTTTTCAATCTCCTTGAAAAATAAGTTTGGTATCAGTACTGGGATTGTGTTGTAATGTAGATTGCTTTTGGTGGGATTGTCATGTTCACATTGAGTGTACCATGGACTGCTAAGAAAACAAACAGATTCATACCAGAGAGGGTTAAGCCAGGCTGCTTCTTGGAGGCAAGTACTCTGGGGCTTCGTCTGACACATTTTAGACATGTTGTAAGGAGGGACATCATGCCTGGGCAGGTGGAGGGACAGCGCAGGTGGGTTGATTGATTCTGTAACTTTGATAATCGGTATGGGTGTGTTGGAGGCAGTGCTATTGGCACAAGATAGAGCAGGGTTTAGGGCTCTTGTACATAGGGTTGCTATGAGTTGAAACTGACTCAACAGCACATAACAACAACAACATCATGCATGAAAAGGACACATTTTCCCATTTATTTGGGTCTTTTATTGTGTCTTTCAGAAATGCTCTATAGTTTTCTTTGCATAGAGGCTTTTGTATCTCTAGTTAGGTTTACTCCCAAGTATCTATCTCAACTTATGGTTGACTTATGTCAATAGTATTGCTTTCTTGATTTCCTTCACTGAGCTTCTTGTGTGTCTGGAAGTGTGAAGATGGTGCAGGATAGAACAGGGTTCAGATCTTTTGTTCACAGGGTCACTATGAGTCATGCTTGACTCCATGGCACCTAACAACAACTACAACTTGGACCACAAGGTCCAAGTCTGCATTAACTGAATGCTGGCTTTCCTGATCGGAAACGTCTCAAGGGATAAAAATTTAGCACAACATGCAAAAAAGAGAAGATGGAAAAATAAAGTCTGTGATTCAGAGCAAACCTAACAGTAACCCAGTTAAAATTGAAAACAGTTACAATTTTCCTTTCCCATTCTTTGAAAAGGTCATCCTTAATCCAAGGTCAGAAGACCCCATTATTATGTTAATAGAATAGAGAGTTGCTGAGTTACACACTGTAGGGTGGAGACAAACTACAACAGTTAAAGGATTTAAACTTGATAAAGAAGTTTTCTTCAAAATTGTCTTTATGGCCTGTGGCAAACTAGTTTTTTAGAAATGAACTGATGTTGAACTACTCTCTGTTAAATGGCTTCAGGAAGTTGAAAAAAAGTTGAGGTGATTATTACTTGGACAAGCTGTACGGTTACAGACCAAAATGGAAAAGTTCGAATTCCTTGTCAAAAACCCAGACACACTTTTAGTTATATTATATTGTTCAATGTACCTAATTCATCATATTCTAGACTAAGGCCAGGATCATATCTAGGAGTATTAATTATTAGGTTTACATTATCAGACTTAACTAAAACAATGGCCATAAGAATATGAACAGTGTGTTATGAATAAATATTCTGCATGATACTTTCTTGGAAACTTATAAATTTATAAAATGATAACTACACTAAAAAGAAATTTTTTTTTCTGAATAGAAAAGACTAATGGTGAGTAAGGCAAAATAGGAAAATTCTGATTTTTGCTTTGTTATTAATGTGTGCTTAATTTAAAGAGAGCAGGGACTGGACATAATGTTAAAAATGCCCTTCAATTGCACCCAAATGTCAGGGTAGATTTTCTAGATAGTGTTACTCTCAGAGAATGTTTTACTTCCCACTCTTCGTACAAAGAAATTTTTCTTCACATAATATACTTTTTTAGGGAGCTCTGGTAGCCTAGGGTAAGAGTTTTGTTGCCAACCCAAAGGTTACTCCAAGGCAGAAAAATGAGCAAATTCTCCCGAAGTGATTTATAACCTCAGAAAACCCACTAGCTGGTCAGCTCTGAGTCAGTTCTGACTTGTTGGCATGAGGTGCTTTTTTAAAGTATGCTTTTTAAAGAAATGTGTAAGTATGAATGAAAATCAATCCTCAGTAAATAATTCAAAATACAGAAAGGGCATATGTCCAAAAACTGTCTTTACAATATTACTCAGAATAGCAAATATTGGAAGGTACTATAATAACCACGGTGACACGGCTAGAATAAGAGAGGATATATCCATTTGGTGAAATGTTATGCAGACAATAAAAATGATGGGTTTGCAGCAATATGGAAAATATGTGATAAAATATTAAATTATTGCTTAGGGGACACTAAGCTTCTGCTAAGGTTGATGAAAAAGTTTGAAATAAATTGTAGTAATGATCATACAACATGATGAATGCTAATCATGTAGCTGAATTGTACAGGTAAAAAAAATATTTATATATGTGTGTGTATGTGTATATACCCCCCAACACCCATATGTGTGTGTATATATATATATATATATATATATATATATATACAGTATTTTTGCATATACTATACATGATATATAGCAAAAACAATGAACATTATATATTATATATATATAAATATTATATATATAAAAGATATATATAAATTAGAGGAACAAATGATAAGATACACGATTATAGTATCACATGATTATAATAATTTTTAAACATTCAACAACAAAACAAAAAAAAGATGTGCAAAAATGATAACCCTCATGCTAAGGTGTGAATTTCATTTTTAACCTTCCCCCCACTCTTTTTTTTTTACTATGTTGTCTATTAATGGACTTCAAAATACATTTTAAAATTTCAAAACAATTTTTTAAAGGAATCTGTGGTCAATTAACATCATAAATGATTGTCACGGATTTTGGAAGAAAATAATTGAGCAATTCCTACTTCCCAAACTTCTAAATTTTAAGGTTTTTATCCCAACGTATGGTTTTTAGCAGTCAAACCCAATTTTTTCTTTACAGAAAGCTAGTATTCATAAGTATATTAAGCAATATTTCATATTTTTTCCCTATTTTCCTGCTTACTCTATTTAACTCTAAGCCACA
Source organism: Elephantulus edwardii (assembly GCF_000299155.1). Lineage (NCBI taxonomy): Eukaryota > Metazoa > Chordata > Mammalia > Macroscelidea > Macroscelididae > Elephantulus > Elephantulus edwardii. The sequence continues at coordinate 29,632,600 of NW_006399761.1, read as the reverse complement.
GCATTTGTACCTCTCAGGTCTCAGAAACTCTGAGATAAAAATAAAACCCAAAAGAAAACCCATATGAGTATCCCACAAAGCCTTCTCATCGAGCCCTCTGCAAAGTTTGAGACACAGTTTATGTGAATCTTGGCCCCTGTACAGCTCGGCTGCACAATCATTTTCATCTGAGATTTGAACATATTGGAAGAAGGAGAGCCGGCTCTCTTTTATCCTGTCATCCCCCTCCCCTGGAAGTGACGGGCATATGGCAGGCACCCTCCCTGGATTCTCAAACAACAGGAGGGACCTGATTTCAATTCCTACATCCTGTCATCGTTGACTCCCGGGATATTTTGTTCTTGCAAGGCTAAAGATGTGAGTCGAATTTGCCATACGGGCAGAGCCTAATGCGATGCCGTTTCTACCACTGGAGCCCTCAATCAGTTAATTAACCATGCTATAAATCATGGCGTGTATTTGTAAAGTAAGATTAATATGGCCAAGTCAAAGTAGCCGAGGAATCCTCCCATCCGACGAGTAGTGAATCTCGGGTAGGAAGATTACATTTTTGGAAACTCAATACTTTTGAACAGGCTTTGTTGCTTTAATCCCTCAGACTGCTTTGTGCAACTTGAAACCTCGAGCTGTCATCTTCAGCCAAAATTTCAGCCATAACTTCCCCGGCTTTCACCCCATTATTGAAATCAGCATTCACGATACTTAACAAAGATCAAACCTTTCAGCGGAGCACAGGGCAGCCTCTTACCAACTGGGACCCCAGGAACATGTTTAATAAATATTTCATTTTGCTTTAACGTGAAGACTCTCCCCAGTTCTCATTTCCACACACAACCCGCCCCCCAAGCTCTTTCCTGAGGAGCTAAGGGATACCCCCAAGCTGCACATTCCGTCACTCTGGTCAGTTAGCTTTATAGCCTTAATAAAAGGATTTCCCCCTTCACGTGCTAGGGAGCCTTGTTAAACCAGAGCAATTATAGAAACACAAGATAGGTGCTCTGCAGAGATCAAAGCTCACCTAAAGACAGCTCTGTAGGAATTTGGAGTTCTCTTTGAAAAGCGCTCAGTTTACAAAGTGTAGAGGTATTAAACCTCAGGAATTTAAAAAAAAAAACAAAAAAAACCACAAAACCAAAAACACCCTAGTTTCAAATAATGTTAAAAGTCTGACAGTCATTAATATGGATCTCCTTCAGTCTCTCTTTGTGCGTTATTCCCAGTATCTATTCACTACATACCTATAATAACTCCAAAGAAGCCATTATGCTTCTAAGACATAGGCACATGATGGATCCTCAGTACCAAATAAATTACCTACTCGGTAGGTCTGCTTTAACCTCAACATCCTAGCTCGGGGGATGCGTGGGAAAAGGCCAGTAAATTTAAGAGAAAAAGAAAAATAACAGTGTTCCTGGGTCTCAGGCTTTGTTGTCCACACCATGACATCCCGAAGGCTTCCTTTCCCACCTTGGAGGGAAAGGTGCTGATCTAGCTGGGTGGCAGCAGGCATGTATCAGCACCTGACTTCTCTAGCTTGGAATTGCACAGCTAACCACTTTTGCACATCCACATCTAAACACCCGGTCTTAGGCATTACAATGTTTTCTCAGCCTGTATAGGTTGTATCATTTTCCCTGAACACACACACATAGACTCTCACTCTCTGAATGCTGTAAACTCAGCTATGTGGCTCTGGGAACGTGTGGGTAAAAGAGAACCTTAGGATGCATTTCTTTATTCCTCTCTGAAAACCAAATAATTCTTTTTTACATGCAGTATTTTAACGCAAGAGAGTCGAACAAATGGGCTCTGGCTCTGCTTGACATTTTGAACTCGTGTTTCAGCCAAATAAAAGGAGTTATTTAAAAGTCAGTTATTGTGAGGTACATTTTGATTTTCAGTCTGAAAAGAGAGTTTGGGATTTTATTGTATAGGAATGTTAGCTTGGAAAGATACAGAGAGAAGTACAAACCCCTCATCTTACCTCAGTATATCTATTTTAGTGAAATGGTTTAATAATAACAAAAATAAGAGAGGTTTAATAATAACAAAAATAAGAGAGGTTTAATAATAACAAAAATAAGAGAGGATACATCCTAACTGCTCTAAGTAAGCTGATACTTACTAACGCTATGTGTCAGGCGTGTCATATGGAATAATAGATCTAGTTTCACAATAAACTATAAGGTAGGTACTATTGCTAGAGACAGGGATACTGTGATACAAAGGGGTTAACGAATTTGCAAATAATTACATAGCTGGAAAAAATGGCGTGTGATTCTAATCTCGACTGCGGTATTTCAGAAGCCAAGTGGCTATTGGCTTTGTGATTTGCTTTGTGCGTGACTTAATTTTTTTTATGATTTCTTTTTGATTTAAAATTTTAAGACAATTATAATCCTTAAAATTAAAATTGGGACTTTTAAAAATTACTATTGTTTTGCCTTTACTTTTCATGGTAAATGAGTCCTGTAACTTCAATTTTTGTGTTTCTTATGTTTTGGAAAATACCACACATCAAGATTTACTTGAAGAAAAAAAAAAAACAACAGAACAAGATAAAGGTAAATAATCCAATTGAAAAATAGGCACAGGATATGAACAGACACTTCACCAAAGAAAACATTCAGATGGCTAACAAGCACATGAAGAAACGTTCAAAATTCCTAGCTCTAAGAGAGATGCAAATCAAAACAATGATGAGATAGCATCTCACCCCAGTCAAAATGGCAAAATTTAACAGGATAGTAAGCAACAAATGCTGGCGAGTTTGTGGAGAAACTGGAACCCTTTTTCATTATTGGTGGGAGTGTAAAATGGTGCGACCACTGTGGAAAATGGTGTGGCACTTTCTCAAAAAGTTGCAAATAGAGATATCATTTGACCCAGCAATTCCACTCCTGGGAATATACCCCAAAGAGACCATAATTGCCACCCAAGTAGATATATGCACACCCATGTTTATCGCAGCTTTGTTCACAATAGCAAGGAGTTGGAAACAACCTAAGTGCCCATCTACAAACGAATGGATAGAGAAGCTGTGGTATATTCACACAATGGAATACTACGCCACATTGAAAACAAGTAACTCATGCAATATTATTAAAAATGGGTGACCCTAGAGGACATTATGCTGAGTGAAATATCTCAGTCACAAAAGGACAAATACTGCATAGTGCCACTGTTGTAAAACAGGACTGATATCAGGGCTGGGGGAGACTGAGAAAGATGGGTTTAATAATGTATACTGCATTGAAACAGATGAGAGAGAAAACTGTTTAAAAGGAATATGTAATTAGGTATTTTTGTGATGACAGTAGTCCAGAACAAAGGCTGCATAGTGGAGTGCACCTGGGGGAGGGTTTGTAAAACAATGAAAGAATTTTTCTTTTACTTTTCCAAGAGGGTAGTATACAAGGAGGGAGGTTTGGGAGGGGAGAAAAGTGCAATAATGAATGAATGGAAATCCAAAATGTGTAAATTTTCATTGAAATTAATTTAAAAAACCCACAAAAAACCAACCCAGCAACAATGACAAAAGAACGCCCCATGGCCAAAAATTTCATTGTGATCGAGTTGGCACTAACTCACAGCGGCTTTTCTGAGGTTGAAATTGCATGAAAGGAAATGATTGGTGCATTGGAACAGACTGAGAGTCATGGCCTTCTGTTTTGCAGTACATTCCCTACAGACATGTCACCAGAACCCTTACTCGGGGATTGCTGTTGTTGTTGTTATGTGCTGTCAAGTCACTTGCGATTCATAGCAACCCTATATGCAACAGCTCTGAACCCTGCTCTATCCTGAGCCAACCTTTCTCTGACACACCTACTCCCATTACTCCAGTCATTGAGTCAAATCATCTCATTGAGGCTCTTCTCCTCCTGCACTGTCCTTCCACCCTCCCAAGCATGATGTCCCTCTCCCATGATTGGTCCCTCCTTGAAACGTACCCGAAGTATGTTGGATGGAGCTTCAGAATCCTTGCCTCCAAGTAGCAGCCTAGTTTCACTCTTTCCAGGATGAACCGGTTTGTTTTCTTAGCAGTCTATGGTTTATTTAATACTCTACTCCATTACCACAGCTTGAAAACATCAATTCTCCTTCTATCACTGTAGTCATTGTCCAAATTTCTGATGCATAGAACATAATTGCAAAGACCATGACCTGGATGAGGTACAGCCTTAGTCTCCAGACTGACATCATTACTCTTCAGTACTCTGGAGATGTCCCTGACAGCAGACTTTCCCAATGCAACTTGTCTTTTGATTTTCTGACTGCTGGTACCAAGAGTGTTGATTGTGGAGCCAAGCAAACTAAAGCTTCTAACAATCTCAATCTCTTCACTATCTATCATGATGCTACTAATCAGCCCAATAGTGAGAATCTTTGTTTTCTTCATGTTGAGCTTCAATCCATATTGAAGGCCGCAGTCCTTTACCCTCTGCAGCAAGCGCTTCAAGTCCTCTTCATTTTCAGCAAGCAAGATTGTGTCATCTACCTAATACAGGTTATTGGTGACTCTTCCTCCAGTCCTGATGCCACATTCCTTCTCATAGAGCCCAGCCTCCCAGATGAGATGTTCCCCATATAGACTGAAAAGGTATGGGGCTAGACAGCTAGACAGGCCAAAAAATGTGGCGCAAAAATCAAAAGAAAACCTCACCCATAAAGATGACCAACCTTACTTGTCCAACAGAAACTGGTAGAACTCCTGAAACTATGGATGTTAATTAGTCTTTGAATGTGAAACAAAACTCACCTCAAAACTAAATTTTGAGCCAAACAATAGACAGGCTTAAAAGGGGAACAATAAGGCCAAGGAGATGCATATTCCTTAGAATAATCAAGCACATGCAATCAAAGATCTGCCACGAATAGAGCCCAGAATGCAGGAAAGGATAAGATGGAAAGATTAATGACAACAAGAATCACAGGAGGAAGTTGGGGAGGAAAAGTGGTTACATTGTGGTTATTATAATTAAGATCATGAAACCAATGTGACTGACTCGTTGAATGGAAAGCCAATCAACCTTGAGAACTTTCACTCAGAGCACAATTGAAAAAATGTGCCACTGGGAGAGCTTTATGACAGGAAATGTTTGTATTTTACATTGGTGTTACAATGTCAGGATTTGCCTAAGAGGCAAATATTGTTGACAATAAAAGCCTTCCCTTGTCTTCTTTGCCTTTCTCTTGTCTAATGTCTCTCCTGTGACTAACTCAAGATTGTGACATTGTGTTCCTAATTTGGAAATAGTTCGGTGAGTCTGGTAGGCCTGCATCAGAATCTTGGACTCACCAATTTTTGGTTCTAAGATTTTCAGTAACTTGCTTAAATTCCCTTAGAGAAAATGCCAATGAGATAGCATTATTGTGAGAGCAAAAATGAGTAACATAAGTACAATTTCTAGCAGAGTTGTGCTCCCTCTCCTTTGACTTGATATGTCTGTTTAAAAAGACTCTTCATTTCTCTCTTAGAAAGACTTTGGAAATACCTATTTGATTGCCTGGCACATTATTGGAAAATAATTCAGAGGCTCTAGTCAAGACAGTTCTGATGGCCTAATGGTAAGGAGTTGCTCTGACAACCTGAAGGCTCTTGACTTGAGTTTACCAGCTGGTCCACAGCAGAAAGACGGGGAAGTCTCCTTCCATGTGAGTTACAGTCTCTGTAAATCTACTGGAAGGAAGGTCAGCTATGAGTCAGTGTGCCCCCGGTGGCTCACAGCAACAGCAATCAAGCTGTAGGAGCTCTGGTGGTATAGTCCTTAGTGACTTGCACTACTACCCTAAAGATTCTACCTCTCTGATGGTTCACACCCTCCCTGAGGCAAGGAGCAATACAGGCAATCTCCTTCCTTGCAATTTACAGACTGAGAAGAGGCGACAGATCTGATTCAACAAGAAGCAATGGTCATCAAGTCTGGCAGTCTTGGTGTGTCAGTGTGTCAGAGACAGTGGGATTGGCTCAGGACAAGGTTCAGAGCTGTGGTTTGCCTTGAGTCGTGATCCACTTCATGTCATATAATAACAACAATCATCACCAAAAGATCAGTAGTTTGAATCTGCCAGCCATGTTATAGGAGAAGGACAAGCATATTTCTATCCTGGAAAACTTGATGGAAGATTGTCAGACATCGGGATTGACTCCATGGCAATGGGTTTGATTTGGGGATATTACTCAAGCTTAATGCTTATGTAGATCGCTCTATCAGGGTCAAGGCCTGGATACAGAAACACTTGCTGCCCTTCTTTTTTTAGACAGTTTGATGTGTTTCTGGAAGTCAGGAGAACCCTTTACATATAGGAGGAAATGATGCACTTTCAGTTTATGAACTTGGTGGGTTTTACACATTTTCTAACTATGTTTCGTGGATTGTCAGACCTCATTTGAACAAATGTCTTAACCCATTGCTTGGCAACAAGACCTTCTGTCCTTACCTTTTAATACCTGCAGCTGGCATATTTCTCTCTAGGCCACAGAAACCTGCATCTTCAAAAGCCCCTATTTTCTCTCTATATATGAAAGAAACATCAATAATTATCCATTCAGTCTGCCACCTCTCATAAGCCCTGACTTTCTTTCACAGTTAATAAAACAAAGTTGACATTTTATCAGAAATCAAGACTGTTTTGATTGGGCCTATATGTCTAGAAATATATATGCATGCCAATATTCTCTTAAAATAAAGACCAAAACTGCTATGTCAAAAAAATGTTTATTCTGCCTCTTGACATTTCTCCTGTCTTTGCTTTCTTTATTTTCTGTGTTCTTTCGTGTCTATGCATAACATGTTCGTTGTCTTTAGAAGCATTCAGCATGTGGCATAACTGGAAGATTAAGCCTCTTTAAAAATATTATTTCAGTGAACTCTGAAAAGTCAGCTGTCACTGAATAATGCATCAAGAGAATTCTGCTATTGTTTCTTATTCGAAGGCTAGTCTACTAAACAGTGTATGTGTGTGTGTATATACATACCCACAGTTTAGTATAAATATGTCTTGTACAGTATTTGAGACATAGTTGAAATGGGAGAAAATGGACAATCCCCTTTTATGGGATTTACAGCCTCCAAAAATCCACTGGAGGTGAATTATGATTCAGTTCCAAATCAACAATGATAAAAGTTGGGTTGTTTTTTTTTTAGTTAGATATTTATGAAGCATTCCTTTTAACTGAAATCCAGTGTATTGAGCAGCCTGTCTTTTACTTGATGCCTCTGTTTCCTCCCCTTTTAGCAATGCTAGTGCTTTCCCATCAGCTTTTTCAAGATTTGCAAGTTTGGGAGCGATGGTGAGTTAGTGGTAAAGAACTGTTCTGCTAATCTGAAGGTTAGCAGTTGAAACCCAACAATTGCTCTTCAGGAGAAGAGTGGACAGTCTCTTGTGTAATTTAGTGCCTCTGAAAACCCACGGGAGGGTCTGCTGCATGTTAATTTTGACTCAATGGCACTTTAGAAAAATAGCAATGTAGAAACAGATGAGGGAGAGAACTGTTTAGGAGGAATATATGATTAAGCATTATTGTCATGACAAGAGTCCAGAATGAAAGCTGCATAGTGGAGTGGACTTGGGGGCAGGGTGTTGATTGTATCACAATGAATTATTTTTACTGGGAGGGGGGTGGACAGGGAGGAAAGTGCAACAATAAATGAATGGAAATCCAAAGTCTCTGTAAACTTTCATCAAAATAAATTAAAAAAGGAAAATAAAAAATTTTAAAATGGCAATGTAACAATGGGCTTAAGTTTCTCAGAGGTGATGAGGATGGTACAGGATAGGGAAGATTCAGATCCATTGTTCATGGGGTCACGAGTCACGATTGACTTGATGGCACTTGTCAGGCGAAGAAGGTGATTAAAGGAGCTGGAGGTGGGGATGTGGGCTTCTGCCTTTTCATGAGCCATGGAAGGCTTAGATCCAATTTAGAGAGCTAAATCGGAAGAGCTGGTTTTGGTACTCTGGATGAGCCGTGCATATAAAAAAGTCATCAAGTCACAGATCGTAATTCAATTTTTAAAGTTTGTTCTCTTCATCACTCTTAGGGCAAAAATGAAAATTACTTAATGTAAACGATGTACAGAAGAAGACTACATATATGGATTCCTTGTATTCAGTTAAACATTGGTTCTGTCTGTTGGGGTGCTAATTTAAAGGTTGATAGTTTGAACCCATCAGCTACTCTTTGGGACAAAGAGAAACAATATCTACCCATAAAGATTTAATGGCTCTAGAAACCCAGCAGAGCGTTGACAGGAGTCTGAGAGGATTTGGAGGAAGTGGGTTTAGTTTTGGTTCAGATGTGTGAGACAGGGTCTTGGACGACGCGGTGGATAAAATGTGAGGCTTTGAAGCAAAAGGCCAGCAGTCTGACAGATCTCTCCCACTTCCATGAGGAAGAGATGTACAGTGTGTTTCAATAAAGATTCAAGGTCCAGGCAATCCTGCAGGGTTGCTGTGAGGAGCCACGGACCTGATGAAAACAGAGGATGTGTGGGGCACGGAGTGAGCACCAGTTCTCCAGCACTGTCGTATTTATGTTGCTTATGCTCAGGCTTTAAGTTCTTGGGGGTGGGGTGGGGGGGGCGCGTAGATATTAAGAGTGATCACTTTGAACAGGATTAGCTGTTGAAGCCCAAGACATGCTCCCTGCCTTCTAATCAAACAGCAGTGATAAACGCCATCTGCACTCCTGAAAACTAATGATGTCGATTTTATTGGAACATCTTTGGTTTTGTCTTTAAAAATAGCTGTATACTTATGAGAATATATTATATTCATACCTATATTTTATAGCCATAGTTATGTTTTTGAGAGGCCCCTGTCCCCTCATAGCACTAAGTTAAATTATGATCCATCCTATAATTTAGTAACCAGAAGGTCAAAATATTGTTCATGTATATTACTCTATCTGTCAAACATCAGAATGACTCCTATCAATTGCCTTTCCTCATTTTTGAGCCATTTTTACACGTTTTAAGGTTATGGAGACCCTTTTATGTCTTTGATTGAATTCAGTCAAACAGGCTATGTAACTTTTACTATGCCTTGTAATTTTTTTCATTATAATAAAAAGCCTTGTAAATCATTGCTACTTAGAATTATATTGAAAATACTTGTGATACTTTATATACAGTGAGTTTAATGCCAGGGTGTGAAAGTAAATTGATTGTAGGCAATTCTGTGCTTGAGCACCCCGGAGTAAAAAGAATTACACTAGTAACCCTGGGGACCTCCTATTCTCAGAAAGGCTGTCTGAGCACTCAGACATCTACCGGCAAGTGTAAAAAAGAAAGGCTTGCTTATTCCAATTTGAAATTACATAAACATTCTAACCCAGAGACATAATTTTTAAAAGTGGGGGAAAAATACCTCAAGAGGTACTTAGGTTAAATGTCTTGGGGTTGTTTTTTTTTTTTTTATAAATTTAGTAAAATTAGTGACAAGAAAAGTATGTTATCTTTGTAATAAACATTTGAAAATCCTCTAAGAAAGACTTATTCATTGATAATGTGACATTGGGAGGGTGTGCAGAGTGTAGATCAAATGACTAAACCCTGATGGACTTTTTACCTCTGACATGCTGGCCAGAGTGAGAAGTACTCAGGGCTTTTAACTAGAGACTCTAACGAAACAGTGCTATGTGAACTTGACTAGCAGCTAACATGTTTCACAAGTGAACTTAGAGCGTTATGCCAGCATTAGAGAGAAGGAACTGAAACGTATCTTGAGGAGCAGACCTTGTTCTTGCTCTACTTTGGGATCCCTGATAAATTACTCTGGATTCTTCTGTATGACTCTCCAAGTGAAATGGTCAGGAAACTAGCGGGTTCTAAGCTTCTCAGTGCAAGGACAAAGCCAATGTGTCTGGTTTGATTTTAGTAAGCAGACTAGTTGCATGCACTGGAGAATGAAGGGGTAAATGTGTACATGAGTCGTTACTATCTGGAAGAATAGAATGGGATATTCTTCTGAATGAAAATAAAGCATTAGATATGCATTTTTAATAAGGTCTGTATAAAGGATGTGTCCTGAATAATGAACTGTTGAGAGGAACCTTGTAACACAGTAGATACAAGCACTATTGCCCTTGAAGATGTAGTCACCTCCAAGAACTTACCTATGTATTCTTTTATGCCCTGACACAGATCCATCATGTTGTTGATCGTAATCAGGTGACAGGGGCCAGCATCAATCTGTTCAGAGAAACAGCCCCTGAAGAGGGGCTTAATGGTGGCTGCCTGCTAAGCCCACTTTTGTCACTTATTGATTGTATAACTTTCAGTAAATTTTATAGTATTTGTTTGTCTCTTGCTTCACCTGTAAAACGGAAAGAATTAAATGAATACTTATTGGGTCCTTGGCTACCATCACCCTGTGTGTCTTCTCAGAAGGCCATGAGGGTCGGGTAGCAAGCAATTGTGTGTGAGCACCCAGAGTCAAAGGAATTACACTAGTAACCCTGGAGACCTCCAGTTCTCCCTCCTGTTCCATGCAGACTCAGAAAAAATCAGAGTATGTGGGCATGAATAGGTGAACAGCACACTTTACAGGTGTGTTTAATTGACTTTAGAGATGTTCTTATCTTCAGTAAAGGCACAGAATCATTGAGGTCCTTTTGATAGGGTCACAGGTAACATTGGTCATTTAACTCCCTTGTTGTTGTTGTTATGTGCTGTTGATTCACCTGGGTTCCATAGTGACCTTATGTACAGCAGCTCTGAACCCTTCCCTGTCCTGAGCCAGTCTCACCAATTCCAACACAACAACCCCCATTGCCTCAGGTACTGTATCAATCCATCTCATCTGGTATCTTCTCCTGAGCTGTCCCTCCAACCTTCCGAACATAATATCCTCATCCCTGTATAGATAACAAAACTGAGGCTCAAAGATGTGAGCCTCGTACCACTGGTGATACCAGGACAAACCACGTCCGGTGTGGTCTGATCCAGCAGTTCACTCCACGGCAGGGCACCTTTGAGTCTCTGTTACAAGTTCCGTTCGATCATTATTAAGAGGCTCTTCTTATCACTTCCAAATGAAAAATATTCCCTTTTACAATGGACTCTGTATGTTCCCTGAAATCTGTCTCATGAAATGATACCATTTACAGACAACACCCACCTCCCCTTAAATCATGTAGCCAATTGTCATACCACTGCTTAGTCACAACAGACCTCACCAGTCTTTCTGAAAGAGAATTGCTAAAATGCTTTGCTTATGCATTGCTTTTGACATTTTTATCATTCACCTCTGTCAAGCAGAATTCTATTCTTCTTCTCAGCAAGAATGACTACTTTGCTCCAAGCACATGTTGCGAATTTTCCTTCCATATCACCTTGCCTTTCTCTTCCTAATCATCATTCAAGGTCCTGCACTGTTTTGTCATCTGCCCTCCCCCTCTCCGTGAAATCCTTGTTCATATACCCGTGCAAGCTTTTCTTGGGTTTTAATGAATGCTTATTCGAAGCAGGTAAGGGTTAATGCTATGCTCTGTTTTGACAAACTGGAGACGGTAAATATCTGTGATACCTTGCTCCCCTTTTACGAATATTGCTCAGCCCAGACCTCTGCCCTTTATAGGCCGGGGTCGAGTATACTTCTACATGCCGTTTTGCCATCTACACTACAGACTAATGTAACTTCTTGTTGTCTGGTCTTCCTGAGAATGCATTATATAGATTGCCATTCATTTAGAATGCAGCTGCTAGGGTCGTGACTCACACAGAGATTAATCATTACGCCTGGGCCAGCTTCATTACTTTGACTACCCATTACATCTTGCAGAGATTATAAAATGTTACTTTTAACTTACCCCATAGTAGCACCCACTTACCTCAAAGACATGCATTTATGCTATTTTCTCTGGTCTTATCAGGACACTGGAAATTGCTGGCATTCCCGGAAGCTTTGACTTCAATAATTATACCATACTAAAGCTTTCTGATAGAAGAGTGCATAGAGTTTCTAGAAAAGAATGCATACCATTATGTTTTTGTAAATAACTTAAATTTTACAGGTTGTATGTAAAAGGGCTACTAGTTTCTCTTTGGAGGCTAGGATTTTGAAGCTCCGCCTCACTTACTTTGGACTTGTGGCCTTGGAGCAGGACATCATCCTAGGAAGGTTTGACGAACAGCGCAGAGAAGGGAGACCCCAGATGAGATGGACTGACACAGTAACTGGGGCTAAAGGGGTTGGTGTGTAGGAATTAATGAGACTGGCTCAGGACAGGGAAAGGGTCAGAGCTCCTGCACATAGGGTCACTATACACTGTAGGAAACTCAATGGCACATAACAACAATAACTTACTATGACAGGTTTGGAAACAGGAGTGGCATCTACTTCCTAAATAACATGCCTCCAGGAACTCTAAGAACTTTGATAAATGTTGATTGTTGTAGGGAGGCTTCAGGCATTCAACAACAACAGCAACAACATGGCACATCGTAACAAAAGAGCCGAGTGGCTACATAAAAAAAAGTAAAAAAAAAAAATAATGTCATTGCAAAAAAATATCTTGTAATTGTAGAGTTACTTACTAAACTAACACTCTTGTTCTGCATCGTTATTTAGTCCCTCTTCATGGTGGTGACTCCACTCCATCCTGACAAAGGAGAAATCTAAAAAAAGAAATGCTGCTACTTTACAATAAACAGTAAGTGTAAATAGTATAGTAAGAAGGAAGAAGGAATTTCCTTACAAAAATTGTTGCATAAGTGTATCTAACAAAAATAAATAAGACAAGTGTGGATGAACTCTTAATTTCACAAAACCTGTATCTGTGTAAAGTCTTCCCAAGAACAACAACAAAAAAAGAGAAGCTGACACCAAACTTAAATTTCTAAAAGTATACAGTATCTTTAAAATGCAGGGATGGTTGTTGTTGTTAGGTGATCTTGAATTAAGTATGGTTTGTTGTTGTTGTTGTTGTTATGTGCCGTCGAGTCGCCTGCGACTCATAGCGACCCTGTGTACAACAGACCTAAACTCCGCTGTGCCAATCGCACTGCCTCCGACACTCCCATCCCAATTATCCCAGTCACTGAATCAATCCACCTCATAGAGGGCCTTCCTCTCCTGCGCTGTCCCTCCACCC
>NW_006399761.1:29617605-29618177 GCF_000299155.1 Elephantulus edwardii | reverse complement strand
ATAATATTCCTCTCCAAGCAAGCAATAACTTCTTCTGCCAATGCCCAAAGTATGTGAGCTGACGTCTCACCGTCTTTGCCTCCAAGGAGCATGCTGGTTGTACCTTCTGCAAGAAATAGCTGTTCTTTTGACAGGTCATAAGATATTCAGCACTCTTCTCCAACACCACAATTCAAATATATTAATTCTTCTTCTGTCATCCTTCGTGATTGTCTAGCTCTCAGAGACATTGAGATTGAAATGACCATGGCCTGAATCAGATGCACCTTAATCCTCAAATTGACATCATTGAGTCTCAATAATTTGGAGAATTCCCTGACTACAGACTTTTCCAGTACAGTATGTCTCCTATTCTCCTCACTACTAGCACTAAATGTATGGATTGTGTTTCCAGGTAAGATGAAATAGTTGACAGTTAAGCTTAATAAAATGAAGCATGCCTATAGTTTAAATATACTGAGTCATTGAATTGAAAGAAATTAGCAGACACAGAAGAATTTCATGAAACAACATATGAGCAAGAGCCTATGGTAATGAAGGAAGAAGTTCAAGCTGCTTTGAAGGAAATAGCA
>NW_006399761.1:29609290-29616017 GCF_000299155.1 Elephantulus edwardii | reverse complement strand
GTCTAGCTCCAGAGGTCTCACATCTCACTGTTATGTACTTTTTTTCCAATTTTTCCTTTTTTTTTAATTTTAATGAAAGTTTACAGACTGTGGATTTCCATTCATTCATTGTTGCACTTTTCTCCCTGCCCAACCTCTCCCCCACCCCCAGTTTCCTCTTCTCTTTGAAAAGTAGAAGAAAAATTCTTTATTATACAATACCTCCCCCCGTTTATGCATTTCTTGTCCAAACTCACCTAACATTTTATTCAGCTCTGGTCTTCCCACCTACCATTCACCTAATAACTCACACAGTCTTCTGAATGCTTTCTCAATATTTACTTTGTTTCTGAGAAACATGGACTATTAAATAATCCTGGGGACCAGGGCTCATAGTTGCTTAGAAGAGAGTGAACCTGTAGTTTTGGTTTTGTGCATATCATTCCTCCCCAATTTCCAAATCCTTTTAAGAGTCAGATAAAATTTTATTCTCTCTTCATTGAAATTTTTGATAACTTTCTTCAGCCAACCTTTTTTATTGTATTCTGTCTTTCATAGTCCATTTTTGCCACTTTGTTTCTGTCATACTGCATTCTTCTTTTGAGAAGAAAAAGGCATGACTTTTTCTCCACTAGACTCTCAGGCCACCTCAATAGCGTTTTGTCTTAGTAAAGTGGTTCTAAAGTCATTTGATTTAATAAAATAAGATTTACTTAATGTTTCCAGATTAGAGTCAGATGATTAACTTAGATTAACCAGGTTTTAGGTATGTATATAAAACTTCAAAATTTCCATTTTTCCCCAATAAGAATTTGGAAAGTGTAAGAGTTATCAGCAAAAATATGGTTTCATGGTCACATTTGAATATTAGTAATACCAATAGCAGTGGTGATAATAATAATAATTAATAATAATAATAATAATAATACTAGTACTAATACTAATACTAATGAGCGAAGACCAGATGAGTTGTGGGGGATATCAAGGGTATCATTCAGGAAGAGGGCAAATGTTCATTGCAAAGACAGAAGAGGAAGAGAAGACCAAAATGGATGTCAGAAGAGACTCTGAAAATTGCACTGGAGTGCAGAGAAGCCAAAGCAGAAGCAAGAATTCAAGATACTAAAGAGTTGAATAGAATATTTCAAAAGGTAGTACGGATGACAAAGTAAAATATTACAATGAAATGTGCAAACACTTGGAGTCAGAAAATCAAAAGGGCCGAACTCGCTCAGCATTTCTTAAACTCAAGGAACGGAAGAACAAATTCAAACCTCGAGTTGTTTTAATCAAGGGTGCTTTAGGAAGAATATTAAATGATCCAGGAAGTATTAAAAGAAGATGGATAGGATATAATGAGTCACTGTATCGAAAGGAATTAGCAGACACAAAAAAATTTCATGAAACAACATATGAGCAAGAGCCTATGGTGATGAAGGAAGAAGTTCAAGCTGCTTTGAAGGAAATGGCAAACAATAAGGCCTCAAGAATAGATGATATACCAACTGACATATTTCAGCTAACAGATGCTGCCCCGGATGTTCTCACCAAGTTGTACCAAGAAATCTGGAGAACAACCACTTGGCCAACTGACTGGAAGAGATCTATGTTTGTTCTCATCCCAAAGAAGGGTGACCTGAAGAGTGTGGGAAACTATAGAAACATATCATTGATTTCACATGCAAGCAAGATTATGAAGATTGTCCAAAAACGACTGGAACAGCACATCAGCAGAGAACCGGAAGTCCAGGCTGAGTTTAGAATGGGTCGTGGTACTACGGATATTGTAGGTAATGTTAGATGGATATTGGGTGAAAGCAGGGAGTACCAGAGGAATGTCTATCTGTGCTTCATTGACTATGCAAACGCGTTTGACTGTGTGGATCATAACAAACTGTGGCTGACTCTGAGAAGAATGGGAATCCCAGAACACTTGATTGTTCTAATGTGAAACCTGTACTTGGACCAAGAGGCAGTTGTCAGAACAGAGCAAGGGAACACGACATGATTCAAAATTGGAAAGGGCGCACACCAGGGATGTGTCCTATCTCCATATCTTTTCAACCTGTATGCAGAACAAATCCTCCGGGAGGCTGGGCTCTATGAGGAGAAATGTGGAGTCAAGATTGGTGGAAGATCTATCAACAATCTGCGTTATGCAGATCACACAACCCTGCTTGCTGAAACTGAGGAGGATCTGAAGAGCTTGTTGCAGAGGTTCAAGGACTGCAGCCTCCAATATGGATTGAGACTCAATGTCAAGAAGACAAAGATTCTCACCACTGGACCAATTGGCAGCATCAGGATGGATGGTGAAGAGATTGAGATTGTTCACAGCTTTGGTCTGTTTGGCTCCACAGTCAACACTCTTGGCACCAGAAGCCAGGAAATAAAAAGGCATATTGCGAAGGGAAAGTCTGCTGCTAGGTACCTCTCCAAAGTACTTAAGAGCAATGGAGTCACTCTGGAGACTAAGGTGCGCCTGATACAGGCCATGGTATTTTCAATGACTTGTTATGCATTAGGGAGTTGAACAATGACTAGGGAGGATAGAACAACAATTGATGACTTTGAGCTGTGGTGCTGGAGAAGAATATTGAATGTACCATGGACTGCCAAAAAATCAAACATATTTGTCCTGGAGAGGGTTAAATCAGGTGGCTCTTGGAGGCAAGGATTTTGAGGCTCCATCTGATATACTTTGGACATGTTGTAAGGAGAGGGACATCATGCTTGATAGGGTGGAGGGACAGCACAGGAGGGGAAGGCCCTCTATGAGGTGGATTGATTCAGTGACTGGGGTAATCGGGATGTGTGTGCCAGAGACAGTGCGATTGGCACAGGACAGAGCAGAGTTTAGGGCTGTTGTACATAGGGTTGCTATGAGTTGCAAGCGACTATACGGCACATAACAACAACAACAACAACAACAACAACAATTTTAAAAACTTCATTGCTATTTAGTTAGAGCCGACTCTAGTAAGATCTCAGAAGCTAAGAATTCTACAAGAGGAGACTGCTTATCTTTTTCTTGTGGAGCACTGTATGGATTTGAACCACCGGAGAGGTGCTGCTGTTAGATTAGCAGTGCAATCTCTCTACAGACTATGCCACCAGAGTAATTGATGACATACATTAAGCCATTGGATTTTTAAAGATGAGCTCTTCTTGTTTTGGTTGAATGTCAAGTGTGGACTGTTTGGTTCTTTTAATTTCATTCACAACCGTGTGTGAGCTGATTTCGTTTGCTGGATTTGGCTAGCAAGGAGCTATAGGTTGGAAGCCTCTTATTTTGAGCCAGTCTGTTGCATGGACCTGGGATTTTTAAACATTTGATTGGGCCCAATGGCCACAGGTCTGGTGTCAATTGTGTTTGACATGAACATTCTTCTAAGTGGTACAGCAATGGTCTGTCATTTTGCTGTACTGAGATAACTTAGGATTGCTTTGATCCTGAACGCCGTGCCTGTTGTTTCTGCCGAAGGAAGACTAGTAAAGCAGAATGTGGATCCAGAAAGGGCCAGAAGCTCGTTCAGGCTAATAGCACTGAGGAACCCCAAACCCTCTGCTTTAATTAGCATTCAGAAACAAAGAAATAGTTCACGGAGAAATGGAAACTCTAAGGATTACATCACAGGGCCCAAATGGGCCAGGTACAGAGTTAGATAAAAACATACATTCAAGCAAGACTTCTTTGTATCCATAAACTGTGCTTTCTTTCATTTTGCAACAACCTTGTCAAGAGCAGGAACATTTGTTTCTACTCTCACAAAAGTCAGTGTCTAAAGATGTATGGGAACTGTTTGTAGTCTTCCTTCTCAGCGTGCGTCATCCGAGCTGCTTGCAATCTTCCTTCTGAACTCACCTTCTGTGTGCAAGGCACACAGCCACATCTCAAGGATCCAGCCCCTTATATTCTTTGCCCCTTATAGTGCCACTGGTGTGTCAAATGCCATAATGATTACCCATGGTAGATGGTGTTTGGTGGAGCTCCCACATTAAGACAGACCTGGAAGTAGGAGTGGCATCCACTTCCTAAACAACATGTCTCTGGAAACTTTATGAACTTAGAGAAACTACAACAGTTATACAATAGGGTTAAGGTCTTTTGATCATAGGGTTGGTTGCTATGAGTAGTGCTCTACTCAACCGCACTTAACAACAACAACAACGTTCAACATTTACTTTGTGCCAAAGGAGCTCTAGCACCCTAGTGGTAAGAAATTCTGCTGTTAATGAAAAGGTACATAATTTTAATTCAGCAGCTGCTCCATGTGATAAAGATGAACACTCTCCTCCAATGAGATTTACTGCCTCTGAAAACCCACTAGATAGTCAGCTATGAATCAATTCTGACTCAATAGTACACACCAACAATCTGCCACCATGCTGAAGAGTAATGACAAAATTGTGAAGACTAAGTAAGGTGCACTTGATTCAAGGCATGATCTTTTCAGTTACTGTGTGCCTGAAAGATGGACAGTGAATTACAATGACAGAAGAACACAACTGCTTTTGAGCTGTGATGTTGGAGAAGAATACTGAATATCTCATGGACTGCTTTTTAGCAGTCCATTCTTTTGAATAAACAAGAATGCTTGGAAGAAAGTTCAGCCAGGGTGCTCCTTAGAGAAGAAAATGACGAAGTTTTTTCTCACGGATTTGGAAGATGTTGTTAGGAGGGATCAGTCCTTGGAAAAGGACAACATGCTTGGGAAGATGAAGGGGTAGCGAAAGAGAAAAACACTTAACAAGATGGATTAGCACAGTGATTGCACAATAGGCATATCAGAGATGATCCCAGGTCTTTATTAGGAGCTCTGGCTTCCAATGAGGTGAACGAGCCATCTAGGCTCAGCATTTTGGGATAGAATTTACACTGGAATGGATCTCAGAAAATGAGGGTTCTGGGTCTGATTCTTGCATTAAATATTCACACTTTAACTTTTTGTCTTCTTTAGGTCTCATTTATGTGGAGAAGAAGGGGGATGGACCAGTAAGTAATCAAGGTCCTCTCTCATTATAAAATCAATGATTCTCCAAAGAAGACCAAAGCCTGACGTTTACCAACTGTTACATATGGCACATGTCAAGAACTGTGAACATTTTATTTAATCCACTGCTTTTATTTTCTTCAACATAAAGTTGAAATATTTTTACATTTTCCCAATGCATTTCTCAGTAAGAATATAGCGAGCAAAAATATTTTTGTTTGTGTAGAGCAGTGCAATTATATTTTAGCCAAAGAAAAAATCACACTATTATATACTGGTAGTGGTGGTGGTAAACTGCATTTTTCAATAAGAAGAAGGCTAAAATATAGCAATTATTATACTGTCCTTTTCCTAATTTGACTTAAATTAGTGACTTTAAGTTATCAAAGGTTATGAGATATATAATATACACACATGAGACAAAAATATCACTTGCTGGTACCTACGTTTATGATATTAATCTATCTTTCAGTGATCTAATAGAAACGAAACCATTTGAAAGCAATTTCATTGAAATACTTTCAGAAATGTTGAAATGAAAATATTAATCTTTTGGAAATGTCATGCTGGATATTTTTTTAATCTTAGCGAGATGGGTTTGAAGAATACCAAGAATAAAGAACCAGCCAGGAAGACGCAAAGTCAGGAGGTAAAGATGCCAGCAGTGAGGCTAGTGTGCTCTGTCCTGCTTGCTTCCTCCTTTCTTCCCTTGATGTCAGATTTCTCCTCCTTCCTTAGCCTCCAGTACTGTGGAGAATCTGCACTAATGGAGGTTCTGTGCTTGGTACAGACATGCAGATGAATAATAATAATAATAATAATAATAATAATAATAATACTGCCAGGTGGAGTCTGAATATCAGTAGCTTCCCGTGGTATCGAGCTGAGCTAAATTTCAAGTGTGAAAGAAGATGTGGCTGAAGGGGCCATATTGAATCTAACCACTGGCATTCATGTGAACAGGTCCAATTTCCCTGCTCTTGTACAATGACATCCTTAAGCTTTTTCATACTTGAAAAAAGAAACCATTAAAAGATGTCTTTAATCTAGTTTTTAAAATATTAGAATAAGTTAAGAATATGCAATTGCAGCAAACTTGGGAGGGAAAACTACATGCAGAGAAGTTTCCATCATATTTTACTTTTGCTGCTGTCATCAAATGGGCTCTGACTGATGACAAGAACAGCGGTGTTTATAACAATATTGCTCAGTCCTGCTGCCCTATCATCATGATTATAAGCATGTTTGAATTCATTATTGCGGCTACCATGGTAAGCTCCCCACCTAGGGGGCTCATCTTCTGGCATTATATCCAACACTGTTCTGCAGGGATCCACAAAGTTTTCATTGGCTCATTTCTGGAAATAGAAATCTAGATCTGCCTTTCCAGTCTGTCTTGGTTTGGATGCCCCAGTGAATGTCGTCCACTCTGAGTGACCCTGCAGGTGTTTGAAATACTCTTGGCACAGCTTTCAGCAACACAGAGACACACAAGCAACCTTGGTTCAACAAATTGACAGACAAGCAGACAAGGTACTAGATGAATTTTCTGCCTCTGGCAATTAGATGGCTGAACTCATGGTTGCTGTAATGCTAAACACTGTGACACTGATGTGTCAGTCAAATGCAATAATAGTTTGGCATAGTGGATTGTGTTTAGTGGAGCACCCGGATTAAAACAGGCTAGGAAGCTGACTCTGAGAAGAACGGGAATCCCAGAACACTTGATCGTTCTAATGCGAAACTTATACTTG
>NW_006399761.1:29604790-29608520 GCF_000299155.1 Elephantulus edwardii | reverse complement strand
AGGGTGGAGGGACAGTGCAGGAGAGGAAGGCCCTCTATGAGGTGGATTGATTCAGTGACTGGGATAATTGGGATGGGAGTGTCGGAGGCAGTGCGATTGGCACAGCGGAGTTTAGGGCTGTTGTATATAGGTTCGCTATGAGTAGCAGGCGACTCGACGGCACATAACAACAACAACAACAAGAAAGCAGGAGTAGCATCCACTTCCGAAATAGTTTGCCTCCAGAAACTCTGTGAACTTGGAAAAACAAGGAAAGTTATACAAGTGTTCAGGTCTTTTGTTCATAGGGTTTCTATGAGTCATCTATGACTCCACGACACATAACAACAACTACATCCCTTTACAATAGGAACAATAGACACTTCTGTGACAAATAGACTTCTATCTCTTTATGACTATCATCTCACTTTAAATGTAGTCAGTTCTCAATGGCCATCATTGGGTCATGATTAGAACCCTCTGTATCTCTTCCTCAAGTCATCTCCTTCCTATACCTTGAATATTTTACTTAGTCTTTTCCAATTTAAACATTTTCTATAATAGTATTGATATCTTTTGTTGTAATTACTTTAAATTGTCTTGTATATCTTTTCTTATTTACTGTCTGTCTGCTCTAGAAAATATAATCCCCATAAAAATAGAGTGCTGGCCTCGCTTGTTGTCTGCTATATCCACATGGCTAATATTCTCTGAGTGAGTAAATGAAGAAGTGAAGATGTGAATAACCTCATGCATTTGAAGCTTAGAGGAAAATAGGGTGGCTAATCTTCTAGGAGAAGGAATAAAGAAGTTAAAAATGTGATTTTTAAATGACAAGTCTAGACTCAATTCCCGGCTTGATCACTTAAAAACTATGATCCTGGGGGAAATGACTTCTTTGTGTTCCAGTACCTAAAGACCCTAACAATGGCATCCATCTCAAAGTTTGTTAAATTAGAGAAAGTATTAGACACAATACTTAGGTTAGTAAGTGCTAAAGACTGGTCAGAATGCCCCATATTTAAGAACCTCAGAAATGCCATGAATCACATTAGAATTTAAATGCCAAACAAAGTTAGGGTGGGTTGGATTGCTGTTCTTTACTTGGTTAAGTATGTGAACATGACAGCTGGTGATTTATGTTAGAACAAAACGGATAACAGTCTCCCCAGATGAAAACCCTGGGAATCCCAAATGTACATTGTCCTGACTGATGTTAAAATGGATAAAGACCATTGCCAGATATTCTCAAATAGGTATAATGCAGAGTGTTTCACTAAGTGCAGCAGAAAAAACAATGACATAACTCAGCTAATGCCTGCCCAATAGGCAGGCCTATGCCATCATGAGATGCTAAGCAGAAAGAACAAAATAGCGTATTTTTTAGACTCCACACACTAGAATTTGGTTTGGGATTAAGTTTAGCAGTAGACTGAAAGTGATTACTCAGTTTAATTTTTTTTTTTAAATCAGTTCCTTTTTTTTTGCAGCTGGATGAGCAGCCCCTTGTTTCCTTGGAAACTCAGATCTGAGCATATATAGCTCAGAATGTGTTTCCTATTGTTTGACATCAAAATGGAATGAGTCTTGGGATAAATCTTTCCGAAGAACTCAGTGTGTTACCTTAAACAGAGAAGCTGAGAACAGAAGAAGTGCCTTTTTAAAATCAGACGCAACAAAAGTGGCTGAATCTCATAAGATACAGTGAGAGAAAAAATGAGAGAAACAGGCATTCTCATAATCTGGATTAAGAATCTCCATTATTTAAATCATTTTTTTTAAGAATTCAAAATGCGCTTTTAAAAACATGCATTTGTATATATTAGAAAGTTGAATGTTTGCACTACTTAATCCTTGGGATCTTTCTGAGTTATCAGGAGACACAAGGTCCTAAGTCTGTAAGTTGTTAAATGCATCGAGTTGAGTATGACTCATTGTGACCCTATGAACAACGGATCTGAACTCTGTCCCATCCTGCACCATCTTTATCATTCCCTACACACTTGAGCCCATTGCAGTAGTCACTATACTATATCAATTCATCTCATTGAGAGTCTTCTCCTTTTTGCTGATCCTTTACCTTTCCAAACACAATATCCCTCTCCAAGGAATATACTCTCTCAGCAACTTGCCCAAAGTATGTGAGATGAAGCCTCACCAATACTTGCTTCTTTTTTTTAAAACCTTTTATATCTTTTTATCCTCTTTTTATTATTAATTTTAATGAAAGTTTACAGAGACTTTGGATTTCCATTCATTCATTGTTGCACTTTTCTCCTTGCCCACCCCTCCTCTCCCAGTACACTCTTCTCTTTGAAAAGTAAAAGAAAAATTCTTCATTGGTATACAGTCCCTCCCTGCAAGTCCACTCCACTATGCAGCCTTCATTCTGGACTCCTGTCATGACAATAATACCTAATGATATATCCCTTTTAAACAGTCCTTTCCCTCATCTGTTTCAATGCAGTATACATAATTTATCGCATCTTTTTCAGTCTCCCCCAAACCCTGAAGTCAGTCCCGTTTTACAGCAGTGGCATTATGCAGTATTTGTCCTCTTGTGACTGAGATATTTCACTCAACATGATGTTCTCCAGGGTCACCTATTTTGCATAATATTTCATGAGTTCTTTGTTTTTCAAAGCAGCACAGTATTTCATTATGTGAATATACCACAGCTTCTCTATCCATTTGTTGATGGACACTTAGGTTGTTTCCAGCTCTTTGCTATTGCGAACAAAGCCACAATAAACATGGGTGTGCATATATCTGCTTGGGTAGTGGTTATGGTCTTTGGGGTACATTCCCAGTAGGGGAATTGCTGGGTCAAATGATAGTTCTATTTGCAAAGTCTTGAGAAAACGCCATACCTTACATACCGTTATGAATCCCACTTGGTCATGGTAAATTTTTTTTAATTAATCATTGGATTCTATTCACCAGGATTTTATTCAGGATTTTTGCATCTATGTTCATAAGAGATATTGGCCTATCATTTTCTATTTTGGTGGTGTCCTTTCATGGCTTTGGTATCAAGGATATGTTTGCTTCATGGAATGAGTTGGGGAGAATTCCATCTTTTTTTCTTTTCTGAAAGAGTTTATGTAGAAATGGTGACAGTTCTTCTCTGACTGTTTGATAAAATTAACTTGTAAAACCATCTGGTCTAGAGCTTTCTGAGGGCTGGAAGTTGTTTTATTACCTTTTCAATTTATTCTTGTGTAATGAGTCTGTTCAGTTGTTCAATTTCAAGTTGGTGTCAGTTTAGGTAGGTTGTGCATTTCTAAGTATTTGTCCATTTCCTCCAGGTTTTCATATTTGTTTGAATATTGTTGTTGTTGTTATGTGCCATCGAGTTGCTTGCAACTCATAGCGACCCTATGTACAAGAGATCTAAATGCTGTTCTATCCTGTGCCAACCTAGCCATCTCAAACACACTTATCCCCACAGCTCCGGTCACAGAATCAATCGATCTCACCAAAGGTCTTCCTCTCCTTCTCCGCCCCTCCACTCTGCCAAACATGATGTCCCTCTCCAAGGACCAGTCCCTCCTTGAAACATGCCCAAAATATGCCAGACAAAGCTTCAGAATCCTTGATTCCAGGGAACACTCTGGCTTCACCCTCTCCAGGACAAACCTGTTTGTTCTCCTAGCAGTCCATGGTATATTTAACACTCTTCTCCAGCACCACAGCTCAAAGGCATCAATTCTCTTTCTATCAACCCTATTCACTGTCCAACTCTCTGACG
>NW_006399761.1:29598747-29604036 GCF_000299155.1 Elephantulus edwardii | reverse complement strand
ACATCTGGCAGTTCTCTGTTGACATATTGTTCCAAATGTTTTTGGATAATTTTCAGCAGAATCTTGCTTACATGTGATATCAATGATATAGTTCGATAATTTCCACACTCTGTTGGGTCTCCTTTCTTTGGAATGGGAACAAATATCGATCTTTTCCAGTCGGTGGGCCAGCTGGCAGTTCTCCAAATTTCTTGGCACAACTTAATGAGCACATCCAGGCCAGTGTCTATTTGTTGAAATATGTCAACTGGTATGCCGTCAACTCCTGGAGCCTTGTTTCTTGCCAATTCGTTCAGAGCAATTTGAACTTCCTCTTTCATCACCATAGGCTCTTGCTCATATGTCATTTCATGAAATTCTTCTGTGTCAGCCAATTCCTTCTGATACAGTGACTCTGTGTATTCCTTCCAACTTCTCTTGATACTTTTTGGATCATTTAATATACTGCCCAAAGTATCCTTAAGTATTGCCACCCATGGTTTGAATTTGTTTTTCAGCTTCTTCAGCTTAAGAAACGCTGAGCGAATCGGCCCTTTTGATTTTCTGACTCCAGCTCTCTGCACATTTCATTATAGTATCTTGCTTTATTGCCCCGGGCTGCCTTTTGAAAATTTTTCATAATATTCTAATTTTATCCTTTTTACTTTAGTTGGTTTTGTTGTGATGTTGCTGGTTCATCTCTTATTCAGATTTTTTGCGTCTTTTCATTCTTTTCTTTTGTTAGTTTTGCTAGTTGTTTGTTGATTTTATTGACCTTTTCAAAGAACCAAACTCCTAGTTTTGTTGATGGTTTCAATTGTTTTTCTGTTTTCGATTTCATAAAGTTCTGCTCTAATTTTTATAATTTAAGGTTTTTTTAGAGGGTGTTGCCTTGCTGTTCTTTTTCAGTTTGTTGGAGATGTTGGGTTAGAAAATCAATGATCATTTTTTCCTGCCTTTTGATGTGTTTGTTTATTGCTATAAATTGACCTCTGATTACTTCTTTGGCTGTTTCCCAGAGGTATTGGTATGTGATATTTTAATTGCCATTTGTTTCAAGAAACTTTTTAATTTCATTTTTTATTTCTTCTAGTACCTAGTTATGTTCAAGCAAGATGTTTTTCAGATTCCAAATGTATGGGGGTGTATTTTCCCCCCTTTATCCCCTTGTTTTTAATTTCTAATTTTCTAGCATTGTGGTCTGAGAAGATGCTTTGTATTATTTCTGTTTTTGAATTTATTGATGCTTGCCTTGTGACCTAGAATGTGATCAATTCTGGAGAACATTTCATGCACATTGGAAAGGAAAGTATTCTATGCTTTTTTTGGTTGTATTAACCTATAAATATCTGTGGGATAGTTTGTTTATTTATTTTTTAATTTTATTTTTAATGTAAGTTTACAGAGACTTATGGTTTCCAGTTTTTCTTTGTTGCACATTTCTCCATGCCCACTTCCTCCCCCCAATTCACTCTTGTCCTTGAAAAGAAAAAGAAAACCTCTTTCATTGTTAACCCTCCCCCCAAGTCCACTCCACTATGCAGTCTTCATTTGTACTTCTGTAATGACAAGAATACTCATTCATACATCCCTTTTAAACAGTTCTCTCCTTCATCTTTTTCAGTGCAATATACATCATTCCTCCCCTACTTTTCTGTCTTCCCTCAACCCCAATGTCAATCTTGTTTTACAACAGCGGCCCTATGCAATATTTGTCCTTTTGTGACTGAAATATTTCTCTCAGCATAATGTCCTCCAGGGTCATCCATTTTGCATAATATTTCATGAGTTCCTTGTTTTTCAATGCTGCATAGTATTTCATTGTATGAATATACCAGAGCTTCTCTATCCATTTGTTCGTTGATGAGCACTTGGGTTGTTTCCAGTTCTTTGCTATTGTGAATAAAGCCACAAGAAACATAGGTGTGCATGAGATTGGGTTGGTTTATTGTGTGGCTTAATTCTTCAGTATCTTTGTCGATTTTTGGTAGTTCTGTCTTTCCTTGAGAGTGGTCTATTGAAATCTCCAAGCACTATAATAATTTTGTCTATTTTCTTTTTCAGTCTTGTTAATGTTTATTTTTTTAAAATATATTTTGCAGGTCTTTCATTTGGTGCATGGATATTTATTATTGTTCTGTTCTCTTGTTCTATTGACCCTTTAAGCATTAGGTAGCGACCTTCCTTGTCCTTTGTGATGGTTTTTACATTGAAATTTATAAGAGATTAATATCGTTACTCCTGCATTTTTTGGTTGCCATTTGCTTAGTATATTTTTCCCTCCATACTTTTATTTTTAGTCTTTATCTTCATTTTCCAGATGTGTCTCTTGTAGATAGCATATTGATGGATTTTGGGTTTTATCCAATCTGCTACTCTTTTCAGTGGTGCATTAAAACCAAAGAAGAGGAAGATCTTCACCAAAATGGATTGGTAGTACTGGCCACAATATTGGATTGAAACATAGCAATTATTATGACGATAGTGCAGAAATTTACAGTATTTTGTTCTGTTGTACGTAGGGTCACTATGAGTTGGAACCAATATGATAACTCTTAACAACAACAACAACAAAAAAACACAACAAAAAAACCCCCATTCACATTTAGGGTGATTATTGAGCGGCAAGGTTTTATTGCTATCATTTTGTTGAATTCTTTTTGGTGTTGTTGCTAGATACTTTGGTCCATCTTGCTTTCTGTGGCACTTCTGTAAGAAGGACGTCTCCAATGAATGAATGGAAATCCAAAATTTCTGTAAATGTTCATTGAAATTATTAAAATAAAATCTAAAAAAAAAAAAGAAGGACGTTTCTCAGTGTTGTCTGCAATACTGGTCTTGTTTTTACAAACTCCCTTAGGTTCTGTTTTTCTGAGACTATCTTGATCTCTCCCTCATATAAGATGGACAATTTGCTGGGCACAATATTCTTAGTTGACAGTTGTGTTTTTAGAGTGTTCAATATATGTCATTCCACTATCTTCTTGCTCACAGGGTTTCTGCTGAGAAATCAGCACTTAATCTGATCTGCTTTCCCTTATAGGTTACTTTCTGTTTCTTCCTAATTGCTTTCAGAATTCTCTCCTTATCTTTTGTTCTGTCAAATTTGACTATGCTATGCCTTGGTGTTATTCTTTTGGGGTCTACTCTATATGGTGTTCTCTCAGCTTCTTGAATATATATTCCCTCGTTCTTCATTATGCCTGGGAAGTTTTCTTCTAGAAATTCTTCCACAACTTTTTCAGTGCCATTACTTATTTATTCCTATTCTGAGATTCCGATGATGTGCATGTTATTTCTCTTGATGGTGTCCCACATTATTCTCAGGTTTTCTTCTTTTTTGATTTTGCGTTCAGCTTTAGCAGATCAGTGGTGACGATTCTATCTTCTATTTCACTGGTTCTGTGTTCATCTCTTCAACTCTGTTGATGTGTCCCTTCATCATGTTGACAGCATCTGAAACCTTGGACTCATATTTTGGATCTCAATTTCTTGTTTTTTTCAGTGCCTCTATTGCCTCATTAGTTTTATCTGCATTGTTTTGGATAATTTTTTTAAGGCCCTCCTGATTTTTGCTTGCAGTTTCCTGTAATTCTTCAAGTTTGTTTTTCACTCATTGAAAATATTCAATCATTGTTCTTTTGAATTCTGGTCAGAATGTTCCAGCAGACTTTTTGGCTTCAGGAAATTAATTGCTACTGTGTCACTTTTTGGAGGTTATATCCTGCTTCGGGCTGTGTGGGGAGTGAGGTAGTCGGCTTCTTTCGGGACATTTCTGTGGTAGAGATTTTCATTCCTGAGGCAATAGATGGTTCTTGATCTGAAGTCTCTGCTTCAGAAGAAGGTTGGGCAGGCACACCACAGGATGCACATAAGGTTGGTGTTTGCGCAGATATACATATGGGCGGTGGTGGGAGACACACACACAGATGCACACTGGAGGGGGCTGCGGGGGAGACCTGAATGAAAAACCAAGAAGCCTTGGTTTTCCCTTTGAGAACTGGGTCTGCCACCCCAGTCAAGCTCCAGCTGTCTCACTGCTTCCTGCTTAAGGTGTTGGGGTTCCACAATTGGTCCAGCAATCAGCTGTGATTTCCCCCTAAGTACCTCACTCAATTTCATGCTGTCCTGCTTGCTCCTGGTGGGTGGGTCCCGCTGCAGTTCCCTGTTCCCTGCTCCAGCTTGCTGCACCCCATGAGGCTC
Organism: Elephantulus edwardii; assembly: GCF_000299155.1. Classification (NCBI taxonomy): domain Eukaryota; kingdom Metazoa; phylum Chordata; class Mammalia; order Macroscelidea; family Macroscelididae; genus Elephantulus; species Elephantulus edwardii. The sequence goes on along the minus strand of NW_006399761.1, from coordinate 29,599,854 downwards.
ACTGTACCCCGCTGATGCTTGTTGTCCTCCACAGATGCTTGCAGCTCCTCCAGCTCTAAAATACCTGCATTGATCCACAGCAATGTTTTAGAAGCGCCTATATATTTGTGCTCCCTTTTTGGCCTGAAGCCTGCAAGGCCTCAGGCCTGACAGCAGTTTGTTCCCCAAAGTACTTGCTTTGCTGGTGGGTCTCCTGGCTGGTGGGTCTCACAGTGGCCTGGCTGGTAGCTTCTGGCTGAAACTCAGTTGCTCTGTGTGTGGTTCAAATTCCAGCAGTCCAGCCTGTCTCCTGGCTGCTGGGTTCCAGCTGCTTGCTCCTGGCAAGTGGGTCCCACAGGGGCTCAGATGGAGGCTTCAGGCTGGGGCTCTGCTGGAAGCTTCCTCTGGGGCCTGTGGCTTGCTGCTCCCATGGCTCCCAAACTAATTATTTTAATAAAAGTTCTGGCTCAAATTCCTACTGCCTGTGTTGGTCTCTGCGCCACCCCAGCACTCTCTGAACCACCATGTTGGCCTCTGGACCCAATCCTTGCTTCCAAGGAGCACTCTGGTTGCCCTTTTAAGACATATCTGTTCTTTTGGCAATACCATAATTCAGTCTCAAATGTATAGATTCTTCTGTTATCCTTATTCATTGTCAGATGCATAGCAACTGATTGAAAAGATCTTGATCTGAATTAGGTGTACTCTCTTTAGTGTTCAAACTGACATCAATTTTCCTCAGTAATTTTGAGATATTCTTGACTGCAGACTTCTGCAGTGCAATATGTCTCCTGATCTCCCAACTGCCAGTAACAAGGGATTTGATTGTGGATCTAAGGAGGATGAAATTGTTGACAGTTTAAAACTTCTCTGCCTGTCATTATGCTGTCTATTAGCCTAGGTATGCATGTTGTTGTTATTAGCTGCTGCTGAGTTGAGTACAACTCACAGTAACTCTCTGAATAGCAGACCTGAATCTTGTCCTCTCCTGTGTGGCCCTCAGCTATGGAATATTTATGACATATATGAAGCAATGTTAGCTTTTAAGAAGAAATTCCTAAAAATAGGAGAATTTCCAATAGGCCAAGGAGAGGGGCAAATACTGGTTTATTATTCCAGTCTTTTTTA
>NW_006399761.1:29583814-29591496 GCF_000299155.1 Elephantulus edwardii | reverse complement strand
CACATAGCCCCTGCTCCAGCAGAGTCCTGGATCCAACAGGATCCAAAAAGTCAAGGTAAAATTCCCACGGACCCACTAGCCTCTGGCTGGTTTGCAGAGTCCACAGAAGCCAGCCACTGGCTGGTTCATTTCTAGGCAGTTGGTATAGCCCAAGAGATCTTGGCCAAATTCCCCACCAGTGGGTACGCCCTTAGGTGCTCTCCCAGGTAATCAGCAATGCCCCATTAAATGGAGTCAGGATCCTACCAGCCTTTCTCTTGCCAGATTAGTTCCACAGCAGCTCAGCTGATAGCTCTGGGTGATGGCTGGATCCGTGGTGGTGCCCTGAGGTCACAGGGCTGTGGGTGTGTGGTTGTCGAGGTGCAAGGCGGGGCTGGGAAGGGAGAGGAAGCAAGGGACTGGGGGGGCACAGGAGCACAGGTCTTGGACACTACCACCAGGAGGCAGGGGGTGGGGCTTGGGCGCTGCTGGGGGTTTATGCAGCAACACCCTGTGTGGTGGGGTCACTCAGGCAAGGGCTGCAGGCGGGTCACACAGTGGCAGGTAGTTGTCACTTCTCTAGGGTCACACAGTCAGTGGTGTTTGCTTCTCTGGAGTTCTGAGGTGGTTGGCAGAATGTTGTTCCTCCCGGGTCTCTTAGAGCAGGGTGACAGGCAGTTGCTCTCTACTCGCTCCTGGTGGGTGGGTTTCACAGTGGCTTGGCTGGTGTCTTTTGGCTGGGACTCAGCTGTCCTGTGTGTTTTTTAACTTCAGCTCTCTGGCTGGCGCGGCATTGCGGCTGGCTTCCAGGATTGATAATGTAGTGGTTTGTACTGTCTTGCTTCCATGACTCATAATGTACTGTTTCCTGGTTTGTAATGTACTATCTCTTCCATGCTTGCAAAATACATGTTAAAAATGCCCACTGTTGTCTACTAGAAGCTCTGGTAGTCGTCTATAGAGAGTTGTACTGCTAGCAAAAGGGCCACGCTTTTCTGAAAGACTGGATCCACCAGCAGTTCTATGGGAGGAAGATGGGCAGTCTCCTACTGTGTGATTTATAGCCTTGAAAACCCAGTGGAGTGTTCGTTATGAGTTAGTTCTGTCTTGGTCAAAATGTGGGAGAGATAGAGTGTCTTCTAATTAGAAGAGCTCCTTTGTGTCAGGCACTATCACAGACCCTCTTGAGGTTGTTGTATTGTACTTAGGTGCTATCAAGTCAGAAGTGACATATTGCTGACCCACTACCGGGTTTTCAGAGGCTGAACATCACTTGGGAGGAGATTGCCTAAATCTATCCCAGGTGGATTTGAACTGCATGCCTTTGGTTTGGTAGCACAACATCTTACCATTAGGCCACCACCTTATAGCGGAATTATATCCAACAGAACAACACACTGTTCAGCCTGTCATCCCACTGTTGCAGCCATTGAGTCAATCTCATTGAGCATCTTCCTTTTTATAACTGTTCTTCTACTTTACTGAACATGATCACATCCTCCAGAAATGGTCTCTTCTCATGACATGTTTAAAATATGTGAGAGAATGTCTCCTCATCCTTACTTCTAAGAAGCATTATGGCTTCCTATGTTTCTTCTATTTAGCAGTTGAGGACATTAAGTTAAAAATTATGTACCCAAGTCTTGCCATTTATAAGTGTTGAGGTCAGTAGGTGAACACATGTCTATCTGATTCCAAAATCTATCCTAATGACCCCAAATCTACTTTCTCTACTCTGATAAATTAGGATTAAAAAAAATAGAGTTCTGTTTCATTATTATGTTGGTTAATAAAAAGTAACACATAAAGAATTTATAGTTTAGTATTCCGCTTGCCTTCTAGTTAAGCTGATTCCAACTCATGGTGACATTATGTGGGTCAGAACAGCGTTGCCTTTAGTTGATAGTTTAGAAGTAGTTAAATTTTCTTCCAAGACATCTCTTCCAAGAGAGTAGTCATCTCTCTAAGGTATTTGTGGACTCAAAACTCTAATCACTGGCTTACCAGCTGACACTGTTAATTGCTGCACCACTCAGGGACTGCAGAAAGTTTTACAGAATGCACTCAATTACGCCTTGTTGTTACGTGCCGTCAAGTCACCTGTGACTCATAGTGACCCAATGTACAACGGCCCTAAACCGTTCTCTATCTTGTGCCAATTTCACTGTCTCTGACACACCTATCCCCATTACCCCAGTCACTGAGTCAATCCATCTCATCGAGGGTCTTCCTCTCTTGTGCTGTCCCTCCACCTTCCCAAGCATGGTGTCTCTCTCCAAGGACTTGTCCTTCCTTGCAACATGTCCGATGTATTCAGATGAAACTTCAGAATTCTTGCCTTCAAGGAGCAGCCTGGCTTCCCTCTCTCCAGGACAAATTACTCGATTGTTCTCCTAGCAGTCCATGGTATATTCAATACTCTTCTCCAGCACTACAGCTCAAAGGCATCAATTCTCCTTCTATCATCCTTAGTCATTGATGCATAAGTGATTGCAAAGACTATGGCCTGTATCAGGTGGAATTCTCTGATAGCAGACTTTCCCCAAATTGTCTTTTAATTTCCTGGATGCTGGTACCAAGAGTATTGATTGTGGAGCCCAGAAAACTAAAACTGTCAATCTCAATCTCTTCACCATCTATCATGATACTGCCAATCGGCCCAGTGGTGAGAATCTTTATTTTCTTGCTATTGAGTTACACCTACAACAACAATTATACATTGTTGTTGGTAAGTACGATTGAGTTTGAGTGTATTCTGACCAATAAGCATCCCTTGTGAGCAGAACTGTTCCATAGTATTGATAGAGCATGGCTATAGCTCAATAATACTTTAAAAAACTCCACAGAATTAATGGTTTTACGTTTTTCTAATCTCCAGCTGAGATTAAAAGTCCTGAAATTGTAATAGTTTTATGCCTATTTCCTTAGCTGGTGGCTGAATAAAAAGACAGAACCTAAAAATGGAATAGTTTATCAGAACCTAAGAATCTTCTTCTCTTTCTATGATATTTGTTTCATACATATAAAAATAATACGTTGCCAATTTGTGACCTATAAAAAGATAGCAGGTATTTGCAAATACTTTCCAATGTTAAAAAACAAAAACCTTAGGAAAAAACTAACAAGCTCTCAAAGAATCTTTGGATTTAGGACCGTCAATTAAGCTGAAATAATTTCTGAGGATTTAGTTGACACATAGCCAATGTTCAATATGATAATAGCAGCTAAAAATTATTTGTGAAAGTACCACCTAATGAACTTAGAGGAAATTGTGATTTTATTCCGTTACTTTTTTGAAGTGATGAGATGTCCATTGTAGTAATGATGAATGCTGATTCTACTCCATAGAAATGATGATCAGATGATACATTGTCTAGACACTTCTGCCTGATTACCTAGGCAGAGCAGTGACGGCACAGAATTATTGAGATAGTTATTGATAAAGCACATGGAAAATGGGGGTATTCTTCAAATTTCTGACAGCAGAGAGGGACATGAAAATTCGATCTTCTTGGAAATCTCACAGCTTTTTTTCTCTCTCTCTAAGTGACTGAAGCATCCTTTTGAATTTAACTGATCTCAGGTTCATGTACTGTGAGTTAGAATCTATCAGGCCCTTTTTGTGAGATATTAAGACTATTGGAAACCATCTTTCTTTCCTCTTCAAAGAGGAAAAATAACCCCACAACACACCATGGCCTTGCTTATGATATACAAATACCTAGCATATGGATAGATAGTGTTTGTTCGCAACACTTAGGAAGCTTCTGAAACAAGGAGACATGGGAGTAAAGGAATCTCAGGAGCTTGCATCTCTATGAGCTGTGACACCTTGTACTAGTCACTTGGCCCCTCAGCCTTTCAGTCTTTATTTTTTAAATCAGGTTGACAATATGTAACACAAAGCCTAGCATGAGTGCTAAGCCATGGTAGCATATGGAGAGATATTCGAAAAACGTGAGAAAAGCCTCCCTATGTGCTTAATTTTTTAAAATGATTTTAACATCTAAATGCACAATATTTATATTAAAATTACATATTAGAATTATATGTCAATTGAATACTGAACTCATTTAAGCAAGATGAAATAAAAAACCCACTGTGCTCAGGTTGGTTCCAACTCAAAGACCCTCTATTCACTTACTGAGGCTGTAACTCTTTGCGGTAGGAAAAAAGTCTGTTTTCCTCCCATAGAACAGCTGGTGAATTTGAGCGGAACCACTGACTTTCTGTTAGCTGCATGATACATTATACAGTATGCCACTAGGACTTCGTAAAAAAACAGCAACAAACAAACAACAAACAGCCAAACAAAACAAACAACACAACACAACAAACCCAGCAGCTTATTTCAATTAATAATCCAAACCAATCTAAACGCATTCATGTCTCCTCTGCCCTTAGAACAAAATGTAGTGTGCTCGCTCTCGTTCTCGCGCTTGCGCGCTTGCTCTCTCTCGCTCCTTTACTGTATTTGAAACAAAATGGTCAACCAGGTTTTGAGACAGTCACAGTTTTTACAGTAACAGGGTACCAATGGCAAAGATTTCACTGGCTATAGTCTTATTTGTAAATCTTACAAGAAAATAAGGAATTCTTTTTTTGAAAGAGCAAGCTAAATTTTGCTTCCAGGTATCCTGACCAATGGAACTTAATACCCTAGTCCTTGGCTATCCATTTCCGAGCCTGCTTTGAAAAATGCTTTGCCCCAAGTGCTTAAATAAGCTCATGATTCTGCATGAGCAGAATTCCTTGTGTCTATATCCTAACAACAGAAAAGCCAAGTTGACAGCCTCCAGTGGGCGAGGCTGAGCCCTACTTTAATTTTTGTGAGGTGCCCCCCACCGTTAATCTCTTAAGTGCAAGAAATCTGGAGCTATTCAAGTCACAATACTCCACCTGACACTTTGCTTGACTGGGAAGTTCGAACTGGATGAATAAGATGCAGTCATCAAAAGGCTCAGGTATTGCTCCCATTTCATGTTGTTATCCAGCTCCCAGGGTGAGCTTGAGTCCATTAATTTCCTTAGTCTTAGCAAAGAAATGTTTGTTAGAAATGGTTTTGGGCATGGTTCAGGTGGCTTTGGGTATGCCTATGGAGTATTCAAAGAAAGTGCTTGTTTCCTTTTTAAAGGTAAAATGAGGTCAGAATATGTTGACAAGCCTTTGGTTTAAACAAAACAAAACACCTATCTGGCATTCCCACATTTATTTCTATGAATAGATGTTTGGAAATGTCCTCTTGAATTCAAGGACATTCATTCTCATACTCAGTAGAATTTTTCTTCAACTGTATAAACAGTGCTACTGATAATTAGGCTATGTATACCATTGTTTATATCAGTTGATGGCATTTGATGCCCTAATCAAAATGGACTCAATCATGAGCTCTTTGGAACTATTGCTCTAAACTCTCAATACTGTCAATACTCAATATGTGAGTGTGTTTTAGAAAATATCAGTTTAGTTTTTTATTTCTCCACATTAGTAGCTTGTCTTTCTGTTAATCTTAAAATAAAATACCAATCTTGGTTCTTGTCTTACTTTGCATATTGTAAATGATTTGGTTTTCTGGGGACAGTATATTACTGGATCTGGATATAGTTGTCATTCTGTGCTGCTGAGTCTGAACTGACTCATAACTGACCCTTCAGTGAATTTGCAGAGACTGTAAATCATATGGGAAGATATTGCCCATCATTCTCCCATGAAGCAGCTGTGAATTCAAAAGCTCCCTATATAATGTACACCAGTCTTGAATTATACTCAAGACTATTTAATTAACAAAGTACATGTGCCTTTGTGACACAGAAGCTGTTTAAGAGTATGCACATATCTTTATCTTATCCTCCTATTTAGGGTCAATTATTCTGCTATCATACAGGAGAAAGATGGATAATCTCCTCCTATGTGCCTTTGAGAACCTGCTGGAGGGTTAGCTATAGGTGGTTCCCAACTCCACAGTACACAATAACAACAACAACATTCTGCTGTCATGGATCTCTCTAAAGTTCTTGCTAAAGAGCAAGGATGCCAGTCTAAAAACTAAAATTTGTCTGCTCAAAGCCATGGTATTTCTAGTTGCATACAAAAGCTGAGCAATGAGTAAGGAAGACAGAAAAAGCATGCTTTTGAGTTGTGTTGGTGCAGAATATTTAATATCTCATGGGTTGCCAAAAGAACCAGCAAATCTTTGTTGGATGAAGTGGAGCCAAAGTGTTCCTCAAAGGCATGGATAGTGTGATCCCATCTCAGATATTCTGGGCACTTTATGAAACAGGGTCAGGCTCTGGAAAAGGACAGCATGTTTGGAAAGCAGGTCAGAGAAGAAAGAAATTAGATTGACACATAAACACAACAGTGGGCTTGAGCTCAGCAAGGGTTATGAGGATTGTTTTGGATGAGTCGACATTTAGATTTGTTGTCCACAAGGCTGTTAGGAGTCAAGATCAACTGGGCAGCAACAATAAACAATAACAAAAGGATTCAGAATGAAACATCCATGTTAAAGTTTATTTTACAACAAGCTATAATTCTTATGTTTGTTATTTTTACATAATAAACACAGCCAGCAGATTTATTGAGCATTTATACTGTTCTGTTGCTCAATACTGTGGAGTCAGAACTAACCCATAGATGATTCTCCAGTGGGTTTTCAGAGGTAGTGAATCACACAGGAGGAGACTGCCCATCTTTTGTCCCATGGATTTGAACTGTGTGCCTTTGAGTTGACAGTGCAGCTGCTTACCACTAGGCTTCTAGATAATGTGTTGAATACTCACTGGATTTCTTTTTAAATTCAATATTTATAGCAACTGTTTGGGAAAGAGATGCCATGTCATTATCATTTTAAGAAGGGGAAACCAAATATTAGGGACTAACACTTCTTAATGGGTATATAGTAGCCAATGTTCATTAAACTGGACAGTTTAATGTAGTAAGTTAAATTATAATATACCTTGTTTATCTCCTTAAATTTGTGAAATTAAAATTTAAAGATTAGAATTATCTTTTTATACATCCATACATATAAACATTTCATCTATATAAACATAATGTACCCCCAGCTCCTTGAGAATGCAACATAAAATTTACATGGTCACTTATATGCTTTCCACATTTCCACAAAAGAATCTGCAGTGAAAGCTATTAAAGAGTACGCAATTTGTAAGCCTTTCATTAAATAATGATTCTCAGCTGGATTTCTGAAAAGAGAATATTAATGCAACCATATGTAACTAGCATTGCAAGAAATTAATGTTACTGATTTGGTCTTGAATCAATCATTTTAAGTTCCACATTTTGTTCTTCGCTGATACATTTCTGATTTATACAACTTGGAACAAATTGTGGGCAGAATATAAGCCATGTTCAGAGCATGATTCTTGTGAAATATTACAAGGAGGACGTTTCTTGGGTTTTGTGGGAAATTATCAACTGCTTACACAGAAAGAGAAACTACTGCAGCTCAAAGTCCATTGGACAATTGCTAGTTCTGGTGTCCTGGTGGCAAGGAGCAGCACTGTCAAACTGAAGTCATGTGGTTCAAATCCGCAAGCTGCATCTCATGAGAAAGAGGAGCAATCTCCTCTTGTGCGATTTACAGCCTCTGAGAACCGACTGGGGGGTAACTTATGGTTGCTGTGAGGCTGAACACTGTGACACTGATGTGTCAAATGCATTAATGGTTGGTTACCCAATTC
>NW_006399761.1:29580668-29581819 GCF_000299155.1 Elephantulus edwardii | reverse complement strand
TAAAAAGGCTCAGAGGCAGCGTTTTTCTGGAAACTGTTTATTTCAGCCTAGTTTTAAAGCATTTTCTCCAAGATTGAAGTGCTGTAGTGTGACTCTTATCCATCCTCACTTTATTAGTCATAAGACACTGTTTTAACAAATATTAACCCATCACCCAATGACAATCAGGGTTAAAATTCAGCGAGGTAATAAGAGGAAAGGAAAGAGAATAATTCTAAACAGAATGATGTAAGACATGTCTTCTGGAAAAGACATAATTCTAAGAAGTTTGCTTTTAATAAAACCTACAGATTTGTGGCCAGTTCAAATTCTAAATCGTCTGCTCTATGCGGATCTCTGGAACCTCCCTGCACTATGTATGCATTTTCTTGTTGTTTCTCTTAATTTTCTTTCCCTCTGTAAGTGCTTCCACTTTACTTACTTTCCATGTCTGTTCTCACACACCCACTGCCATCTAATTGCTTCTGACTCATGATGACCTTTCATCAAGGTTCTGCAGCTGTCATTCTTTATGGGAAGATACTGCCTCATCTTCTTTCTTTTTTATAAAATTAATTTTAATGAAAGTTTACAGAGACTTAGGGTTTCCATTCATTCATTGTTGTACTTTTCTCCCTGCTGCCCCCACCCCCAATTCGCTCTTCTTTTTGAAAAGTAAAAGAAAAATTCTTTCATTGTTATACAATCCCTTCCCCCAAGTCCACTCCATTATGCAGCCTTCATTCTGGACTCCTGTCATGACAATAATACCTACTCATATATCCCTTTGAGCAGTTTTCTCCCTCATCTGTTTCAGTGGAGTATATATTATTTATCCCCTCTTTCTCGTCTACCCCCAACCTCAATTTCAGTCCTGTTTTACTGTGCAATATTTGTCCTTTTGTTTCACTCAGCATAATGTCCTCCAGGGTCACTAATTTTGTACAATATTTCATGAGTTACTTGTTTTTCAATGCAGCATCTATTCCATTGTGTGAATATACCACAGCTTCTGTATGCATTCGTTTGTTGATGGGTACTTGGGTAGTTTCCAACTCTTTGCTATTGTGAACAAAGAAAGCTGCAATAAACATGAGTGGTCACATATCTGCCTGGGTGGCAGTTATGATTTCTTTATGGTACATTCCCAGTAGTGGAACTGCTGAGTCAAA
>NW_006399761.1:29578344-29580283 GCF_000299155.1 Elephantulus edwardii | reverse complement strand
TTCTGGCTTCACCTTCTCCAGGACAAACCTGTTTGTTCTCCTAGCAGTCCATGGTATATTCAATACTCTTCTCCAGCACCACAGCTCAAAGGCATCAATTATCTTTCTATCATCCCTATTCACTGTCCAACTTTCTGATGCATAGCACATAATTGCGAAGACTATAGCCCGGATCAGGCATACCTTAGTCTCCAGCCTGACATCGTTGCTCTTCAGTGCTCTAGAGAGGTCCCTCACAGCTGACTTTCCCAATGCAATTAGTCTCTTGATTTCCTGGTTGCTGTTACCAAGAGTGTTGATTGTGGAGCCAAGCAAACTAAAACTGTTAACTATCCCAATCTCTTCACCATCCATACTGATGCTGCCAATTGGCCCAGTGGTGAGAATCTTTTTTTTCTTGATGTTGAGCTTCAGTCCATATAGGAGGCTGCAGTCCTTGACCTTCTGCAGCAAGTGCTTCTCTCCAAGGATTTAAATTGTTTCTACAGTTATAAGAAGCTGTTAAAGGAGGACAAGGGTGTTCTGTGGTAGAATTTTCACTTCATGTATGGGAAACTTAGGTTTTGATTTCTGTTCAATTTACTTCAAATGCAGCCACCACCTGTCTGGCAGTGGTGGTTTGTCCATTTGCTATGATGGGGAGCAGGGTTTTGCACTGCATCCAGACTAATGACTAGGAAGAAAGACTTGACCGTTGAGAAAAATCAGTCAGTGAAAGTCCACTGATCAGCACAATCCTGTATACACATAGAGTTACCATGAGTCTAAGTCTGAATGGACAGCATCTTACAGCAGCATCAGTGGTTAGGGGTAGAGCTTTGATTGGATCAAAAGTAGTATTGTATTGAATATGACAGCATCATATCAAAACCACCTCAAATCTGCTGGATCATTTAATCAATGGATTTTCAGGTAATATCAGTCTGATTTATCCATTTGAAAAATTATCCAATAACCTTTCACCTACTGCTTTTGGAAGTCAAAGAGAAATGCTGCCCACAGCCTTGATTTCATTGGCGGGTTGTTGTAACGGTGCTGTCGAGTAGAGTAAAACTTGGAACAACCCTATGAACAAAGGATCTGAACCTTGTTCTATCCTGTGCCATCCTCACACTTCCTGACACACAATAGCCCATTGCAGCAGTCACCATGTGAGTCCACCTGTTTGAGGGTCTTCCTCTCCTTCACTGACCCTCCACCCTTCCTAGCATCATGTCATTTCCCAAGAAATAGCCCTTCCTAGAGACATAACCAAGTATATGAGGCAAAACCTCATCATTTTTGCCTCCAAAGAGCTCTCCAGATGCACCCTCTCCAAGACATAACTCATTGGTGAGTCCTAACCACTTTTTGAATGAATCAAGTCTATCTAGCCAAAATAAATTGAACAAAACTATCCTGTTGAACAGAATGATTCAGATGGAAAACCTGGTAAGACATCTTCAGAATTCTCAAGTGTATTTCATAAGTATCTTTGGCAATATTAAGCAAATCCCTACCCTTGTTAAATGGTCAGAGCCTCAACACAAAGTTGTTACATACCATCAAGCTGGAACTGACCCACAGCTGGCCCTCCAGGAGTTTTCAGAGACTGTTAATTGCATAGGACGAGATTGCCCATCCTTCTCCTAAAGGGAAACTAGTGGATTTGAACCACGCACCTTCAGGATTGCAGCACAGCTTCTTACCACTAAGCCACCAGAGCTCTCAACACAAAGTAATGCAATTAAAATGAAAGCTGAAGAATAGAATGGCTTTTACTAATTTGCTCTTTAATGTATCGTCCCCTGATCCAGATGGTTCCAGATTTGTTCAAATCTCAGGTGAAAAATTCAAGAAAGGAGAGACTGTGTGCTAATATTATGTATATATAGCCCTTTCAAGGTAATTAGTAAAAATAAAACAAAATTGTAGAATATATATTATCTCACTATTTCTT
>NW_006399761.1:29573512-29578119 GCF_000299155.1 Elephantulus edwardii | reverse complement strand
GAGTAGTGAGAGAAGATCTTCACCCTGAAACCTACAGTGTCCCTTTTCAGCAGGAAGTAGCTAAGAGAACACGCCATCCCCTTTTCCTTATGAATCAAGGTGAAATCTCTCTCAGGGAGGAGTGATAGGGAATGAGTGATAGGGAATGACAAAGGACACACTGACAAAGGAGTTTAATCCGAACTGGTTTTGACAAGCACTGTGGCAATGAGACAATTATCTCACTATTTCTTAGAACATTTTTCCCATAATAACAGCCACCTTGAAGGTGATTTGGATGTCTTAAGACATCAACCACCACAAGCAGAACAGTTTCAGAAATGGTTGTTTAAATAATCAGCCTTCCTCAGTTTCACATTTGACCATTGAAAACAACATAATTTGAATAACTATTTTGTCAGTTTTCCCAAGGATGATTCATTACCAACAAATTCTGAGCACAAGGGGTTAATTGATTACATCAAGTGGATGCGTAAGGTCCAAGTGTTTACGTAGGACCTCATGCAGATGCTCATCATTTATTAACCTAAAAAATCCTTGGGGAAATAAAGTCCTTGAATACATTCTTATTCATCTTTCTCTTCATCATGTTTTCTAACTCAGGACATTACCCATACCAAGAAAGTAACATCTGACACTCATTAGATTAAGTTTAATTAAGTCTGGATGCATAGCCTGGTCTACAAATAATCTCTTTTGAAGACAAGATAAAAATAGTGCCAAAATTTAATTTTACTCCAGTTTTCTTATTCTTCTCTCTTCCTTCATTATTTTCTCAGCAAATATTATCTGCAAGATTTTCTATTTTTCCTAATTTATTTTTTCTGTAAAGAATACATCAAGATTATTTTTCTGTTTTGTTCAGTTTTTCTCAGTGTACAATATTGTAGTTGGACACCAACAAATGAAGGGACAAGAAAATAACATGTTCCCTGTCCGTTTCTTTAACTTCATATTTGTGCACATTGCCAAAAAGTTCCCAATTTCTACTGTCTTTATCTTTAATAGCTAATGAAACCACTCAAAGCTGTTTCCTATGTAACAATAAGAAAGCTTCTCCTTCAATTACTACTATGTGGGATCCTCATAGGCCAGTAAATGACTTTTTCGTTGTTTATTAAACCTCATCCACGGTAACTGCCTGAGAACAACAGGTTGATACCACTTGCGCTCTATGCAGCACCCTGAAAGTTGTGACTCTTCCCCCATACTCCTCCTTTTTGAGCTAGAGGTCTTTGATGACATAGTGTATAGTATGTTGTGCTGCTGGCCAAAAGTTGGTTCTCTAACCCATTCGCTGCTTGGGCGGGGGAGGGGGACATGCTCAGCCTCCTCCCATTAAGACTTGTAGCCTTGGAAACCAGATGGAGGGTCAATATGAGCTGCACTTAAATCTGCTGCAGTCAGACAGGTTGTTTTGCTCGGGGGGCACAGATCTGGCTTCTTCCTATAGACTCTAGATTGTTTCTGTGGATAATCAACTTTCCTGAATATATGGAGAAATCATGACACCTATACTGCGCAGAAAGCTCAGGTATACGCATTGGTGGTCATGAGTATCCTTGTGATTCACCGTGACAGATGCTGCCTGTTCTTGTCTTTGGATCTAGGTCTTTCATGCTTTTTGGTGCCTGTACGTTCACCCATATTAGAGTCTCCTTTCCTCACTTTCTCATGCCATATCTATGTTATTTCATCCTCCTCACAGTCTAAACCTGGTTATCATTACTGTTGGATTGGAATCGACTTGTAGTTGACCTGTCTGTGTGTTTTGAGAGGATGAAAATCTTGCACGAGAAGAGCTTTCCCATCTTTCTCCCTCACAATAGCTGTGGATTTGAACTGCCTGCATTTGGGTTGGCTGCACAGCCATTAGGTCACCAGAGCTCCTTTCTTCAAGGTCTAGACCTAGTAAATGTCAGAATAAGAACACTTGAACATATTAAAAGGAGTTAGTTGAGTTCCATTACTAACAATTAAGAAAGTGTTTTGAACCTACCAAAAGTGTCTCAAAAGTAAGGCCTGGCCGTTTATTTCCAAAAAGAGAGAGACATTAGAAATCTTATAAATCACACTTCTTTTTTTAAAAAAAAAATTCTTATTTTTGTGTGAGTGTACCGTCAAATCAGATCTGACTGGTACAGGAGGAGATTGTCCCTCATTTCCCGGCAGAGCATCTGGTGGATTTGAACCGTGCGCCTCTGGGATTGTAGTTGCAGCTCCTTACCACTAGGCCACCAGACCTCCCCTATAAACCACACTTCTACTCTGACACACGATACCACCTTGTGTCGAAGTTAACTTGACAGCAACTGGTTTTTGGTTTTCTACATATAGAAAACAATTTAATTCTGAATATTACCAGTACTGATGGCTTTTCTTTTTGACTAGGAGTGTCTTCCCAAATAAAATCATTCCACATTTCATATAGCCTATTGATAAAACCATTTTAACAATCTGGCATAATTTCAGGTAGATTTTTCTCCCCTTTTCCTTTTTCCTTTCTTTGGGGGGGATGGGATTGGGGAAGCAAATCTTGGGAACATAAGATGGAAGGGGGAAAGGGTAAAAAATTCAAAAATGCACTATTAAACAGGTTTGAACTAGTTAGGACTTTCTGTGTAGCTATGCAGGCACATCTCAGTGTTGTCTGAGATTGAAGGGGAAATCCTTTATCCCCAGCTTCTTGCCTTAAGGGAATTGACTTCTGAGACCTCCAGGATTTGCATGTGTGAGTCCTAAATTAATATCACAGTGTCAGAGAGTGTATGCAGTATCATGGAGGGGACATTGTCAGGCCTACCTGTGTAAAGTTGGTACCACCAGTATTGCGAGGAGGAAAGGAGGGCAGAGATCGTGTGTGGTAGTGTAATCCAAGTTGCTAAATACAAATTTCAGTACTGAGCAGAAGCTCAGAAGTTCTTGTTTACAACCTCAGCTGGTTCTAATTGGATGATTTGGACAAGTCCTTTAACTTCTTTGAGCCTATGTTACACTCCAAATAAATAATGCATCAGAGGGTTGTGGCCGTTTAGAGAATTTAAGACTCTGCAAGCACATAACTGGTGAATGGAATGCAAAAGTTGGAAATAAAGAACCGGCAGTTGAAAAATACAGTCTTTGGTGACAGAAATGAGGCTGGTGACAGAATGATGGAATTTTGTACAATCAATGACTTATTTATTGCAAACGAATTTTTAAAAATATGTAAAAACACAGATCAGGTTCATTTGATTGACTACACAAGAATCAGGAATCTTTCCAAAGTTCTAACTGCAACTATACCAGTTTAAAGAATAATGCACGCCTTATGTAAACCATAATCTTTTCGATTACAAATTATAGGTAACATTGAGAATCCAAGAACACTTAGTTATGTTACTACTCAACCTATACCTAGACCAAGAAACTGTTGTCTAAATAGAGCAAGAGAATACTATATGGTTTAAAATCAGAAATGGTGCTCATCATGGTTGTATCCTCACTCCATACCTATTCAATCTGTATGCTGAGCAAACCATTCCAGAAGCTGGAGTCTGTAAAGAAATATGCGGCATCAGGATGGGAGGAAGATTCATCAACCATCTGTTTTATGCAACTGACACAATCTTGCTTGCTAGAAGTGAGGAGGACTCGAAGTACTTGCTGCAGAAGATTAGAGACTACAGCCTTCAATATGGATTTCATCTCAACATCAAGAAGACAAAAATCATCACAGGAGACAGAGAGAATGTATAGAGGTATTGGGAGCTTCCTCTATGTCTCCTGAGGGAAGAGTCAGGGAAATCTGGTTGCTAGCCACACCACCTAACCCTGATGACAATAAAAGAGAGTCAGGTTATGCTTAGGGGCTACAGAACAGAGAGGACTTGAGGAATGATGACCTTTCCTTCTATATAGGACCAGGAAGGACACCTGGTAGAACAAGTTACCTTCCCCCATACAGAGAATGCTTTAAGTCTGCAACTATAGCATCATAAAGAAAAAGAAATATCAACAACCTATGTAAACACAAAAGATAGAGCCTAACACATACCAAGAAGAACTTCACAAAATGTCAAGAAAGTAGCAGGCAGCTTCAAATACTGTGAAAAAACAAAACAAAACTTCTTGTAAAAAGACAGATCATATTGCAGACTCAGTGAATATCCCAGAGACAGGAAGGCAGAAGAAATATACTGACAAGGGTTTATAAGAACAACTACTAAAATAGTTACAAATTATGGAAGAAAGAGTTGACACTATAAATAAGGCAAACACTCCAGAGACAGGGAGCCAGAAGAAATGTATTGATGTGGAGGACATGAATAACTACTGTAGAAACTGCAAATGATGAAAGAAAGAATTGAAACCATAACTAAAAAGATAAAATAATTTAAAAATCATCTAAAGACAGAGGAGATACACTACAGTACTGGAAATAAACAGAAATGCATGAAAGGACAATCCAGAATATGAAGGCCAATATGGCAGAAATTTCAAACATGCTGAAGGGACAAAAAAAGTACAAGAGAAGACATGGAATAAAGAGTAATCAAACTGAAAGACAAGACACTCAATGGGAAGATATTTGAAGAAAAAACAGAGAGGAGACAGAAGGAAAAAAA
>NW_006399761.1:29567083-29569332 GCF_000299155.1 Elephantulus edwardii | reverse complement strand
TCCAGGAATTGATGGGATATCAATTTTCTTGTTACAATTAACAGATGCATTCATTCACCCGTCTATGCCAGGAAAATTGGATGAAAGCTGTTTGGTCAATGGATGGCAAAGTTTCATATTTGTTCCTATTCTCAAGAAAGGTGATCCAACTCAATGTGGAAACTATTGACCACTATCATTAATATCATATGCAAGCAAAATGCTGCTCAAGATTATTAAAAAATGGACCGAACTGCCATTTTCCCTGCCACCTGACAGGGAAGTGCAAGAATTTCAAGTAGGATTTAGAAGAAGCCATGGCACCAGGCATATCGCTGCAGGTATCAAATGGATTCTGGCTGAAAGTAAAAAATACTAGAAGAAAGTCAATTTGTGCTTTATTGACTATGCAAAGGCATTTGACTGTGTGGATCATAACAAGTTGTGGCTGAGATTGAGAAGAATGGGAGCCCCAGAGCACTCAGTTGTACTCATGAGGAACCTATACCTAGCTATTGTGTGAACAGGGAAGGGGAACACGGCATGGTTTGAAATTAAAAAGGGAGTGTGTCAGAGTGGTATTATCTCTCCTTACCTATTCAATCTGTATGCTGAGCAGATTATCAGAGAAGCTGGACTCTGTGAAGAGGAGTGTGGTATCAGGACTGGAGGGAAATTAATCTGTGATATGCTGATGACACAACATTGCTTGATGAAATTGAGGAAGGCTTGAAGCACTTGCTGCAAATGATCAGGGAACACAGCCTTTGGTATGGATTGCATCTCAATGTCAAGAAGACAAAGATTACCACTGGCCCAATAGGCAACACCTTGATGTATGGAGAGGAGATTGAAACTCTCAACAGCTTCATTTTGCTTGGATTCACAATTAACATCCTTGGTATGAGCAGTAAAGCAATAAGGAGATGGATTACAATGGGAAAATCTTCAGTTAGGGACCTTTACAAATTATTGAATAGTAATGATGTCAGTTTGAGGACTAAGGTACATCTGATTCAGGCCATAGTCTTTCTGATTACTTTTTATGCACCTGAGAGCTGGATAATGAATAAGGATTACAGAAAAAGAATTGAGAACAAATGATAGATGGAGGAAACATTGAAGTTGTAAAGGATTTCATTTTAATTAGATTCATAATCAACTGCAGTCAAGAAATTAAATTACATTTTCCAATGGAAAAATCTGCTATCTTCCAAAAGCAGTGTGAGAAAAACAAAGAGTCACCCACAACAGAGAACCAATTAGATTAAGTTCTGATTTCTCAACAGAAACCATGTGAGCAGGAAAACAATGGGATGACATATACAGAAGTCTGAATGAAAACAATTGTTAGCCAAGGATCCTGTCCATCAAATATGAAGAAGAAATTAGATCATTTGCATTGAAGCAGGGACCTAAGGAATTTGTGAAAACAAGACCAACCTTACAAGAAATTATAAGGGAAATGCCTCACACAGATACAGCAAAACAGAGCAGATGAACAAAAGTAACCAAAGAGAGTGGATGAACCAAAACAACAGAAAAAGAAACAAAGCAAAATGACAATGATTAAACCTGGTCTGTCCTGGGGGTAATCAAATGGTCACACAATTTGATGGTTAGAGGAATGGGTAAAGGAAATGGAAATGGAAATGGAAAAAATCTGGTATGAAAAACAGTGTATACAAACCTTGTAAGTAAACCAATATGAAACAAAAATTTTATTAAAACAAACAAAAAACCTGGCCTATCCATGATCACACTTAATGTGACTGTATTAAATACACCAATTAAGGGGGGGGGGAAAGTAGCATAATGCATAAAAGAACAAAGACCATTAAAATGTTGTGGGTTTTTTTTTACCTTGAGTCTATCCCACCTAATTTTTTTCTTGTTGTTGAAGTTCTGTTTTTTTAGAAGAAATTTTGTTTTATATTGGTTTGCTTACAAAGTTCATATACATTGTATTTCACACTATCCTTCATACACATCACATTTCATACAATTATTCCCAAGCATTGTATTTTATAAAATTAATCACTATTGAACTATGCCCACCATTACTGTGTCTTTCCAGATTCCTGCTGGATCTTTGCATTTGTCTTTCAATCTCCTTTACTCTACCTACCAATTTGTGCAACTCAGTGATTTCCTCTCAGCTTATCCTTAACCCTTTGCTCCCACCTTCCCCATTTGGATCCTAATAGACATTTTACTATTTATCATTCTATTTATAAAAAAAAGGGTCTTAGTTTACTCAGATTAATGTT
>NW_006399761.1:29564907-29566061 GCF_000299155.1 Elephantulus edwardii | reverse complement strand
TTTCCCTATTTGATAGATTTTGTTTCCTAGTTAAATATTAGTTGATCATAACTATATGGGGTAATTTCTGAGTTATGGATTCTGTTTCATTGGTCTATGTGTCTGCCATGGTACTATACCATGCTGATTTGATTTTTACAGCTATATAGTAGGTTTTGAAATCAGTGAGTGCTATGCCTCCCATTTCATTCTTGTTTTTTTCAGAAGTTCTTTACTTATTTGAGGTATCTTTCTCCTCCAAATACTTGACAATTATCTTTTCTATCTTTTTGAAAAACAGTTTTCTATCTATATTGGGATTGCATTGAACATGTAGTTTACTTTTGGAAGTACTGTAATTTTCAATATATGGTTTCTTCTTATTCTTGGACAGGGAATATTTCTCAATTTCCTTTGATTGTTTCTCACAGAACAATTTTGTAGTTTTTCTTGTAAAAATATTTCCCTCCCTCTAGTTAGGTTTATTACTAGGTATCTCAATTTATAGTTGGCTATTATAAATGGTATTGCCTTCTTATTCTCCTTCTTTGTGATTTCTTTGTTACTATAGAGGAATCCCACTGACTTTTGTATATTAATCTTATATTCTGCCACTCAACTAAATTGGTCTACTAGTTCTAACCTTTTTTTGTTGTTGTTGAGCCCTTGGAGTTTCTTATGTACACTATCAAGTAATCTGCATATAGAAATAGTCTCAGCATCTTTTTGCTGATCTGGATACTTATTTCCTTCTCTTGTTGTATTGCCCTAGTAAGCACTTCCAATACAATATTGAATAGGAGTGGTGACAGTGGACATCCTTATCTGGTCCCCATTCACAAGTAGAATCTTTTTAGTCTTTCTCCATTAAAAAATATGTTAGATCTTGGTTTTGCTATACACTTTTCACAGTATTGAGGAAATCCTTTTATATTCCCATTAGTTAGTTTTTGATTGTTTTTCTTACCTTTAACCATATTTGCATACTTGTTGTGAATCCCACTTGGTCATGACAATTAATTAATTAAGCTATTGGATTAGATGGTATACCAATTGACATATTTCAGTTAACAGATGCTGCCCTGGACGTGCTCAGCAAGTTGTGCCAAGAAATCTGGAGAACGACCACTTGGCCAACTGACTGGAAGAGATCGATATTTGTTCCTATCCCAAAG
>NW_006399761.1:29559354-29563576 GCF_000299155.1 Elephantulus edwardii | reverse complement strand
TATATTCATGAGAGGTATTGGTCTGTATTTTTATATTTTGGTAATATCTTTGCCTGGTTTTGGTATTAGGGTTATGCTTGCTTCATAGAATGGCTCTGGCAGTGTTCCTATTATTCTAATTTTTTAAAATACTTGAAGTATTGTCTCTCGGTGATAGATCTCTCAAAATGTTTGATAAAATTCAGCTCTGAATCATTTGGTCCAGGACTGTTTTTGTGGGGCGAGTGTTTTTATTTTGATGGGTCTGTTCAAGTGTTCCACATCTGTCCATGTCAATATGGGTAGGGCATGATTTTCAAGAATTTTTCAATTTCCTATACGTTTTCACATTTATCATAGTATAGATTTTCCCATTATTCAGATATTATGAATTTAATTTCATCTTGTTCTGTTGTGATGTCATCTCTATCATTTCTTAATCACGTTATCTATGTCTTCTATTTATGTATGTATGTATGTATATGTATGTATGTATGTATGTATGTATGTATGAATTGATTGATTGTTGTTGTTGTTGTTAAGCTTGCCAGTTTTAATGACTCTATCGAAAAACCAGCTCCTGGTCTTATTGATGGTTTCAAACATTTTTCTGTTTTCATCTCATTGATTTCAGTTCTTGTCCTTATGATTTCCATTCTTCCAGTAGCTGTGAGGTTAGATTAATGTCTAGTTTTATGGCTTTGTGGTCTGAGAAGATACTTTGTATTTGTGTCCGAATATACGATTAATTCTGAAGAATCGTACCATGTGCAGTTGAGAAGAAAGTGAGTTAAATTAATTGGGTACAGTACCCAGAACACATCCACAAGTTTGAGTTGGCTGATTGAATGGTTTAGATTGTCAGCAAATTTGTTAAGTTTCTTTGGAGTTGATCTATCCTTTGGTAAGAGTGGTGTGTTAAAATATCCTACCACTATTTGGTGCATCGATGTTGATCAATGTTATATCTTCTTGATCTATTGTGACTTTATTCATTCTATAATGTCTTTCCTTATCTTTATGGTACTTTTCATCTTGAAGTCTGTTTTATCAGAGATTAGTATTGCCATGCCTGTTTTATTTGTTTGTTTTTTGTGGATGTCATATTTTTTTTCCTAGCCTTTTATTTTTAGTCTATCGTTTTCCACATTTCTTAGATGTGTCTCTTATAAGCAACATGTTTATGAACTTTGGCTTTTTTAATCCGTTCTGCTGCTCTGTTTCTCTTAATTGGCACATTTAGTCGATTCACATTAACTATGATTATCGACAAGCCAGATTTTATCATTGCCATTTTGTTGTTTTAATTTTTTTGTTGTTTGTTTCTTGTAACCATGGCCCTTTCACTTTCATTTGGTGTCTGTGCGTAGGACTTCCCTTATAATTTTTTGTAATTTTGGAGTTCTTTCTTTTCCGTGAATTTATCCTCAGGAGACTGAGTTCGTTCACTCAGTATGACACTCTCCAGTCTCTCCCAAGTTACGTAGTATTTTCTGAAGTCGTTGCTCCTGAGTGCTGTATAGTATTTCATTATGTGAATGTACCATAAGAGTTTTGTTTTCTTGATATTGAGATGCAATCATATAAAAAATTGCAGTCCTTAATCTTCTGTAGCAAGTCTTTTAAGTCCTCCTAACTTCCAGCAAACAAGGTTGTATCATCTGCACAATACAGGTTGTTGATGAGTCTTCCTCCAGTCCTGATGCCACATTCTACTCCATAAAGTCTAATGTCTTGAATGTTCTTTTCAGCATATACATTGAAAAGACATGGAGAAAGGATATATCCTTTCTTGATTTTGAACTGTTGTTAGTTTGTCCTGCTTCATATGTCTCAGAAACACAATCAAGTGTTCTGGGATTCCCATTCTTGTCCATGTTAGCCACAATTTGTTGTGATCCACACAGTCAAATGCCTTTGCATAGTAGTTAAACATGAATAGAAATCTTTCTGGTACTCTCTGCTTTCAAGCCAGATTCATCTGACATCAGTAATGATATCCTTAATATCACAGCCTCTTCTAAATCCAGTTAATATTTCTGGCAGTTCTCTGTTTATGTACTTTTCTATTCATCTTTGGATAATCTTCAGCAAGATTTTGCTTGCATGTGATATTAAGAATATGTTTGATAATTTCCACATTCTGTTGGATCACTTTTTTGGAAATGGGAACAAATATGGAATTCTTCCCATCAGTTGGACAGGTGGCTGTCCTCCAAATTTCTGGCACAGATTAGTGAGCATATCCAGGGCTTCATTATTTGTTGAAATATGTCAATTTGTATTCCACCAATTCCTGGGGACTTTTTTTTTCCAATTTCTTCAGAACAGCTTGAACCTTTTCCTTTATTACCACTAGTTCTTGACCATATGCTACTTTTTGAAATAATTCTGCAAGCCAATTCTTTTTGATACAGTAACTCTGTATTCCTTCCATTTTCTTTTGATATTTCTGGATCATTCAAGATTTTGCCCAGAGAATTGTTTACTATTGCAATTTAAGGCTTGAGAAAAAAATGCAAATACCATACTTGCAAAAATGTCATAGAGCATGAGGAAATTTCTTGAGCCTGATAGAGGGTAAGCGGCAAGAAGTCCTGGTTTTCAGGAGTAAGGTAGAGAGATAAGGTGCAGAACTATGACTATCTCCTTTTTTTTTAGTGTATTTGATTTTATTATTCATACATATGTGTAAACAAGTCCTTTCACTCCCTACCAATCTTGATTTTCAAAGTTCATAATAAGTGCATCAATTTGTATAATCCTAAACTTCTAAATTAGAAAGCAAATAATGAAATGTAATTTAAAAAAAATTAATTCATGTGAACTTTTCCAAGAATATGCAAGTATTCGCATTTATTATGAAGATAGCATAAAGAGTATGTTTTGTTATACATTGATCTATTCTATATATATCATCTATGCTAACAGATGGACATAAAAATATAATTTAAAAGCATGAACATAATTGAATACAGTTTGTAGAGTTTCTAAAATTACTACTTAGAAGACTCTTAGCTCTAAACAAAATGCTTTGCAAAAGCATTTGAATGATGTTTTCTAAGCATAATCACTGCAATTTTAAGATTTGTTGTTTTTAAAATAAAAGAGCTAAACTACCAATATCCTAAGCACTTTGCCTATGATTAAAGAGTTAATTAATTTATTCACTCCTCAAATATTCGTTAAAGCCTAAGTGGTAGAAAAATTGTGGTACTCTTTTAAGTACTAGAAAAACACAAATAAGTAATATACACTCATTCCTGTCAAAGGTTGATACTATAGTGTTAAAATTAGAGGGAAATAAATGTTTACATTTATTTGATTTCAATAAAATTTTGATTTAATGTTTATTTTAGGTTGATTAGTGTTTTTAATTTTCTGAAATTCATTTTATAGATATTTGCTTTGGAAGGCCTCTTTACATTATAGCATTATATAATAAAGAAGTTATTACATAATTCTTAAAATGTAATATTTTTCAGAAAACAGAATTTTCTTTTTTACATTTTATTTTATCCCTTTGTTTTTTTAAAATATAAACTATTTTATACTGGTTTATTTACAAAGTTCATATACATTTCACACTGAATCTTTACTTTTTCCTTAACCCACACCTTTTTCCACACATCAAATTGTGCAACCCTATGATTATGCCCCCACTCATCCTCCCCCCCTTAGATCCTCATACACATTTTACTAGTTACCTATTTCTGCAATAATGATGTTATACAGTATTTGCCCTTACGGGACTGATTTAGTTCACTTAGCATAATGCTTTCTAGTCCCTCCCAAGTTGAGTAATGATTTACAAAATTGTTGCTCCTGTATGCTGCGTAGTATTCCAACATGTTAAGGTACCATCATTTTTCAAATCCAGTTTCTCATGTGGTCAGGCATGGTCTCCTAAGTTTTCTACAAAAAGTTGTGACAGAGTAACAGGCAAGGCATTGATTGACCTTCCAACTCAAAAGCTGGGACTCCTCAGAACACCAAAAGTAAGACATGTTTGAGTTACCTCATGTTCACCATATATCAAATAAGCTTGTCTGCATCAGACAATACTATTAAGGCCAAAAAGCCCTATACCCCAACAATCCTGGGCAAGGAAATTGAGGGGCAGAGAGGTTCTCACAGGAAGACGAAGTGTCCAAATGGGGAGAAATAGAGTACTTGAGAAATTTTAGGTCAGCTGTAGAGATGAAAGATGCTGCAATTTGTTTGTAGACCTGAGTCTGTTGTT
>NW_006399761.1:29549690-29553336 GCF_000299155.1 Elephantulus edwardii | reverse complement strand
TCAACACTCTTGGCACCAGCAGCCAGGAAATAAAAAAAAAAAACGTATTGAGATGGGAAAGTCTGCTGCTAGGCACCTCTCTAAAGTACTAAAGAGCAATGGTGTCTCTCTGGAGACTAAGGTGCATCTGATACAGGCCATGGTCTTTGCAATCACTTGTTTTGCATGAGAGAGCTGGATAATGACTACGGAGGACAGAAGGAGAATTGACGCCTTTGAGCTATGGTGCTGGACAAGAGTATTGAATGTACAATGAACTGCCAAGAAAACAAATAGATTCATCCTAGAGAGGGTTAAACCAGGCTACTCCTTGGAGGCAAAGATTCTGGGGCTTCGTTCTTTGTTCTTTGGACATGTTGCAAGGAGAGACAGGTCTTTGGAGAGGGACATCATGCTGGGTAGAGTAGAGGGACAGCACAGGAGGGGAAGACCCTCTATGAGGTGGATCAATTCAGTGACTGGGGTAATCGGGATGGGTGTGTCAGAGGCAATGCGATTGGCACAGAATAGAGCAGGGTTTAGGGCTGGTGTACATACGGTCTTTATGAGTCGCAAACGACTCGATGGCACATAACAAGAACAACAACAACAATTATGGGGAAAAAGGTCGGATAATCTACTTCTAAAAAAAGAAAAAAAAATCTATCATTGATAAACCTATAGATTAGTTCTACTCTTACACACTTGGGGTCACCATTAGATAGAATCAACTCTGATGAAATGATCTAATATAGTTGGTAAGAAATTTATTCAGGTAAAAGAATGACACATTAGAAATTCCAAGCATTAAGAAATCTTTTAGTGGTATCGGAGAAGGGTATTGAATATCTTGTGAACTGTCAAAGGAACAAACTAGTCTGTCACAGAGGAGGTAAAACCAGGGTGCTCTGTAGAGGCATAGATGGTGAAAGTTCATCTTAATCACTTTGGGAAAGGTGGAGGGTCAATGGAGAGAAAATCCTCAACAAGATGGATTGACAACAGTGAATGGTAGCATGTCAGACATGGTGAAGATGGTGCAGGATAAGGTAGGGTTCAGATCACAACAGTACAACAATGGTTGTGACTCATAATGACCCTATGTAAAACCACCCTGAAACCTACTCTATCCTGTGCCAACCTACCGTCATTACCCTGAATCAATCTGTCTCATCGAAGATCTTTCTCTCTTGTGCTGCCCCTTCATGCTTCCAGGTATGATGTTCCTCTCCAAGGACTGGTCCTTTCTTGTACCATGTTCAAATTGTGTCAGACGAAGCCTCAGAATCCTTGCTTCCAAGGTGCAGCCTGTTTTCATCCTCTCCGGGATGAACCTGTTTGTGCTCTTAGCAGTCCATGGTATATTAATAATCTTCTCTAGCACCACAGCTCAAAGACGTCAGTTTCTTTTTCTATCATCCTAGTCATTGTCTAGCTTTATGACAACAATATAGAGATCTATTAAGTTAGAAATAGATTTATATTTCCTGATCGTTATTATACTCAAGGCATTTTGCTGAATGTTCTTTTGGTGTAGAGGGAGCTTTGATGATACATTCGGTGCACTGCACCACTAATCCAGAGATGGGGTGTCTTTCGTGAGTAGTTTGAATCCACCTGTAGTTCTTCAGGAGAAAGACGAAACATCTCCTCTTACTGTAATTACAGCCTGAGATACCTCATAGAGGATCCCTGTGAGCCAGAACCAACTTGAAAGCAATGAGGTTGAGTTTTTTGGGTTCTTTTTGTTCTTCATACACTGAAGTTCCTAGCTTTCACTTTACATCAGAAGAGATTTTAAAGAAAATAACTAATTACTTTGTGTCTTCTCCCTACATTCCTTTTTTTAGGATCTCGTTCTTCCTATCACCATCAGTGAATTCTCTAGGTATTCAGAGGTTACCGTGTGTTTTGCAACAAATTGATTCTGATTAGCTCCTCGTCTAGTGCTGCCCAACAGAATAGCCTATAATGGTGGTTACATTGATGAGGATGAGGAAATGAATTTGTATTTTGAATTAAGTTTGACTTAAATAGTTACATGTAATGAGAGGACAACCATAATAGACAACTCAATGTTAGATGGTATTTTTTTATCTTCAATTAGTCAATCTATCTGTCAATTAGTACTCCACCAACAGGATATTTTTTCAAGGGATGATCCTTTAGGGCCCTCGAAGAAACTTTCATTTTTATTCCCCCACCCCCACCCCCCACCGCGTATTTGAATCAGGACATTCTGTTGTGGTCCTGGTCAAACTGATCAGCATCATATACATGTACCATCTGGTCCTTTTGGTTTTGTGATAGAAAAGCCCATGATTCATATGAACTGGCTGATAGCTTACTGGCAAGGAGCTGCGCTGTCAACCCAAAGGCTTACAGTTCAAATCCACTAGCTACTTCAGAGCAGAAAGATAGGCAATCTTTTCTAGTGTGATTTGTTGTTGATGTTGTTGTTGATTGCTGTCGAGTTGAACACAACTCATAGAGACCTTATGAACAAAAGGCCTGAAACCTTTTATTACTATTGTTTCTCAAAGTTCATAGTTTCCAGAGGCATGTTGTTTAGGAAGCAGATGTCACTCTTGCTTCCAAATGAGTTGAAATTTATCTGATGGCTGTACAGAAGCAAATGTCCTAGAAAAATGACCAATTCTGAACAAAAACAAGTTAGAGCTGACTTGGGCTTTTCATTAACTACTTTAAAATACTTAATGTATATTCTCCCCTCTTTATGACCCTGATCTCAGTGGTTTGGAGAGATCCATTGAATCATGAGTTATATTTTCCTCTTGTATACCGAGCATTACCTAGTTGCTGCAAGCCTGAAAGCATATATCCTAGCTTGGTATGAGAACCTTCCCTATTGTGCGTCATTGTAAGTCCAGAACCTATTCAAATGGCTGTCTCTGGATACAGGGCTGTCCATTTTTATGTATAGAAATTTCCCTGGAGCTTGACTTTGGGTCAGTTTTTAAATCTTCCTGTGAATAGTTACAACTGAGGGACCTTCCCTCCTGGGTTTACACCAGGACTAACAATCGTTGAGCCAAGTCAGAAAACTTTAAGACTCTCAGAGGAACCCCCAGCTGAAAAGAATAAATGAAAATGTGAAACTCTACAGGTGGTAAACCTCAAAGGGCCTTTGGCATCTATGTTTAGTCCCTTAGTCTCAGTTGCTAGAAGAGCAGGGACCAGTGTGTGCATGCAGGGATGACCTAAAAATGCCTCAAATTTTGTTAGTTCTCATGCAAGGAAAATGGAAAAGCACACCAGCGGGCTGGTGGCTAAGGTCATGTGGATAGCTACAGAAGCAGAGTTTACTTCAAAGTATGAAATCCAGAGCCTGCAACAGGAGCTAGAATTAGAAAGGAAAAGATAGATTCACATGAACTGTCACTACCAGAGTGCTTTTCCCCCACTTGCAGATCACTGACTAAGCAGCATGTCTCCTGGCAAACATGGAAAAGCAGCACGGACTTCTCCAGAGCTTATAAGGCATCAGTCCTTTGAGGGGTAATCTGCAGGGGACCGAGCACTCTGAGCAGAAGATTCACCCAGTGACTGGTGGCAGCAAGTTTGCCACTAGCCCTACTCCTGGTTTTACATGCGTACCTCACCTGCTAACCACATTGAGGAGGGACAAGGAGGAAAATGGAAATGA
>NW_006399761.1:29544607-29549590 GCF_000299155.1 Elephantulus edwardii | reverse complement strand
GGTAGAACTGTTCTATTGGATTTTCCAAGCTGTAATTTCTATGAAAGTGTGGTTTGGAATTATGGACTTTTAGATTAGCAGCCAGGTGTTGAACTGTTGTTCCAGCAGGACTCTCAGGAGCACACAACCTATAAAATTGGTTGTTGAACAGATTTCAACCACTGACCCATTAGAAAAACAGAGAAATACTATTTCTGTATCTATTAATCTTCTAAAAATATATACTTCCTTAGTAGGTGCCTTAATGGGTTTGAATTCTTTCACATCTTTGTTACAAGGGAAATTCTAATGCTTTCCTAGAGAAAATGTGAATGCTTCCTTTTGTTTCTCAGTGGGTATAAGTAGAAAATCAAACTGCCAAATTTACTTTCTGTCCTCAACACTCTTGTTAGAAAGTTGTGAAATCAAGCGAGAAGCTTCTATTTGTGATGAGAATCAGCAGATACCCCAAAAGCTGCCAAAATAATGCTGCCAGAAGGCGTACAAACTTTGAGTTCTTTGGGACTTACTTGCTATTGTTGTGGTGTGTGCCACTGAATCAGAACCCACCCATAGCTGACCCTCCGGCAGGTTTTCAGAGACAGTAGCATGGGAAGAAATTGCCATCTTTCTCCCACAGAGCAGCTGGTGGATTCAAACCACATGTCTTAGTGATTGCAGCTCAGATTCTTATCACTAGTCCAGGTTGGTTTTTTTAAAACTTTTTATTTTATTATTGTGTGTGTATATGCACCGTCAAATTGGATCTGACTGGTATAGAAGGAGATTGTCCCTCCTTCTCCAGCAGAGCATCTGGTGGATTCAAACCACATACCTCTGGGATTGAAGTGCAGCTTCTTGCCACTAGGCCACCAGAGCTCCTTCATTAGTCTAGTTTTACATAGTAGCAAGGTGTACTGACTGCATAGATTCAAAGCAAAACCAAGATAGTAAATATCTTAACAATAGGCTCATTGATAAGGACTTATGCTCTCTAACTTTAATATCTGTGGCCTGAGCATAGGACAGTGGGAGGCAATAAAATTTACAAGAAGAGATGACACAGTACAAAAAATAATAATGACTTTTTTAAAAGGTGTGAATTGAAATGAGAACACTGCAACTATGAAGTTTCAAGACAACCCATGGAATATAAATAATTAAAATGTCATTTGGCTTCAGTTTGGGTCCTACTTCTAAACACGTTTTTAGGCCAGAGTTATGTTGATAGCTAAATAAACAGAGTGAGTACGTGATTAATGTTTAAAACAGTAAACACTTCACATTGTAGCATTCCTAACACAGACCCTTCTGGGAAATCTTACTTTCTTCTCTGCTTTGCTGTCTGTGCTTTGTTTCTTCATTCACTTTAGTTTTAGTTCCTCTCATTTAATTTACCTTCTGACTTAATCTGGGGGCAAAGTGACAGTGTCTGAAATGAGTGCAAAAATCTCAAACCATTAAAAAAATGTAAGAATGAGTAGTAATCAACTTTAAGACTATAACTGCCTTTTTTTCAGCAGGATGGATTATGAGTATGAACAATAAAAAGATATCACAGTAGCTATTTTCTTTAAGCTTTTAAAAACTCATAAAACTGTACTTTAATTTCCAATAAGAAAATAAAATCATCAAGGAAAATGTAGCAGCTAAGGATAGATTTCTTCTTTTCTTCTGTTTGTCTTCTCTCTGATTTAGGACAAGGTCAGAGACTCTTTGGACATCTGCCTCATGTGCTTTTGGTTTGTCATGTCCTAGGGAAAACACATGCTGTTTGGAAAGGTGGAGGGTCAGTGAGAGGAGGTGTCTCAACAAGATGGATTGACACAAAGGATCGATAATAGGCTGGAGCAATGAAGATTGTGAGGATGGTGCCGGAAGGCGCTGGGCTCTGATCCGGTGTTCATGGGGTTGCTATGAGTTCTAGATGACCCGAGCACATAACAAGGACAGATAGGTTTTTTCCCCTAATTATCTTCAGAATAAAGTAAAAATGGAAAAAGAATGAGATGCAGTGAGATACAAGCCCCCTCACAGACCTACAGCTCTGACAGAAGAACACACATATTCTATCAAACTGGTTGCTAAATGAAGTTCAACCGCTAATCTATTAGAAAAACTGATAAACATTATTTCTGTCATTTATTTGCTTGGCTCTACAATCAACACTCTAGGCACCAGCAGGGAGGAAATTAAAAGACAAATTGCATTGGGAAAGTCTGCTGTCAGAGACCTCTCCAAAGGACTGAAGAGCAATGATGTCTGTCTGGAGACTAAAGTGTGTCTGATACAGGCCATGGTCTTTGCCATTACTTGCTATGCATCAGAGAATTGGGTGGTGTTGGAGAAGAGTATTGAATATACCATGGACTGCTAAGAAAACTAAGAGGTTTGACCTAGAGAGGGATAAACCAGGCTGCTCTGTGGAGGCAAGGATTCTGAAGCTTTGTCTGACATATTTTGGACATGTTGTAAGGAGGGGCCAGTCCTTGGAGAAGGATGTCATGCTTGGGAGAGTTGAAGGAGAGTGCAGGAGAGGAAGACACTCAGTGAGATGGATTGATTCAGTGACTGTGGAAATGGGAGTAGGTGTGTCAGAGACAGTGAGATTGGCACAGGATAGAGCAGGGATTAGGACTGTTGTAACATAGGGTAACTATGAGTAGCAAGTGACTAGAGAAATTATTCAGAGATAATTTTTGTAAGGCCAGCTATACTTGACAACACATAACAACAACAACAACAACAACATGTTAACCAGACATATCTAGTGAGGACAGTGTCCACAAAAAAGTAGTTAGAATAGGTTTTTCCCCCTCATTCTAGAGTTCTTGTGAAGTATCCACACAGTGTTTCAGAATTCATTTGCATCTGGGATTACCAAGAACTCTTCCTGACAGTGCTATGTGTAGAATCTAGTGTCACAGCATTTAGTCCTGTAAGATTATGTTCTCCCATATTGTCATCCTCGAAGAAACAATTGATGTTTGACATAAAGCCAAACATATAATAAGGATTAATAAATTTTTCCACTCATCATTCAAATGATATTTTGCCCGAAATAAAGATTAGAAAACCCCAAAGCACCTTTTAACACACAGATTCTAAAATGCAGCACTTGGATGAAGAGGGTATGTCAAAGAATAATTCTGAAAGAAATATCTACCCTTCTTTCACCATCTCCCTCTCTTAAGAACAGTATTGAGTCTCTATTTTAGTCAAATGTTATGGGCATTATAAATACAAATATTTCCTTGAGGAATTTACAATTTAGGAGACACAGATATATAATGACTGAGATATAATATTGGGCAGAATAGAATGAAATAACAGTTATGAAGTGCAGTATAAATAATAAGCTGTGACTATGTACAAATAAGAATAGATCTAGAGATATTTTTTCTAGGAAGGTGTGTTTTGAAAGATGTTTAGGATTCTAGTAGGTGGAAAAAAAGAAAAAGACATGTAAATCAAGTTGGAGGAATGGTGCAGATTTGGGATGTGGAAAGGAGGAGGGAGCACAGTTGAAGATGAAATGTGGGTTTGGAGCACATCATTCAAGACTATCTCATTTAACGACTTTCATCTAGAGTTTTCTATGTGCCAGACACTGTTTAACATGTTCCACAAATATTAACTTACTCAATCCTCAATAAACTTTAAGAAGTCATTACAGATATTATTCTCATGTTCTAGATAAGGAACTCAAGGCACAGGGAGATTAACTAGTGTCTAATGAGATACAACAACAAGTGCCAGGCATTGAGATTCATAATTAGACCTTAGACAGCAGTGCCTGTGCTCATCTTGCTAGGATAACAGTCTTAGGATGTTGTATCATGGTCTGGTTCCTATGAAGATTTCAACAACTTTTTCAGGGAGGGGATCATTGGTAGCCTAGTAATAAGTTACACTGCAATCCCAAAGGCACTAGGTTCAAATTCACCTAACTGCAAGCTGCCCCATGGGAGAAGGATGGGAAATCTCCTCCAGTGCAATTTATTACCTCTGAAAACCTGCTGGAGGGTCGGCTATGGGTTGGTTCAGACTCGATGGCACACAACAGCAATCATCTAATGCAGAGCTGGAACAGTGCAAACAGTTAAAGAGTTAAAATGGTGCTGGAAAATTAGACCGTTTAAATTTACTCAGAGTAATTATGGAAATATAATTATAATTATATTACAAAGCAAAATATTACAATGAAATGTGGAAGGTGCTAGAGTCGGAAAGTCAAAAGAGCTGAACTCGTTCAGAATTTCTTAAGCTCAAGGAACTGAAGAACAAATTCAAACCTCGAGTTGCTACAATCAAGGATGCTTTAGGCAGAATGTTAAATGATCCAGGGGGTGTCAAAAGAAGATGGAAAGAATATACTGAGTCATTGTATAGAAAGGAATTGGCAGATACAGAAAAAATTAATGAAATAACATTTGAGCAAGAGCCTATGGTGATGAAGGCAGAAGTTCAAACTGCTTTGAAGGAAATAGCAAAAAATAAGGCCCCCAGAATAGATGGTATAACAATTGACATATTTCAGCTAACAGATGCCGCCCTGGATGTGCTCACCAAGCTGTGCCAAGAAATCTGGAGAACAACCACTTGGCCAACGGACTGGAAGAGATCTAGATTTGTTCCCGTTCCAAAGGAGGGTGACCCAACTGACTGTGGAAACTACAGAACAATATCTTTGATTTCACCTGCAAGCAAGATTCTACTAAAGATTATCCCAAAACTACTGGAACAGTACATCAGCATAGAACTGCCAGAAGTCCAGGCTGGGTTTAGAAGGAGTCGTGGTATTAGGGATATTGTAGCTGATGTTAGATGGATCTTAGCTGAAAGTAGGGAATACCAGAAGAATGTCTATCTGTGTTTCATTGATTATGTGAAGGCATTTGACTGCATGGATCATAACAAACTGTGGCTGACTCTGAGAAGAATGGGAATCCCAGAACATTTAATCGTGCTAATGTGAAACCTATATTTGGACCAAGAGGCAGT
>NW_006399761.1:29539593-29544507 GCF_000299155.1 Elephantulus edwardii | reverse complement strand
CCAAAGGACTGAAGAGCAATGATGTCTGTCTGGAGACTAAAGTGTGTCTGATACAGGCCATGGTCTTTGCCATTACTTGCTATGCATCAGAGAATGCATGGAAAAGCAGCACGGACTTCTCCAGAGCTTATAAGGCATCAGTCCTTTGAGGGGTAATCTGCAGGGGACCGAGCACTCTGAGCAGAAGATTCACCCAGTGACTGGTGGCAGCAAGTTTGCCACTAGCCCTACTCCTGGTTTTACATGCGTACCTCACCTGCTAACCACATTGAGGAGGGACAAGGAGGAAAATGGAAATGAAGAGTGGGGAATTTGTGCTGGACGCTAGGATGGTTGGCCCTGCCACCAGCACATGATGACCAGTCCAAGGGCTTCTGAAGGGGCTGGCTGCAGGGAGAGTGGTTCAGTAACCCCTTCTGCACATATGCAGGTAGGACACTCTCCACTGAGTGTTACAGCCCCTGGACACCAGTTCTCACCAAATCCTGGGATTCAGGAGAATGACCATGTCTGCATCCTTCCACCTTCTGGTCCTCATCATCCTGGGGGTGTGCTCAAGTCAAAGGTGAAAGGCCACCTGGAGGGTGGGCAACATTCCATGCTGACCACACCTTCTGGGAGACATTCCAATCTGCCTGGTGTAAGACGTCTACAGCGAATCAGAAAAGAGCACGACCACCAACCACATCTTGCATGACTGTGCAGCTCTGTAGTTAGGAACTAACACAGGGCATCCAATGAACACCCTCCACAGAAAACTGACCACCAGGCTGACCATCCTACCCCCAACCCCTACCTATAAAGTTTAGTCTGTAATTTCCTCACTTGCAACTTTGCTGCCTGACCCTGCCTTTCTCTGGCCTCAGATAGTAAATCTGCCCTAGAGCCACTAATAAATTCTTTTGTTTCACTGCCCCGGTTCTCTGCCCCATTTTTATCTTACAAAAGGTGTCATGCTACCTCACCCACAGTGTGATCAGCCCAACCCTCACTTGGTCATCCCTGGCTCTAACTATACGTTTAAATTACCTCAGGTAAAGAATCTAGCAATGGGCCAGAAACTTTATGTTGTTGTTGTTATGTGCCATCAAGTTGCTTGTGACTCCGAGTGAACCTAAGTACTATAGCTCTGAATCCTGCTCTATCCTAAGCCAATCAACTGCATTGTCTCCAACAAACCTACCCCCATTATCCCAGTCACTGAGCCAGTCCATCTCATGTAGGCTCTTCCTCTCTTGCACTGTCTCTCCATCCTTCTAAGCATGATGGCCCTCTCCAAAGACTGGTCCTGCCTTGTAATCCCTGGTAGAACTCACTAAATATTTTCTTTTTTTTGATATAACCATGCACACTTTATTACAGATCTGAGAGAACAGCGAGTTCCCCTCAAAGACTGCCTCCCTGTCTAGTGGTCATTAGCCTTTTATACCAGTGTGAGACACCAACTCACTTAACAATGCACTTTTGTTAGTAAAATCAAAGAATTTCTATATCTGAAAAAAAAAATCACTCACAAATACCAGTAAATATGCAACTACAAAAGAGTTAACACATGACTGAGAAAAATATGCCCTGAAAAGATAAAGTCTAACTCAAGAAAGTCCCACCTTCCCTCCTGGCAAAATCAGATTAAGATACAATTTACATATGACTGGGAAAAACAGTCTCAAAGAGGTAAATGCTTATCTAGGAATCCTCTCCCAGTAAACAGACCACTTAAATTACTTTTACATGAATAAAGAAAGGAAACAAATAATTCTCAGACAAGTTTACTAGTTTTGAAGGCTAAAGAAAACTGATGTCAGTTTTATAATTGTCTAATTATAGTTTTATAACAGATATATTTAGAGAATTCTGAATTTATACCAACCCATCATTCCCCCCTCTTTTATATAAGTCTCATATCTATAAGACAAACGTTCTGGGTTGATTCTTGAGGAGTACAGCTTCTCTACAAAGAGATTTTTTTTTAATTTGTGGGTTCTTTGGGAATAGGGGTGCAGACTCTCTGGCTGCTTCATGCTGAACAGTATTGTTGAGATGAAGGGGAAAAGAAGCCCACTTTAACTCTATACTGGTGGCCTTGAGTTCAAGCTGCATGCCTTCTTCAGTTAGAAGATATTTTTATGATGTTTTTCTGCCCTCTGGACTGCAAGATGGCTAGTAAACAGGGAATGCAGACATAAATTAGAAAATGAACATTAGACAGCAAAGAAGGAGTGTTACAGACTGCTAGGTCTTTCTATTTGCCTTCCCCATCCCCACATGATTTAACAAATTAGTATTATTGACATTCTTATACACAGGAACAGCATTAAATGGTTACTATAACTTATCTGGGTGACAGTTAATTTACTATTTTGTCAGCTGTTGACATTTTCTGTTATAGTTAAAGGCTCACGTTCTGTTTTTATTTTCTTCTTAGGTTAAAGATTAAAACAGTTACAAATGACTATGTTGGTGCACCATTCTAAATTTACTAGATTTTACTAATTTTAAGTTTTTTTCAACTTGAGAGGTTGAGTCCGGTGGGAATGGCTAGCTGGACTTTGTGGATCCATCTACCTTTGCTGCTTTAGCAGGTCATCTCATCTCTGGATCAGGGCTCAGGGTATGGAACAAAACTTAGTGTTCAGGTTACCTATAGGGAACGGAACAGCTCTAGAGAGAACAAACTTGTGCATTACAAAGAAAAAGGATTTCAGAGGTGTTACTGACATATGTACTAAAGGTGATGGAGGAAAGCAGCTTAGGTAAAGTTTCTCACACACGATTTTATGGGCTTAATTTAAACCTACTTTTGGTGCTACTTTAATTCAGAGCAAGGCTAAAGCAACCCCTGATTATATTAGAGATGTAGATTATAGAGGTTCTGGATTACTATTTTAGGGGGTATTATTTGGCCTTGTTCTGAGCAGCCCTGGCTGAAAGTATATAAGGTGAGAAAAAAAAAAAAAAAACCAAAATAAAACCTAAGCCACTTTTCCTCAGTTCTCCTGGCAAGTGACACTTGAGGTTTTTACTATTAAATGTCACTGTCATATCAAAAGCCACTGGCTTGATTTGGACACTATCTGAAAATTTATACCTTCTTTCATTTTGCTGTCTTTAAGCGAGTGCCTTCTACATTTTTGGTTTTATGGTATAGAATATTAAAGGTCAATGTATACAGATCTTACTCAATTTCTTTGACCTCTGGAGAAACAATGTTACTTGCTGAATAATTTAAGGATCTGTACAAAGGTTACTTTTTTTTCCACCAAAAGATAAATAAAATAAAAATGCTAAATTTTTACTGAAATAAAAAATATTCTTTGGCTAAGTGTAATACTAGCAAACAGGCCAATCATACAAAATTCTTTACTAACAGACTTTTAATCAGAATAGAACCTTTTGTTCTTACTTTTGGGCAATAATCTAAAAATGAAATGAACAAAAGAAAAATGTTAATGCATGTGCAATCCTTAGATGTGGTACAGATACACAATGCTCAGATACAACTTTTACTTAGATAAAGTACAAGTTTTACTCATCAAATACAACTTCTACTCTTTAGATATAGCACAAGTTCTACTCATTAAATACAATGCAACTTACACCCATACCATCAGATCTGATACAGGCAGGCATCAAAATGTTACAAAGAATGAAGAACAGAGAGCTTCTGCTTCTAATCCTACAAAACAAAGAATGGAGAGCTTCTGCTTCCATTCCTACAAGTTCCTGTCTAAGGTATGACAGAAACCATCATAAGCAACAACAACTGTGCAACAGATACAGACCTTGGTATATAACCAGAAAACAAGCACTTTAGTGCAACAGGCAGAGCTAGAGTTCTCACCTACAGATTTGGAGTGGGCAACTCATGTCAAACCACCCACCCAGATTGGTGTAGGAAGCTCACACCAACCCACTCAACCCAGACTGTAGTGGATGGCTTATGCCATCCCACTCCCAGCTTGGAGTGAGTGACGCACATCAACTCACTCCTAGGTAGACAGCTATCAGGTACATACGTGCATTCCCAGGGATGGCCAAAACAGACAGAAATTTTACCAGTTAAAGTTCATGGATTTACAAAGGTGATGGAGGATGTCAAGAGTTGGTCTCTCAAAGATCTCTTGAGACAATGGATCTCAGTGGCAACTTAGGACGTTTAAGATGTGTCCTGGGGTCCTCCTATCTGTGAGATTCAGAATATCCCGGCAAGCAAAAACAAAACACAAAATTGTTTTTATTTACCAAGTGAATCTGAAGGTCCCTTTGTGGTTGCCAAAATGTTACTGAACCCTAGAGGTTCTTTCCACAGTCAATTGCCAATAAGATAGACAGATTGCAATATCCATACACATTTTATAACAGATCTGGGAGGACAGCGAGTTCCCCTCAAAGATTGCCTCCCTCACTAAATATTTTCTAAATTTTTTCTATTTCCGTTTTAGAATATTTATTATTTAATTGTTGAGCATTTCCTTCCCTCCTCTACTTCTCCCCCTCCCTCAAGCCACCAAACAATGCATTCCTTATTCCAGATGGTTATCATACAAATAATGTCCAATCATGTATTCCCTTCAGTCAGTTCTTCCCCTCCTATGTTCTAATGCAGTCTTTGTCATTTGGAAATTCAATGAATGAACTGTTTTGGCACTGGTAAATACAGTGGTTAAGCACACTCCTACATATACCAATGTGAACTGTGTTCAAGAGTATTGTGTGCAACTTGAAGAACTCTTATTATTTCACTGTATTGTTTGAGTAATGCTAACCAGTGATTCTCTGTCTCTACTTCAAAAATCAACACCACAGTTATTGTCTTGCATATATTTTCAGAGATGGGCTGTCGACTATGCTAAATTGTAGGGCACTGGATCACCTGTTAAATTTTCGAAGATTGTATTGTGTGACTAAACCACA
>NW_006399761.1:29534018-29538513 GCF_000299155.1 Elephantulus edwardii | reverse complement strand
AAATCCAAAGCCTCTGTAAATTTTTACTGAAATTAATAATAAATTTAAATTTAAAAAAATTATATTAGAGCAAGGAAGGCAATGGATTTATAACTGTTCATGATAATAACACTATATCATGGCATGGAGGAGGAATAGTGGAACTGTATCCACATTTACAATATTCTTCTTAACAAAACCATTTCTGGGAAATAGGAATTGCATTGGAACATGTATTGGAAATGATCATATTGTTAATATTTCTAGCCTTAGACTTAAAATATTATATTGTTCAAAATTATTTGTTATATATTTGTTTAAAATTTTCTCTCTTTTAACAAGAGGGATCTAGCGGGAAGAGAAAAGACCAGAGAATGGTCAAAATTATTGGGGTAGCTATTGCTGCCAGTTTAGGGCCTGTGTCAGGAAAAGGAAGTCTTACTCATAAACTGCCACCCAAAGGTAATAAAGGAGGTCAGAACTGTCTCCACTCTGGAAAGCTGGGCCACTTCAGTAGACAGTGTCACAGACGAGAGCCACAGATAGGCAAGGGATAGAGAGGAAGCTCCCATTCACTTGCTTTAAGTTTGTATCAGAAGGACACATGGCCAAGGGTGGCCCACATCAGGTCCTCGTGGCTGACAGGACTGACAGGCCTCAGCTCCCAGCTGGAAACAAAGGAGGACGCTTCAACAATTTAGATCCTTCCAGAAGAGCTGTGGGTGAGCATTAACATTACTGATAAGTATATTCATTTTCTCCTGGACAAAAGCCTTATGGTCCTAAAAACCTTCTCAGATCCCAACTCTTCTCACTATTTCTTAGTTGTTGGAATTGACAGAAAACCTCATAAGCAGTTCCTTACTTCACCTCTGCCTTGCATGTGAACTTCCAAGCTGTAAAACAACCCAATCATAGATGGAATTTGGTCCAGGACTTAAGAACAATAAATGACATAGTTGAGCCTCTACATCTTGTGGTTCCTAACCTTTATAATAGACAAAGTGCTAGTCAATAAGCCTATTATTTTAAGAACTACCTTCCCTCTGTAACTTGATTTGTGCCACTGTTAGAACCTCTACTTGGAATATTATTGCTTTTAATTTTAGACTCATGTACTTTTAACTTGCTAGTTAAATTTGTGTCTTCTAGGCTGCAACAGTCCCAAGATACATCTTCAGGGATATGAACATATATGGCTAAGCACAATTGATAACAGTACATCTAAATTCCAAAATCAATCTCCACAATAGTCTACATGTTTCCTATTGCCAAAGGGGCCTTTAGAGTAGTAAGAGAAAATCTTCACCCTGAAACCTACAGCTTCCCTTTTCAGCAGGAAGTAGCTAAGATAATACACTGTCCCCTTTTCCTTATGAATCAGGGTGAAGTCTCTCTCAGGGAGGAGTGATAGGGAATGGCAAAGGACCCATTGACAATGGAAATTAGGCAGAACTGGCTTTGACAAGCACTGTGGCAATGGGACAATTAAAACAGACTTTCAAGGGGAAAAAAAAGAAGAGGAATGAACTTGGGGAAGGTAGAGGAAATAGTGCAACAATGAATGAATGGAAACCCAAAATCTCTTTAAATGTTCATTAAAATTAATAAAATTTAATTAAAAATTTTTTTTGAAAATTGTCTGGTTAGTTAAGAAAAAACCTTTTCCTGATGGAGATGTGTACACCAATGTTCATAGCAGTGTTATTCACCATCACAAGAGCATGGAAACAGCCCAAATGTCCATCCACAACTGAATTGATTGAGAAATTGTGATACATTAACTCAATGGTGTACTGTGTAGCACTCAGGAGCAACAAATTTGAAAACTACTACAGGACTTGGAAGAGACTGGAGAGCATTATGCTGAGTGAACAAATTAAGTCTCTTAAGAACAAATACGGCATAAGATCATTACTTTAAAAATAGAAGGATAACTAGTAAAATGTGTTTGCAGGGTCCCAGGGGGGAAGGGTGGGAACAGAGGAGTTGCACATTTGGTGAGTGGAGGGAAGGGGTAAAAGAAATGAGAAAGATCTGCCAAGGACCTGAAATGATGGGGTAATGGTGGGCAGAGTCCAATGGTGATTAAGTTTATAAAACACAACGTATGGGAATTATTGTATGAAACATAATTTCAATGAAGGAATGTGTGGGGGAAATTTGCATAAAAAATAAACTTATAAAAAATATTGTTCCTGAAGCGGTAAAGTTAAAGCTTATCTCCTTCCTACTAAACTAAAGAACCACAAGATTTTCTAGGAGTATTAAGTTATTGTCATTGTTGTTATATGCTGTTGATTTGGAACCAACCGAGTTATTTATATGAAAGGAGATTGCCCATCCTTCTCCCATGGAACAGCTGGTAGATTCGAACTGCATGCCTTCAGCATAGTAGCACAGGTTATTGGAGGTCTTTTATTCCACACTTGGCCCAGATATTTCCCCTATTACACTGATTCATGCATGAATGGGTCGTTTGGGCTTGGACTTATGAAATAATCGAGCATCTCAGGAAATGTAACTGGCCATCCCATAGGTTCAGGGAGGCTTTGTAGTTGTTGTTAAGTGCCATTAAGCTGACCATGATTCATTGCAAACCTATGAACAACAGATTTGAACTTGACCTCTCCTATGCCTTCCTAATAATTTCTGATATACTTGAGCCCATTGTTAAACCCATTGTATGACATTTTGTTGAGGGTCTTCCTCTCTTTTGCTGACTATCTACCTTTCCAAGCATGATGTTCCTTTCCAAGGACTGGCCCTTCTTAACAATATGCCTAAGTATGTGAGAAGCAATTTCACTGTGATTGTCTTGAAGAACACCTGCACTTCCTCCAAGACATATTTGTTTGTTCTTTGGACAGTCCGTGGGATAAAAGGTATTCTTCTGAAGCATCAGTTTTTCTTTTGTTACCTGTACTCACTGTTTAACTTTCAGATGCATAGAAAGGCGTTTAAAAGCTTGTGGCTTTAGGAACAATAAATGCATACAAGAGTGTGAACTGGAAGCGGTCAACTACCATGATAGAAATTAATGAGATCTGTGAAAATGGCAATATAGCCATCCCTTCTGGATTCTGTTCTCAATTATTAAAAGGGACGAGGGAGACAAGATACAGTCCCCTAGTAAAACAACTAGTTTGCAACTAGGAGAAGACATAACCAAAAAGCCTCTTGTTAAGATACAAACTCATATCCCTGACCAGGAATGTTGATAAACCCCACTTCAGGAAGGTGCACACAAGTACTCTCATGAAATGGCATGCCCACCTCCATCAGTGCAGCATTCTGTCAGTTAGCCCTCTAAGTGATGAATTCCACTAGACTGTAGGCACTAGCACATGTGCAACAACAGATAACATGGCCACTTCCACTGTCTGGAATGCCCCATTTAAGAGTCATATTGCTAAGGGCATAGAGACCATACCAGAGAATGTGTTACACTCATGAAGCTGCTTGGAAAAATCCTCTGTGATGTACAGCAAGGGATATTCAATCCTTCTTGTATTGGATGTGGATGGCCATGGTAACAGACAATGTAACTAGTGAATTAAATTTAGTGTTTTTAAAACATGAGCATAACCCTATTATTCTGTGCACAGACAATTGGGCTATTTTAGAAGGATTTACTCTATGGATCAGCCAGTGGAAACAGCAACAACGAGAATATACGAAGAGCCCTTGCCTTGTGTGTGGTAAAGAATTATAGGAAGAAAGGGAGCTCTGGTGGTGTAGTGGCAAGAATCTGCACTGCAATCCTTCTTGTGAGTGGTTCATATTCACCAGATGCTCCACCGGAGAAGGAGGGGCAACCTCCTCCTGTTCTAGTTGGATCTGATTCGACTTTACACAACAACAAAGAATTGTAGGAAGAAAAGGAACTTTCAGGCAGTCATCGGAAACAAGAAAACCCCTCATCAGTTGCATTGAGCATCCCAACCATGCCTGGCATCTGGAACTGTTCCAAGTAAAAGTCCCTTGGTCACAGATAGTAGAGACAAGAAAGTGATATTATCCGAGGACAAGATCCAAGAAGAGACAAACATTCTGAAACAAAACCCAAAAATGGCTGATACAGAAAATGTCAGCTGACCTACACAAAGCAAAAGTAATGCAATATG
Source organism: Elephantulus edwardii (assembly GCF_000299155.1). Classification (NCBI taxonomy): domain Eukaryota; kingdom Metazoa; phylum Chordata; class Mammalia; order Macroscelidea; family Macroscelididae; genus Elephantulus; species Elephantulus edwardii. The sequence goes on along the minus strand of NW_006399761.1, from coordinate 29,534,407 downwards.
ATGTGAAAAACTGTGGTCTGTTGTGGTTATTGTTGATAGCCTTTGAATCAAGGAGAACTCATAGTGACCCTGTGAACAAAAGGTCTGAAGTCTTTCTATAACTATCGACATTGATCCATGTAAGTAGAATTTCTGGAGGCATGTTGGTCAGGAAGCGGATGCCTCTCCTGCGTCTTGATAAATTCACCAAGTCAACTACAGCAACTAATAAACATTATTGTGAGGGATAATTATCAGACTCTATCAGTTGTAGTAACTAAAGATGATCATCAAATTTAACATTTGTCCCTTAACCAGTCATTGGACCTTAAAAGCAATAATAAAATGGAAGCTTCTCTCACCAGCTGCTCCATGGGACAAGAATGAACAATCTCCAATAGTGTGATTAT
>NW_006399761.1:29526406-29532824 GCF_000299155.1 Elephantulus edwardii | reverse complement strand
TGTTATGGTGCCCAAGAAACCTGTGCTTGTTTTTTATCGTGGGAAAGATGTTGAGTCTAAGATCAGTGCACTCAGAAAACCTGAACAAGTCAAAGCTGAAAGTTCTGTAGCAAACAGGAAACTTCCAAGCACTATCTGTGATGCCACCAAAACTCAGCCTATGAGTCCCGGTGGTGTAACAGTGAGCAGTGCCAGAGCCTCAGATGTGCATTGTGTCACTAAAAATGTGAACACTACATCTTAGAAGAGAAAACTTGTGTGACCTCCTATAATAAACCACCATAACAACTTGAAGGACCAGGTGGAACAAGACATCAGTAGGACTTGTGCCAATGTTACAGTTCACAAAGGGGCTCATGAAAAAGAATTACTCCCATTAAAAACAGCTTTATCTAGTACTAACACCAATCCTGCAGACTTAAAAAGAAATGAGCCATGCTTAAGAAGCTTTGCATCTGGCACTGTACCCCGACCTGCTTCATCTTCTAATATCAAACCGATAGAAAAGTCAAAAGCTATTGATCAGAGAAGACGAACTATAGTAAAGTCAAACATCAGCCTTAAATCTGCTCAGCCCTACGGAACTGCGGAGCAGAGAACAGCTCATCTGACTGAGTGGAATACTGGCAAAAAAAGAGTGCTGAAAATAAAAAAGACCTCCTGGTTCAGTGGCTCCCCAGCAGGAGCCTGATGAACAAAATGAAAAACCACTCGGGTCCTTCTGGGCTTCCATGGCCGAGGAAGATGAACAAAAATTTACTGAAAAGCTAAATAAGACATTTTTTCTGAATGTCTGAACCTGAAATGAGGGATGCCTGAAGGAAGAAATGCTGAGCACAGTAAATGACTTAATTAAAAATATTCTAGATGCCACCAAACGTGGTAAGTATTGTGTGTGCCTTGCGTGTCTTGAACAAGTCACAAGTCCTATTGACAATACCATTGCCATCTATGAAAAGGCATTTCTGCCAGGGGATCAGTCTATTGAAGAGATGTGACATACAACTGCAGATATTCTAACAGTGAAGAGTTAAGAAAAAGTTAATTTGGGAGAAAAAGTTGAAGCCTCCACTTGAACCAAGGTATACTGTAAACAAGGAAACACTGAAGAGATAAATGTTAATCTAGAGCTAATAAAAGCCTGGAAGTAGAAAATAACCATCAGAGAAGTAGCTGTGAAAAAGAGAAAGAGGAAGAAGCCTAAAGATTCTAATGTGATGGTAAAACACCTGATAAAGAAACCAGATTGAATATATCTACTACACTGTACTTGCAAAGAGCAAAAAGAAGATTCAGTTTGACGAAACCAAGACTATATTTAAAGACCTCAAGTTTCTAACACCAGTCAGATGTTCCTGCTGTCTTCAGGATAAGAATTCTAAATTGTCTGATATGTAAAAAGAACATTATCCTTGTATGTCTTCATCAGAACAGGTAGCAGAGCTGGCAGGTGAAACTGGTGCTTTTGTATGCCATCCTAATGCAAAACTGTGCTGGATGAACTCAGAAATGGAGACAACAGAAGAGAAATAAAGCTATGAGAAGGGTGAAAAAATAATTGCAGGAAGATGGATGGGCAAAGACACAAGTTAGTATGATTACTCTTTTCCATGTGTATGCTCCATAGTACCTTGTCTCCTCCTGGGAACATTTAGGTGGATGAATTTTCCTACCTGAGAATCTTGAGGGAAGTGCTTACTTGACCATTGACAAAATGGTTATGCCATAAAGGACAATAATTTTTATGAGTCATAGTTAAAGAATTGAGTCTTTCCTTATCCATGAAGCAAATTATAGAGCCTTATCAGCAACACCTTAGATGCTTTCTGAAACACTGCCTCTCTGTTCTCCATTCTGTGAGGCACACAGCACAGGCAGAAGCCGTAGGAAAAAAGTGGCAAGTGGACTCTATAGGGCCTCTCTGTGCATCTGATAGCTGCAGGTATATGACCTGTGCAGACACTATGTCGAACTCCTGCAAGCATACCCGTGAAAGCATACCACTCAGATCAACTCTAAAGGTCTCCAGTTTTTATGCATTGCTAATGACACACCCAGAGATATTGACAGTGATTGAGAAACTAGTTTTACTGAAAATGTAGTACAGGAATGGGCTGACTGAATGGAGATTGCTGGCATTTTCATCTCCCATACAATCCCATAACAGTTGGACATATGCGTGGAGTGCTGAGGCAGACTTTGAAGCACAAGACTCACTACTGGCAGCAATGGACAAGAAGATCATCTCAAGCCTTCTGATGCATCAGTGAGTATCATTGACAGACTTGTCCAAACACTTACTGACTGTTGACAGAGTTTTCCAGAAGATAATGATGAATACCAGTCACTGCTACTGAGGATAAGATGCCACTTCATCTTCATGTTGTTGTTGATTGTTGTCAAGTCAAGCACGACTCATAGCGACCCTATGAACAAAAGACCTGAAGGCTTTCTATAACTATCATTGTTTCTCAAAGTTCACAGAGTTTCCAGACACATGTTGTTTAGGAAGTGGATGCTACCCCTGAAATTGCGTGCCTTCGGGATTGCAGCACAGCTTCTTACCACTATGCTACCAGAACTCTTATTCCATCTTGGATAACCTAAACATATTCTCCTGTCTTTGCCACAGCATCTACCACCAAGGGAGAGAGTTATGGCCCTCTTCTGGAACTGGAAAACTTGCCCCTGATGGCTTGGTATTTTATTTTTAAATTTTTAGTAAATTTTATTAATTTTAATGAACATTTACAGAGATTTGGGGTTTCCATTCATTCATTGTTGCACTACTTTCTCTACCCGCCCCTCCAGTTAATTCCTCTTTTTTATCCCCCCTTGAAAGTCTGTTTTAATTGTCCCATTGCCACAGTGCTTGTCAAAGCCAGTTCTGCTTAACCTCCTTTGTCAGTGTGTCCTTTGCCATTCCCTATCACTCCTCCCTGAGAGAGACTTCACCCTGATTCATAAGGAAAAGGGGACAGTGTATTCTCTTAGCTACTTCCTGCTGAAAAGGGACGTTGTAGGTTTCAGGGTGAAGATCTTTTACTACTCTAAAGGGCCCCTTTGGTAGTAGGAAACACGTAGACTATTGTGGAGATTGATTTTGGAATTTAGATGTACTGTTATCAATTGTGCTTAGCCATACATGTTCATATCCTTGAAGATGTATCATGGAACTGTTGCAGGCTAGAAGACACAAATTTAACTAACAAGTTAAAAGTATACGAGTCTAAAATTAAAAGCAATAATATTCCAAGTAGAGGTTCTAACAGTGGCACAAATCAAGTTACAGAGGGAAGATAGTTCTTTCAATAAAAGGCTTATTTACTAGCAGTTTGTCTATTATAGTATAAAGGTTAGGAACCACAAGATGTAGAGGCTCAACTATGTCATTTATTGTTCTTAAGTCCTGGACCAAATTCCATCTATGACTGGGTTGTTTTACAGCTCGGAAGTCCACATGCAATGCAGAGGTGAAGTAAGGAACTGCTTATGAGGTTTTCTGTCAGTTCCAACAACTAAGAAATAGTGAGAAGAGTTGGGACCTCAGAAGGCTTTTAGGACCAAATAGTAGGCTTTTGTGTCCAGGAGAAAATGAATATACTTATCAGTAATGTTAATGCTCACCCACAGCTCTTCTGGGAGGGTCTAAATTATTGAAGCGTCCTCCTTTGTTTCTAGCTGGGAGCTGGGGCCTGTCAGTCCTGTCAGCCATGAGGACCTGATGTGGGCCACCCTTGGCCATGTGTCTTTCAAATCCACACCTAAAGCAAGTGAGTGGGAGCTTCCTCTCTATCCCTTGCCTATCTGTGGCTCTTATCTGTGACACTGTCTTCTGAAGTGGCCCAGCTTTCCACAGTGGAAGCAATTCTGACTTCCTTTATTACCTTTGGGTGGCACTGTTTATGAGTAAGACTTCCTTTTCCTGACACAGGCCCTAAACTGGCAGCAATAGCTACCCCAATAATTTTGGCCATTCTTTGGTCTTTTCTCTTCTCGCTAGATCCCTCTTGTTAAAAGAGGGAAAATTTTAAACAAATACATAACAAATAATTTTGAACAATATAATATTTTAAGTTTAAGGCTAGAAATATTAACAATATGATCATTTCCAATCTAGAGATACATGTTTCAATGCAATTCCTATATTCCATAAATGGTTTTTGTAAGAAGAATATTGTAAATGTGGATGCAGTTCCACTATTCCTCCTCCATGCCACTATATAGTGTTATTATCATGAACAATTATAAATCCATTGCCTTCCTTAATCTAACTTAAATTTGTTTTTAAATTTCAATTTATTATTAATTTCAGTAAAAATTTACAGAGGCTCTGGATTTCCCTTCATTCACTATTGCACATTTCTCCCCTCCCAAGCATCCCCCCGCCACAGAACACTATTGTTGTTGTTATGTGCCGTCGAGTCGTTTGCGACTCATAGCGACCCTATGTACAACAGCCCTAAACCGTGCTCTATCCTATGCCAATCTCATTGCCTCTGACACACCCATCCCGATTACCCCAGTCACTGAATCAATCCACCTCTTAGAGGGTCTTCCTCCCCATGTTGTCCTTCTACTCTACCCAGCATGATGTCCCTCTCTAAAGACCTGTCTCTCCTTACAACATGTTCAAAATATGTCTGGCGAAGCCCCAGAATCCTTGCCTCCAAGGAACAGCCTGGTTTAACCCCCTCTACGATGAATCTGTTTGTTTTCTTGGCAGCCCATGATACATTCAATACTCTTCTCCAGCACCACAGCTCAAAGGCGTCAATTCTCCTTCTATCCTCCCTAGTCATTGTCCAGCTCTCTGATGCATACCAAGTGATTGCAAAAACTATGACCTGTATCAGGTGCACCTTAGTCTCCAAAGAGAAACCGTTGCTCTACCCTCTTGGAAAAGTAAAAGTAAAATTCTTTCATTGTTTTACAAACCCTCCCCCACGTCCACTCCACCATGTAGTCATGGCTCTAGACTCCTGTCATGACAGAAATGCTTAATCATATATCCCTTTTAAACAGTTTTCTCCCTCATACGTTTCAGTGCAGTATATATTATTGAACCCATCTTACTCAGTCTCTCTCCAACCCCAAGGTCAGTCCTCTTTTACAACCGTGGCACCATGCAATCAGTATTTGTCCTTTCTCCAGGTTCATAGGGTTTCCAGAGGCACGCTATTTACGGAAGTGGATGGCACTCCTGCTTCCAAGCTTGTTTTAATCAGGGAGCTCCACCAAACACTGTCCACCATGGGTAACAATTCTCGCATTTGACTCATCAGTGTTACAGTGTTCGGCTTCACAGCAACCACAAGTTACCTCTGTACAGCAAATGGACAGACCAGGGCTATATGGCCTAGAAGAATGTTTCACCAAAAACAATTAAAGGCATGCCTGAGGGCCACGGAATAGAGTCACCCTCCTTTGGTTTGGGAGCGTGACTTTCTGTCCACTAAGCCCACTGCTCTCTCTCTCTCTCTCTCTCTATGTTGTTGTTGGCGACTCACCTATGCACATATATACATACTTATCTTCCCATGTAAGTGGTTATACCTGTTTTTGGCTGTTTTAATTGTTGCAGAATTGAACATTTGCGTCAAACTTTGTAGACTTCACTCAGGTGGGCTTGACATTTTAAACATTTCAAACCATACTTGATATTCTGCAGACTTTGCCTTAACTATACTTTCTTCTTGGAGTTAAGATCAGAGAAAATTCCACAAGCTGTCATAGATACTATACATTATTAAAGTACTTAGCATAGAGTATTTGGAAGCAGGAGTGTCATCCACTTCCTAAACAAAATGCTTCTGGAAACTCTATGAACGTTGAGAAACAATAGTTAAAGAAAGGCTTCGGGCATTGTGTTCATAGGATCACTATGAGTCATGCTCGACTTGATTACAATCAACAACAACAAGCAGCATAGAGTAGTGGTTCTTTTCTGGTAAGGGAGAGCCACCTCTCCCTTTTATTTTTTTAATCATTTCCCCTCTTCTATCGTCTTTTCATTCTTTTCTCACAAAAATCCATTCCCTTTTTTATTTTTGGCTAAATAATCTTTAGGTATTTTATATAATAGTGTCCTTGGAAAGTCTGAAATTAAACTGGGAAGATATAGTTTGTATGTGGCAAATAATTTGTACCAAATCAGCCAGGATGTATTAAGAACAATGGATGTATCTCATGGTCTTGTTCTGCTTACATTTTCATTATGAGACTCTGGTCGCTAGAACATAGGGAGCTGTGCTGTTAAACCAAATGGCATGCCTGTCTGGAGGTTTGAATCTGGTGGTAGCTCTCAGAGAGAAGGATGGGCACTCTCCTCCTGTGTAATTTATAGCCCTGGAAATCCATGGAGGGTCATCAACAAATCCTGAGAGTTGAGATTCCAAACATGCTGTATCAACTGATA
>NW_006399761.1:29512296-29526306 GCF_000299155.1 Elephantulus edwardii | reverse complement strand
TATATATACTTTTTTAGGTAAGCAATAATACTCAGATGCCTTGAGAAATAATGGAATGTCTTACACCTGATTTCTCCCCATGCACTACTCTTTGTATATACATTTTTAATGAAAAACTATGTAGCATGGCATGTAGAGCTAACCTCCGCACTACAGTGTTAAGTAGGAAACCATCTTTCTGCTTAATGAAATCTTATTTTTTAAAAATGGTTTTGCCTATAGCTACCCACCTGGAGGTTCAAGGTATGCTTCTTTTGTTTGGTTTCTGACGTGACAACAAAAGAACTTCCTAATGTCATCTCTCTCCCAAGTCTAGCAAGGCTGGGTCTTCCATCTTGACAACCAGGCCTAAAGGTAGATTTACAGAAATCAGCCTGCCGTTCTGCCATTCCTTCATGTCCTCCCAGGTGAGCTCCTGGGCTTCATGCTCATTCTTCTAAAGCAAGCAAACTTTAAGCTAATTATGTGCTGGTGTATTTTCCCTTGCTGAATTTTGGCAGGTTGCTTCTGTAAATTATGAAAAATAAATGTGAAATATGCAGATGTCTTTTGTTTGAAGCAGATGTTTGGTCTGTCTTGCCAGAATCCAATAAGCTGTTCCCCTGGAGGCATTTCCCCTACAACATTATCCCAGAGCCACTCAGAAGTGTGGAGGGGTGATCAGAATAGCACTTCGTAGACTATCGAGGAAACGTCTGGACTTAAAAGTTCTTTGTTAAAGAAAAGTAAAAGAGAAATATTCCTATCTGAAAGAAACAGATTGTCTTTGGTGAAAGACACTGCCTATGAAAGGCTTGTTTTCTGGCAGTGTTAGGTAAAAGTCAGGGAAAGGTGGGTTCAACATTGTCACGGTATTCTCAGGGACCCTTCCTTTTAATTCTGCCATCTTCGTGACTTAGCTCAATCCACTGAGCTATCACCAGTCACATAACTGTTGCTCACATCCTATTCTAGTTCCACACCGAAAGTCTGCCTTTGACAGAAAATCCCCACGGTTTGTGTAAATAGAGATTTTACAAATTTGTGGCTTATTGTTTGCACAACCATATCACACCATTAAAAGATTTCTAGACTGATTTAAAGCTAGAGGGCAGAAAAGAAAAATGTTTAGGGCTAAGTAAACTGTTCTGATGAAGAATCTCCCTATTTATTGATTTAGTAAATCCATTTTACTGGATCCTAATTTTATTGTGAAATTTGAATTTAAATAAAAACTTGGTGAGAGTACAAGATTTCTACAGATTATTTGTGTGTGTGTTTACAAATAACTTTATGGATGTGTAGATGTTATTAATAGTGGATTTACATTATCAGAGTTGCCAATTAGCTTCTGCTCTCAACCAGACCATGAAGCAAAAACCACTTCTAAGATTCTCTAGGATTCCACTGGCTTCTTTGTTGTAAACAAAGTTCACACACTTAGCTGCTAACTAGAAGCCTGGAAGTGAAAGTGCACCAGGGCCCGGTGATCTCCTTCTGAAATCGACATTGTCCTATTCTCACACATTGGCCTATTTTTAGACATTGTCCGATTCTCAGAGCTGACTTGGTGGCTGTTGCTTCAGACTCCGTGGAAGACACTGTGAAGCTAGTCAGAGTCCAGATGGAATGTTCTTAAATGGTTCAGAGCCCAGAAATATACATGCAGAAACACTGCTCAATGTTAAGGTGGTATACCTGGCGGTACAGTGGTTTAAGGTTGCTAACTGAAACATCGGAAGTTCAATTCTACTCCGATTAAGATTTCTACCAGTTAGGATCAATTCACTGGCAGTTGGGAAATGGAACACTAGTTGGTAACTGTTAGTAAGTCACTTATCTACCTTCAGTCTCAATTTCTCACCTATGTTAATTCCGCCTTAGAGGATTCACTTGCATGTCCTTAGAATTGTGCTGGATATATAGCAAAAACTCAACAATTGCATTCTTATTCTGTATTTTCCAATTACCTTTTAACTACTTTTCAATGACACTTTAATTTATGTATGGCTGCATTTACTTACTCAGCTCATTGTCCTTGAGTTGAAATTGACTCATAGTTGACCCTCCAGAACTCTTTTAGAGGCTGTCAGTTGGTGAGGAGATGGCCCATTATTCTTCAGAGGAGCAGCTAGTGATTCAAATTGCCTGCCTTTAAGCTGACAGTGCAACTCCTTAATCATCAGGCCACCAGAACTTCCTTTTAGTATATTTCCTTTATTTGTGTTTGCTGTTGAATCAGAACCAACCCTTAACCAACCTTACAGCAGGTTTTCAGAGACGGTAAATCATATAGAAGGAGATTGTCCACAGGAGGAGATTCGAACCACATGCTTTAGGGATTGCAGCACAGCTTCTTACCACTAGGCCACCACTAACAAGGACCAAAACCCAACCCTTTGCCGTTGAGTCAATGCCAGCTTCTAGCCACCCTACAGAACACTGTAGAAATTCTGCATGGGGTTTGTCTTCCCAATTCTCCTCCCATAGAGTTTCCAAGGCTATAATCCTCATAAGAACAGAATGTCATATCTCTCAACTTTTATTAATATTAGAGATTGGCAGTCCATTGCCAACAAGACCTACTACATAATAGCTATCATATATGATGGTATGTGAAATTAGCAATATATTTTTATTTTCCTCTTATAGGTTATATAATAACTTTCAGATTATTTAAATTCCTCTCATAGGCTGTATCTCCTAAAACTATTTATTTCTTCTATATCTTTTTAAACTTTCAGATTCACCTTTAATTGCAAAATCCCATGTTCCTCCAAGCATTTGGTTTTATGGAGCCTTTACTTGTAGCTAGTAACTATTTAGCAACAATCTTATGTGCTTGCTGTAGAGGATCAAGGACTATAGACTTCAACACAGATTACATCTCAAGTTGTTGTGCCAGCAAGTTGTCTGTGACTCATAGAGACCCTACATACAACAGTTCTGAACTCTGCTCTATCCTGAGCCAACCTTACTGTGTCTGACACACCCACCGCCATTATCCCAGTCACTGAGTCAATCCATCTCATCGAGGGTCTTCCTCTTCTGCTCTGTTCCTCCATCCTCACAAGCATGATATACCTCCGCAAAGACTGCTCCCTTCTTGCAACATGCCCAAAGTTTGTCAGGCAGAGCTTCAGAATCCTTGCCTCCAAGGAGCTGCCTGGTTTCACCCTCTCCAGGATGAATCTATTTGTTCTCCTAGCAGTCCATTATACTCTTTTCCAGCACCACAACGCTAAGGCATCAGTTATTTTTTTCTATCCTCCCTAGACATTTTCCAGCTTTCGGATGCATAGCATACAATTGTGAAGACAATCACCTAGGTCAGGCACACCTTAGTCTCCAGACTGACATCATTACTCTTCATTACTCTGGAGATGTCCCTGACAGCAGATTTTCCAAATGAAATTTGTCTTTTGATTTCCTGGCTATTGGTACCAAGAGTATTGATTGTGGAGACAAACAAACTAAAGCTGATAACAATCTCACTCTCTTCACCATCCATCATGATGCTGTTAATTGGACCAGAGGTGGCAATATTCCTTGGAAAGGAATGGTGGAGTTCAGCGAAGGAGAGGAATACCCTCAATGAGATGGATTGACAGTATCTGTCACAATGGCCTCAAATGTGTCCAGAATGATAAGGATGGCAAAGAATAGGACAGAGTTTAGAGCTGTTGTTTGTAGGATCCCTATGTGTCGTACTCAACATGACTGCAGTTAACAACAACATGTGCCAAAGAAGGGGCTCTGGTGGCCTAGTGGTAAGGAGTTGAGCTGCCAACCCTAAGGTTCAAATCCACTAGCTGCTCTGCTGGAGAAAGATAGGCAACCATCTCCGGTGTGATTTACAACCTCTGAAAACCTGCTTGAGGGTCAGTGAGTCAGGTCAGTAACGTATGCCTAAAAAACACACTAAACTTCCTGGTGTCGAGTGGACTCTGCCTCATGATTACCCTGCACTGGGTTCCCAAGACTGCAGATCTTTTTGGGAGGAAATTTCCCTCCTTCTCCTGGAGCAGCTGGGGGACTCCAAGTGCCTTAGATTAGTAGCCCTATGTCACTAGCATTTCTTCATCTTGGAATGTGCCAGTTCTTCTAAATAGCATATAGGAAAAAGACTAAGTCCCTTTTCTTATATTTTCCTTCTAGTGTAGTAAATCGACTGCTATCTCCTAGCCTTTTCTGGAAGCCACTATTTACGCTTTCCAGAATGATGTACTACTCTAGCTTTTGTTTCAACAATAACATTGCAGAGTTGATGCATGTTTAATTTCTGTGTTTCTCAAAAACATTTCTACCATGTGCATGTGGCCAGGAAAGCTGGTTAAAAAAGTAAACTCTTTGGTCAGACAGTACATTATTTTCTTCCTGACATCAAGCAGAATTAATCCCTTTGTTTGGTAACATACACACGCAGTGTTACTGAACAACAAGCCACCTGAAGGAATGTGGTGTGAGGAAAGAATTAGATAAAGATAAGATGATTATGACCTGTAACCTCAGAAGTGTTAGTGTAAAAATGGGAATGTAAAACTACACATTGGGAACAATAACTTAGTGCCAGAAAAGAATATTTCCATATAATTCATCTAATAACCGTGTCCATAAAAAGGAATGGATAACATTGCTCATTTTATGGAGTTTAAGAAAGGTGAGTATGCACACGTTTTGTAAACCTGGAGAGAGGTGCAGTCACTAGGTGACATATTACCAACACTCAGAGGCAGAGAGGTGGAGAGGCAGAGGTTTTTTATTTCTCTACGACATAAAAGATACTGAGTCTCAGACAAATGAAACATTTCCAGTAATCTCTTCCAGATAATACACAGTTTAATGTGAATCTGTCTTATCACTCCAAATTAAACTTTAAAATTTTTTTTTTTATTTTATTCTGGTTTACTGGCAAAGTTCATATACACTGGTTTTCACACCAGATCATTCCCCCTTCCTTTACCCACCCTTCCCTTCACTGATCAAGTTGTGTGACCCTATGCTTATGCCCCCCTCCTCCATCCTCACCCTTCTGCTCCCCTCCCTGTCTTGGATCCTCATATATGATCTACAGTAATGGTTTTATACAGTATTTGTCCTTATGGGACTGGGTTAGTTCACTCAGCATAATGCTCTCCAGTCCCTCCCAAGCTAGGGAGTAATTAAACCTTTTACTCTCTCTCTTTCCACTGCTTACGTGATTTATGAATGATTGAGAAGCTTTTTGACAAAAACCTAGCCGACTCAGTTCTCATTGAGTCAGTTTCCACACAGAGCTGACCCCACGGGTTTCCAAGCTCTAAATTGCATGGAAGGAGATTGCCTATCTTTCTCCTGCAGAGACGCTCCTGGATTCAGGCTACCACAGACACTCAGCCTTCGGTCAGCAGTGAGATTTACCCCTCCTTCTCCCTCTTACAACACCAGAGTTCCTTATGTCACAGAAGACCATGCTAATGAAATAAATACTCTCCGAATAAGTTCTTCATAAACATAAAGGAGACAGGTATCATTAACAAAGAGGGTTTCCGCTGCAGGGTCCAGTATTTTGAAGATTGTTGTTGCTGTTTTTGTTATGTACTGTCAAGTCACCTGTGACTCATAGTGACCTTATGCACAATAGCTCTGAAGCCTGCCCTGTCCTGAGCCAGTCTCACTGACTCCAAGACACCAACCCCCATTGCCCTAGTTACTGTATCAATCCAGTTCATCCTGGGTCTTTCTCTCCTGTACTGTCCCTCCACCCTTCTGAGCATGATATCCTTCTCCAAGGATCAGTCCCTCTTGGCCACATGTCCAAAGTATGTGAGACAGAGCTTCAAAATCTCAGCCTCCAAGGAGAAACTTGGTTTCACCCTCTATAAGACAAACATGTTTTCTTTCTTGGCAGTCCATGGTATGTTCAAGACTCTTCTCCAGCACCACAACTCAAAGGTATTTATTCTTTTTCTATCATCCTTAGTCATTATTCAACTCTCTGATGCATAGCAAGTAATTACAAAGACCATGGACTGGATCAGGTGCACCTTAGTCTCTAGGCTGACATCGTTGCTTCTCAGTACTCTGGAAAGGTCCGTGACAACAGATTTACCTAAAGCAATTCACCTTTTGATTTCCTGTCTGCTGGTGCCAAGTGTTGATTGTGAAGTCTAGCAATCTGTAGCTGTCAACAACCTCAATCTCTTCTCCTTTCGTTGTGGTGCTTGTCAATTGGTCCAGCGGTGAGATTCTTTGTCTTCTTGATGTTGAGCTTCAATTTCGAAGAATACTTATGATTAACTTACATATTATATTCCAATGGCTTCCTTCGTTAGCTCCTAGTTTCTTTCACACCTCTCTCTCTGTGTGTGTCTGTCTCTCTCTCTCTCTTAAACTCATTGCCAGTCAGTTTAGAGCTGCATCATCACCGACTCACCAGTGGCTTTTCCAGCAGAACGTGTAAATCGCATGGGAGGAGACTGTTCATCTTTCTTCTGTGGAAGTATTAGGGGATTCGAACTGCCAGAGAGGTGTCCCATTGTCTTCTCAGTGCAATTCCTTATGAATAAGTCATCCGAGCTCCCTTACTTTCTAACTTACTCATGATTGGAAAATGATTTTTCAGATTTGGAAGGCATTTGCCCCATCTCTAAGCATTAATTTTTGTTGTCACACCCTAAGGAGTTTCACTCCTGCCTCAATTGAAAGTAGTAAACTGGAGACACCAACAGCTCTCTCAACCCATTCTTCTGAGAGGATCCCAAATAGTGTCTCTTAGGTGCCATGTCCCAAAACATGCCATGTATAAAATATACAATGAACACTGTCTGAGAAATTAAAATTTTAATTTTCCAGCTGCTGTGTATTATAATTTTTTACTTGGAAAAATCACAAGTTCTTAGAACAAATATCATCAGTAACAATAATAGTATAATAATTCTTTGCAGATCTACATCGAGAGTTAGAAGGAATATATTTTAAATATATCACTAAAGCCTTTATATAGCTTTAACTGCCTCATCAAAGAATATTATTTTTTAAAAAGAAGCTTCATAAAGATTTATGAATATATAAACCTATGATTATTCAAAAAAATTGTACAAATCAAAATAAATTTGCTATAGCAATTTAAAATAATTAACCTTTGACAAACCTCTCTCTCTGGTAATGGAATAGTAACTATATGAATAAAAGATAAGTCGTGACATTCAATGAATTACAATATTCATCCCATAAATTACTTGATATAATAGCTCTATAGTCTACATTTTTATAACACTGAAATGTTCCTAACACTAAAGAACGTCTTCATTTCCAGTACGTGGTTTGCAGATAGCTTGGGAAATTTCTCCTGCTTCCATCAGATAGCCTCCAATTAAGTCTTATTGTTTTTCTTGCTAAATATACCTCCTTTTAGCCAGTCGTCATTTCTGTGGTGCATACACCTGGAAGAAGTGATATTTGATCATGCCACCCTGACTAGCCCAAGAAAATGGATGAGCAGAGCATTATCCTGACTTGCATGTTAATAGGGTGCTTACATATGGATTGAAGCTCAACATCAAGAAAACAAAGAAGATTCTTAAGACTGGGCTGACTGGCAGTATCATGATAGATGGTGAAGAGATTGAGATTATTAATAGCTTTATTTGTTTGGTTCCACATTAACACTTCTAGTACCAGCAGCCAGGAAATTAAAAGACAAATTGCACTGGGAAAGTCTCCTGTCAGAGACCTCTCCAAAATACTGAAGAGCAATGATGTCAGTCTAGAGACCAAGGTGCACCTGATCCAGGCTATAGTCTTTGCAATTGCTTGCATCAGAAAGCTGGAAAATGACTAGGGATGATAGAAGGAGAATTGATGTCTTCTAGCTGTGGTGCTAGAGAAAAGTATTGAATATACCATGCATGGGTGGATAGGAGAACGAACAGGTTCATGCTAGAGAGGGTGAAACCAGGCTGCTCCTTGGAGGCAATGATTCTGAAGCTTTGTCTGACATACTTTGGATATATTGCAAGGAAGGACCAGTCCTTGGAGAGGGATGTCATACTTGGGAGGGTGAAGGGACAGCACAAGAGAGGAAGACCCTTGATGAGATGGATTGATTCAGTGTCTGGGGTAATGGGAGTAGGTGTGTCAGAGATAGTAAGATTGGCACAGGATAGACCAGGATTTAGGGCTGTTGTACACAGGGTCACTATGAGTTTCATGTGACTCAGTGGCACACAACAACAACAACAACAACAACAACATGTTGCTGCACACTTTTAAATTGATGACCGTGCTTAGAAACACATTTTTTTCTTCTTTGATGTATTACTGTCATTTACAGGAAAGTGTTAAGAGATGGCCATTACCATCTGGTTGGTCCCCATATCACAGGATCTGCATGCATACGCACAGACTGAGTCCTTTAGACAAGACACTGCCTCATGTTCATATTTTTCTTTCCTTGAGATGAAATAGTAGAACTAATCTACTTCTCCAGGTAACCCATCATCGACCATGTAAAGAGGCTTATAAACCATAGCAAAAAGTCTTTCCTGAGACTACGATACTCATGAACAATTTCATTTGCATAGAGAAGGCTTGGGATTGGCAAATGGATGCAAAATATTAGACAGTTTTTGTCCAAAATACATTGTTGATTTTTTTTTTTAAATTTAGGTTGTTTATTTTTCATTTCAATGAACATCTACAGAGATTTTGGAATTCCATTCATTCATTGTTGCACCCTTCTCCCTGCACACACCCCTCCCCGCCCCTGCACCTCCCTAAGGCAAATACAGGAAATACAAGGCTAGAGTTTGTCTCCTGAGCGATCAGTTGTTTCCCTGGCTACCCATTGCTAGCTGTTGAGGGGTGACCAATTGGTTTCTCCAACTCTTCCAAGTCATTTAGTAGAGCAAAATGAACAAAATGGACCATGAAGGGAGTACTAAGTTCCAAATCAGTGTACATTTCTCTCCAGTGTCTTTAAAGCTTTTTATATTGTAGTGTACTTCGTGTCTACAAGAATACATCTTTTAAAACTTCCTTATCCATGCTCTTTCAATCACTGGCTACAGTTCTACCATAATAAAAACAGACACAGTTATTGAGCACTTTCTCGATGTTATTTATTGTGTTCCCTACTCTCACATTTTTGTCAGACTCCCGGTTGTACTTGTGGATGTAATCTTATTGGGAAATAGGATTTTCTTTGTTATGCTAATTAACTCTATCCTCATAGAATATCTTAATCTCACCCCATCTGATCTTTAAAACATCAGATTTAGAGACATACCCACACAAGAGAAAGGCATCTGAGGATTTCCTACAAGACAAGGAACATCTGGTACAACCACAAAGAAAGAAATGCACAGGACAGAGACCTGCTTTGGACTTTAAAGCCTCCAGAACTGTGAGAAATGGAATTTTCTGCTCTTGAAAATTCCCAGAGTGCCATATATCTGCTACTGCAGTATTAGAAAGCTAAGATATTGTGTATCAATTATAGAGTTAAGTCTTAAAATATTTTATCTTATTAAACTTTTTCCATAAGTTATAACCAAGTTCCATTTTTAATTCTTATTCTATAAAAAAAGCATGAAGTTTACAGTTATCAGTGACTTGTCTCTTGTAACTTTGCACTTTTTGTCCTCTGATTACTTAAAGAATACCTTTACAGAATTGGTTATTTTTATTTTCAGACTCTATAGTTAGCAAGCCAGAGGTGATGTCAGGCACCCCTTATACACAAAAGCCACAAAACTAGGGACCATGTCTTGCTGTCTCTTCTATCCATCTCGATGTTGGTGCCACAGAACAATGCATGGGCACACAGTCTATTTCCCCTGCTGCTGGGCTGTGACAAAGTATTGGTTTGAACTCATATGCCTTCCATTTCTCTGTCCTTTTGTAAAATTCATGTTAGGATTGTTGTTGTTGTTATGTGTTGTCAAGTTGTTCGCAACTCATAGTGACTCTATGTACAACAGCTCTGTGCCAACCTTATTGTCTGACTCACCTACCCCCATTACCCCAGTCACTGAGTCAATCCATCTCACTCAGGGTCTTCCTCTCCTGCACTGTGCCTCCACTCTTCAAGACTGATGCCATTCTTCAAAGACAGGTTCCTCCTTGCAACATGCCCAGAGTATATCAGAACTTCAGAATCTTTGCCTCCAAGGAGCAGCCTGGTTTTGCCCTTTCTTGGATGAACATGTTCGTTCTTATAGCAGTCCATTCAATACTCTTCTCCACACCACAGCTAAAGGACATCAATTCTCCTTCTATCATCCTAGTGACCACAGCTAAAGGACATCAATTCTCCTTCTATCATCCTAGTGACCACAGCTAAAGGACATCAATTCTCCTTCTATCATCCTAGTAATTGTCCAGACAATCTCCAGACTGACATTATTGTTCTTCAATACTCTGGAGAGGTCCATGACAACAGATTTTCCCAGTGCAATTCATCTTTTGATTTCCTAGCTGCTGGTACCAAGAGTGCTGATTGTGGAGTCAAACAAACAGAAGCCCTTAACAATCTCAATCTCTTCACCATCTATCATGATGTTGCCAGTATCTGTTAGGATTAGAGCCTTAAAAAGAGACAAGTTTATATCTGAAATATTAAGGTATCAGAATCAAGAAGCCAGTATTGACATGCACAGAACTGGTGCTATGGGTGCATGAGTGACACTTTTGGCACGTAAATGATATCACAGAACAGGGACAAGAGTGAGAACTACTACTAAACATTGAACTCTCTGTGGCATCCACCTCATTGGCCCAGACTCCAACTCTGAGGCCCATCCAGAGACCCTGGCCTCTGTAATTCGCTGCATCTCTCCTGTTTCCTTGCCAGGAGGGAGGCCCATTCCTTTGCGGATGTCCTTCCTTATCTTTTACTTTGCATCCCTGTACTCTAATAAGAGACTTTGGCATTCACTTTAATGCTCCATGCACTAAAGCCCTGATCTCCAAAGAAAACCCTAAAATCACTGTCGGCTGTCCTCCCTTGGTACCTAGTGCTCTAGTCTCCTTCACCTGGTGTAATTCTGTTTCCCATGTGAGAGGGGTGAACTAGGGCACTGGTTGCATGGTGACAGGTCTGTAAAGATGCTCACAAAGAGAAGAAGAGATTCCTAGTTCACTGTCTGTAGCAAAAGAAGATTAGAAATCACAGCACACCAGCAGATCATGAGACTAGAAGGAGTTCATTTGAGATGGCAGAATGGAAGTCAAATATCTAGAGATTTTTTGGTCTTAAATGGGTTGTGATTTTAAACACAGGGTGGAAATGCTGGGTAAGAGGTGGTTTCCTGAGAAATCAGTTGTTTTTCCTGGTTACCCAGGTGGCACAATAAGATGGATCGACACAGTGACTGTTGGTATGTGCTTGATCATATGGTGAAAATGGCACAAGATCGGGCAAAGTTCAGATCTCTTCACAAGAGTGCGGTGAGTCGTAGCCAACCCAAGGGCTCCTCACAGCAGGAAGTTCACACTCAGAATTAGAACTCCCTAGTTTAACTGGCTTCATAGACTGTGGCATATATAATTAAAGAAGTATTTTCATTAAAGCAATCCAACTTGTTTTATGTTTGTTGTATTTCATTTTTAACTTTTTTTCAACACTAGTTAGACTACCATTTCTGAATCAAGAACTTGGTATATATTGATTATACATCCAGTCAGATAAATGACTTGGAAACAGGTGGACAGGGCCCCCCTATCAATCAGTTATGGATTATTTCCAAGTATCATTTATTAATAGTCAAAGGGAAGAATTCTGCAAGTCTTTCAAGTAAACACTGCTTTTGTCTATTTAAATACAGTAGTCTCTAATTAAATAAATTAAATTAAATTAAATTAAATTAAATAGTTTCTTTATAGTTGAGAAAGTGAAACTCAAAGAAGTTAGAGACTACCTAGTTTTGGGTACCAAATTCATAGCCAAGGCCAAAGTCTGGTTCATAATTCATTAAATATTATACATCTACTTACTGTATGTCAATAATTAGCAAGTTAAATTTGCTACATTTCTCCAATTTAGCTTAAATAAAGAAACAAAAACAAAGTCTTAAGCAATGGAGAAAGTTTTCTTTATCGCTTACCATTTATTCTTGTCTGTAGTTTCTAAAATTTAAAGTTTTCTTTTTTGCAATTTGCTAAGCATTGTACTAGTCCTTCGGATAGGAAGATCATCTCAGTCCTTAGGGATAAGAAACTGGCAGACGAATCCCAAATTGCCCAAAATATTATGAGAGGGTGCCCTTTTATATTTTCTATTTCTTTCTTTTTTGCTGTTGTTGATTTTTGTTCTTTTTTTTAACAGAATTAGTAGAGCCAAGAGTAACATTTCTACAGAAATTATTTCAATTTCATATTCACTATGATAGCTGTAAAAATGAAAGCATTACATCATGATCTAATATGCACATACATTAGATATATTTGTATATCATTTGAAACCTGGGTACCTGTGAAAACAATGTCTTTGCAAATGCATTCTATGCACAAAGCAAGAATTTATAGAAACACCAATATATTCCACTGAAAGTACTTCTGAAATGGTGACAGATGTGAACATGAGCTTTATGGAATGCTTAGTTTTACATTTACATTCAGATCTGCTGTTTCAGTGGAGGCATCTTTACAGAACAGTGGCTACATCTCCCCAAAAGCAAAGTGCACATAGGAATATAATGTTCAAGCCATTGGTGAGCTTAGGGTATTCCAGAGAGAGCGGGTGGTCAACTTTTTCATTTTCATACTATCATGACTCAGTACTTCTCTTCCTCTGAAGAAATGGCAGCAGCAGCAGCAGCAATGTCAGCACAGAACAGAAGACACATACTCACCCCAAGGCTCAGGGAGGGCCATTTGACTCCATTTAGTAGAAGTGATATCAGAATTGGCCTGAACAATAACCAATTTTTAGTACCTAATTCATTTGCCAAAACCTTTTTTCTATTTCCTCTGCATGTCACTGAGTGAGTGTTTTAAATATTAGATTGACACTAGAAGCTCTAGCAGCTTAGAAGTAAGAAGCTGTGCTGCAATCCCAAAGGCACATGGTTCTAATCCACCAGTTATTCTCAGGGAGAACACTGGAAAATATCCTCTGTGTGAGTAAGTGCCTCTGAAAACCCAAAGGCACACAACACCAGATTGACAAAACAAGCAAATTAGCTGGGAAAGAGTATCCAGGGAGGTGGAGTTCCATATAGATTTGGTACAGAGTTTTATAATCAATGAAAACATAGAAAATCCTTCAGTTTTCAGCCTCAAAGCACTTGAACTAGAATTTCCATCAACTACCATGTAATAAAGAATATGTGCCTGCACAAGGGCAGCCTGAAAGAGAAGTCAAATCCTAGCCAAGGGATTGCTGGAGGTCTGCATTCTCAGTAACAGGCACCAGTTACACGTGTGAACTGCTGAATGCCACTGGGCGAATTACTATGAATCTTCATTTCAAAAAACTACTCATAGTTTGTTACCTAAGCTTCCTTCCCCTCCAGACAACAATTTTTATGTGCACACCTTGCATCATAATATCTGGTACATTAATAAAAACCCTCATAAATTATAGTTATTTTAACTTTTGTGTCTGGCCAACTTTTTCAGGATGGATGGTGAAGAGATTGAGATTGTACACAACTTTCATTTGCTTGGCTCCACAGTCAACACTCTTGGCACCAGTAGCCAGGAAATTAAAAGGCGCATTGCCATGGGAAAGTCTGCTGTTAGGGAGCGCTCCAAAGTACTGAAGAGCAATGGTGTCTCTCTAGAGAGTGAGGTGCATTTGATACAGGCCATGGTCTTCACAATCACTTGTTATGCATCAGAGAGTTGGACAATGACCAAAGAGGATAGAAGAAGGATTGATGCCTTTGAGCTGTGGTGCTGGAGAAGAGTATTGAGAGTACCATGGACTGCTAGGAAAACAAACAGATTCGTCCTGGAAAGGGTTAAACTGGGTGGCTCCCTGGAGGCAAGGATTCTGAGGCTCCGTCTAACATACTTTGGACATGTTGTGAGGAGAGACCGGTCCTT
>NW_006399761.1:29509913-29512196 GCF_000299155.1 Elephantulus edwardii | reverse complement strand
GATGGGAGTGTCAGAGACAGTGCAATTGGCACAGGACAGGGCAGAGTTTAGGGCTGTTGTACATAGGGTTGCTATGAGTTGCAAGCGACTCAACGGCACATAACAACAGCAACAACAATCTGGCCAAATAGTCCCCTTCATTTCTGAATGATTAAATACACACACATACACACACACATTTCAGAGATTTGGAAAATTCAGAAAAACATACACACAAAAAAGATAAAGTAATACTAATAATTCCACCACACAGATATCATAAAACTATTGGCCATATTCAAGTGTTTTCCCTTGACACAAAAGTGACTCGGTTTAAAATGCAATTTTTTAAGATGAGAGACAGGAACTTATTTGATGGCAAAAAAGGGAGTTAATATTCACCTTTCACCCTTTCTATGGGAATTGACTTAGTTCCTCAGCTCCACGTGTTGGGTTTTGGTCCTCCCCCTCCCCCCCCATAATTCAATTCTGCATTGTCTCCCTCCAGCTGATGAGAGAATGCCTGATAAATACCATCTTCAGATTGGATATTCAAATCACTAAACCAGGAGGTAAGTATCAGGTCAGAAATACTCTAGGGGGAAAGAGTGGTGGAGTTATTTGTAGTGTAATTCTTGGCAGTTTACTTTGGATTTCAGGTCCACAGGAAGAGGATGGAAGCAGGGAGGAAGGGAGGGCTGCGAGGTGTGGAATGGAAAAAGAGGGCTGAGGAGGTGTTTAGCTTTTATTTGCAAGTGTGACACCCGCTGCTTTGTTTATGGATTTGATGCTATTCATATAGTCTTTGCAATATTAATTTTTAATTTATGATGCTCATTAGGAGACACTTAAACCAGAACAATTATCATTTATCTTGATATATTATTTACTAGGATTGACTGTCATGCTTAGGGGCCCATGATTAGTGAGAGGGGGTTCCAGATGAACTTCTGAAAGGTGCTTAGGTAAAGGGATAGGAGCTTAGGAAGCCGTTGTCAACACCCAACACCCAAAGTTCTGTTGTCGAAGCGAAAACCACACAATCCCTAATCAAGACTCAGGAGGCCCCCTCCAAGACAAGCCTGGAACAGTACTTAATGAACCTGCAGGATCATATTAATGAGACTCTCTGTTAGGCCACCAGCTCATCAATTATTCATCCAGCTGCATTCCTGATACTTTGCTATCTTCCTCCTCTTTTTGCCTCCCTGTGATTACTTTTTTTAACCCTCCACTTCCTCACCTGGAGATTAAACAAAGCTTTCTGTTCTGCGGCTCCTGTGCCTTCTGCTCAAACTTTGTTGTTGCCAGGATGTCACAAAGACAGAGGAAGTCTTTCCCAGAGACGGAGGGAAGTGCTGCTGCCTCAGCTCCCCACTTTGGACACGCTGGGCTCATCTTTGTTATTATTGCACTTGCTGTTGTTGGTTGCCATCAAGTCGAGCACGACTCATCTCATCCCTATGAACAAAAGACCTAAGCCTTTTGATAACAGTCATTTCTCAAAGATCATAGAGTTTCCAGAGGCATGTTGCTTAGGAAGTGGATACCACTTACATATAAAGTAAGAATTGCACTTACTGTTTTTAATATCTATTTGAGTTACTCCTGATCAGAGCTCGAGCTTTGTTCATCTTCGTAGTTTCAGCTCATAGCATAATGTGTGGTACTTAACAGTGACTCAATAAGTGTTGCCGACTGAAGGATGAATGAATGTGAGTACTCAGTCACACCTAAATCTGTGTATGTGTAGATTTGCAGGAAGCCTGCATATGTCAGAGGAGCACAAGGAAAACAGAAACACTTTTCCATTAACAAATTGAGTTATGCAGGTAAAGCTGTGTCTGCAGGCTGAGACCTCACACTGACTATATGGGAGATCCTTTCCTTTATTTATTCCACCAGCTCAAACTCACTGACTTCAAGGCAGAATCGATTCACAGTTGATACTCTACTGGGTTTCTAAGGCTGGAAGACAGAGGGTGAGGGATAGTGGGGAGACTGCCTGGTCTCCCTGGCAGCCTCTGGTGGATTAAATCAGAAAGGCACGGCCTTTGGGTTAGGAGCACAGTTCTCCACAGAATAGGCCACCAGAGCTCCCTCAATATACCTGTTGAGTGCACACACACACACACACACACACACACACTGTTGTTAAGTGCCATTGACACACACTGTTGTTAAGTGCCATTGGGTCAAGGATGATTCATAGTGACCCTATGAACAACAGGTCTGAATCCTGTCTTATCCTGCTCCATTCTTCAACACCACAGACTCAATACCTTTGGTACTAACAGTTTAAAG
>NW_006399761.1:29470626-29507845 GCF_000299155.1 Elephantulus edwardii | reverse complement strand
TACACCAGGGCTATATGACCTAGAGGAACACTTTCTGTCCTGGGGGGGGACATATATAATATGAGGTACCAATTCTTCTCTCATCCTTAGTCATTGTCCAGCTCTCAGATGCACAGCAAGTGATTGAAAAACCATGGCCTGAATTAAGTGCATTTTAGTCCTCAAACTGACATCATTACTCCTCAATAATTTCGAGAGGTCTTTGATTGCAGATTATTATTTTTTTTCTTGTTGTGTACCATCCGAGTTGGATCCGACTTACCGAGGAAGAGATTGTCCCACCTCTTCCAGCAGAACATCTGGTGGATTAGAAACACGTGCCTTTGGGATTACAGTGTAGTTTCTTGCCACTAGGCCACCAGAGCTCTCTTGATTGCAGACATTCCCAGAGAAATATGTCTCCTTATTTCCTGACTACTGGTACCAAGTGTATTGATTGTGAATCCAAGTAAGATGAAGTCATTGACAGTTTCAATCTTTTCTCCACCTGTCATGATGTTGCCTATGGGTACAAGTGGTGAGAAATTTTGTTTTCTTGATGTTGACATGTAATCCATATTTAGGGTAACAGTGGGTTGGAAAAATAAAAAAGGTAAAGGCAAATGTGTGGAAATGCTTTGACCCATAGCCATACTCCTAATCTACTGTTTTTCCCAAGATGCTATTGAATTGATCTTGACTCATGATGACCTTGGATGCTGGAGTGGACCATAAGATTTTATGAGAAGCAGATCACTATGCTTTCCTCCCACGATATTTCTAGGTGGACTTAAACCTCCAGTATTTCAGTTAACATCTGAGTAAGATAGCCTTTTGCACCACCCAGAGCCTCCTTAAATTGTTGTGGTTGTTGTCTGATGCCATCAAGTTGGCTGTGACTCACAGTGACCCTGATACAAAGCCGATGTAAATAGTGCCTGACCCTGTCTTCACAATCCCTGCTTTTCCTGAGCCCATTGTGGGAGCTACTGTGTCAGTCTATTTTGTTGAGGGTCTTTTTATTTTTCACTGATATTCTATCAAGCAAAATGCCTTTCTCCCGGGACTGGTCCCTTCGATAGCATGCCTCAGCCTGTTAGAACTATTCAAATGCTAGAAAAGGGATAATGTATCCAAAAGGATAGAAAATAATGACAAAACATAATTATAATTTTTCATCATTGGTAAGTTAGACTCAAAAGCCAAAGGCGAGTATTGACTTGCTAAATGGATTCTAATTTACTAAATCACAATTAGTCGTAATTTTACAATCACATTTAGAGATATGTGG
This sequence comes from Elephantulus edwardii, assembly GCF_000299155.1. NCBI lineage: Eukaryota > Metazoa > Chordata > Mammalia > Macroscelidea > Macroscelididae > Elephantulus > Elephantulus edwardii. The sequence continues at coordinate 29,506,575 of NW_006399761.1, read as the reverse complement.
AAATTCTCTCTACAGATTGCTAAGGCAGCTCTTGTCATGAGAATAGGCCACAGGTATTTTCAGACTTTTTCTCTCCTTAACTCTATGGATCCCTGGATTGATTGGCATGGCTAAAGTCCTCAAGTGGGTTATTCTTATCTTGTTGTTGCTATGTACTGCTGATTCATTCTGACTTCATATCTGACCCTTCAGAAGTTTTTGGGAGGCAATATATCACCTGGGAAGAGATTACCTATCTTTCTTCCATGGAGCAACTGGTAGTTGACAAAGCAGCTCTCTTTGTCGTTTTCTGTTGTTGCTGGGTTGAGATAGTATCTTATTGTTTTGATTTATTTACATCTTTCTGTCTAGAGTATCTCTTCCTGTGTTGGTTGGCCATCTTGGTGAAGAATCTTTGTGTATCTTCTGCCCATTTTATGATTGGGCTGTTAATCTTTTTCTTATGGAGATATATAAATTTTCGATATAAGTTCCTTATCATAAATATCTTTGCCAAATATTTTTTCTCAGTGTGTGGGCCTTCTTTTCACCTTGTTGGAGAATTTTGTTGATTCATGCAAAGATTTGAATTTTGGAATGTCCTATTCATCGATTTTATCCTCTCTTGGTTGTATATTTTTGTCCACTTTTGAAAACCTATTCACACCATAGACTATGGCTGCTAACTTTTTCTTTTTCTCCAATCTGATGATGTTTATAGTTTTTGGTTTTATCCCTAGGTCCTTAATCCACTTTGAGTTGGGTTTTGTATATGGTTGAGATATGGATCTTACTTTAATTTTCTATAGATGTCCAGTTTTGTCAGTGTAATTTCTTAAAGAGGCTCTGGTTTTCCCATTTACTGGATTTTATCACCTTGTCAAAGATCGGTTGAGAGGTTGATAGGTTGATTTTTGGATTCTCAGTTCACTTGGTCTATGTGTCTGTCGCTGTATCAGTACCATGTTGTCATCATTGTCATCAATGGTCTTCTATTGGTCGATGAGTCTGTTGCTGTACCAGTTCCACGCTGTTTTGATTACAATGATTGTGTAGAAGGTTTTGAGAGCAAGGTGTGTGATTGTTTGTGCTTTTTTTGTGTGTGTACAGTTTTGTTAATTTGGAATCTCTTTCCTTTCCAAATGAAGTTGGAAAGTGCCTTTTTAATCTCTTTTAAGAATGGTACAGTTATCTGCATTAGAGTTGTGTTGAACTTGTAGATTGTTTTGGGTAGGACTGTAATTTTCATAATATTGAGTCTAGTAATTAACATTAAGAAGAATGGGAATCCCAGAACACTTGATTGTGCTCATGTGAAACCCATACCTAGACCAGGAAGCAATCATTCAAACAGAGTAAGGAAACACTCTTGGCTCAAAATCAAGGAAGGAGTATATCAGAGATGTATCCTTTCTCCATACCCTTTCAATTTATATACAGAACAGATTATTTGGGAGGCTAGAATTTAGGAGGAGAAATATAGCTTCAGGATTGGAGAAGAATCATCAACAACTTGCTTTATGCAGTTGACATAATCTTGTTGAAACTGGGGAGGACTTGAAGTGACTGCTGCAGAAGGTCAAAAACTTCAGTCTTCAATATTCATTACATCTCAACATCAAGAAAACAAAGATTCACACTACTGGTCCAATTGGCAGCATCACGATATAAGGAGAAAAGATTGAGATTGTTAAAAAAATAAAAAGCCATCTCACTCTGATCCACAATCAACACCCTTGGTTTTTAATTTCCTAACCAGCAGCCTGGAAATCAAAAGACTAGTTGCTTTGTGAAAGTCTGATATTAGGGAGACCTCTCTAGAGTGCTAAAGAGCAATGATGTCAGTCTGAAATGAAGGTGCTTCTGATATGAGCCATGGTCTTCTCATCTGCTTTCTCAATGGAATTCTGGACAATGACTAAGGATGATAAAAGAAGAATCAATGCCTTTGATTTGTGGTGCTGGAGAAGAGCATAGGACATACCAGGGACTGCCAAGAGAACAAACAGGTTTGTCCTGGAGATGGCGAAACCAGGTTGTCTTTTAGAGGCAAAGATTTTGAAACTCTGTCTCACATACTTTGGGCATGTTTCCAGGAGGGATTAGTCCTTAGAGAAGTACATCATGTTTGGAATTGTAGAGCATCAGCACAGAATAGAAAGACTGTGGAGAAGATGGATTGCCACAGTAACTGTGGCATTGGGAGTTGGTGTATCAGAGACAGTGAGATTGGCTCAGGATAGGACAGGGTTCAGAGCTATTGTCGATAGGGTCATTAAGAGTCATAGCTTGATGGCACATAATAACAAAACAACCCACAAAGCATATATTCTTTCATTTTCCTAGGTATTATATTTCTTGTAGTTGTTATTGTTAGGTCTCATCAAGTTAAGTACAACTCATAATAATCCCTCTGAACAACAGATCTGAATCCTGAATACTTTGCCATCCTCACCACCTCTGATTCAGTTGAGCCCATTGCAGCAGTCACTGTGTCAATTCATCTTTATGGAGGTCTTCCTCTCTTTCACTGACTCTTCCAAGAATGATATACTTTTCCAAGGAACAGCTTCTCATAGCAAGAAGCCCAAAGTATGAGAGACAAAGCTTTGTCATCTTTGCCTCCAAGGAGCACTCTGGCTGCACATTTTCCAAAATACACCTATTCATTTTTTGGCAGTCCCATGTGATGGTCAACACCCTTTGGCAACACCACACTCAAAATCACCAATTCTTCTCTCACCCAAATTCATCATCCATTTGTCAGTTGCATAGCAAGTAATTGAAGAGATTATGGCCTGAATCAGGTGCACCTTAGTCTTCAAGCTCATATAACTGATTTTCAGTATCTTGGAGAGGTTCCTGACAGTGCTCTTGTCTACAGCAATAGCTCTTATCTCCTTACTGCTGGTACCAAAAGTGTTGCTTATAGATCCAAGCAAGAAGAAATCATTATCAGTTTCTAGCCTTTCTCCATCTATGATGATGTTGCCTACTGGCCCAGTGGTAAAAATCTTTGCTTTCTTAATCTTAAGATGCAATCCATATTGAAAGTTACAGTCTTTATTCTTCTGCAACAAGTGCTTTAGATTCTCCCTTGATTTCAGAAGGCAAGGTTTAATGAGTCTTCCTTCAATCCTGATACCACATTTTTCTTCATAGAGTCCAGTTTCACAAATTATTTGCTCAGCCTACAGATTGAATAGGCATGGAGAAAAGATACACCCCTTACTTATACCTTTCCCGATATTAAACCATACCATTTTCACTTGTTCTGTTCGGATAACAACTTCTTAGTCAAGGTATAGATTTCACATGAGCACAATTAATTATTCCGGGATTCCCATTCTTCTGAATGTTAGCCATAGTTTGTTGTGATCCATATAGTTAGTTAAATGCCATCACATAGCCAATAAAACACAGACATTCTTTTGGTATTCTCTGCTTTTAGTCAGTCATTCAGCCATCTAGTTACTTTAGCCATTCAGCCATCTGATATCAGTAATGATATTCCATGGCCTTTTCTAAATCAAACTTGAATTTCTTGTAGTAGCGTTTTGCAATTTTCTTTGTATAGATTTTTGTTTCTCTAGTTAGATTTGTTCATAAGTATTTCATCTTGTGGTTGGCTATTGCAATTGTTATTATTTTACTTCTTTCAGTCTTTTCTTTGCTACTGTAGAAAAATTCAACTGATTTGTGTGTGCTACTCTTGAATCCTGCCCCTCAGCTGAATTGGTCTACTATGGTTAACAATTTTCTTGTTGACTCTTTCGGGTTTTCTATGAACATTATCATATCACCTGTATATAGAGATAATTTTACCTTCTATTTGTCAGTTTGGAACCCTCTTGTTTTCTTCTTATGCTTTATTGCTCTAGGTGGGACTTGCAATACGATATTGAGTAGGATGGGCGATAGTGAGCATCCTTATCTAATGCCTGTTTGCTTTTAGTCTCTTTCCATTGAAAATGATGTTGGCTGTCAGCTTTGTGTATAGACTTTTTGTTGTTTTGAGAAAATTCCCTCTATTCCTATTTTATTGAGTGTTTTAGTTAGGAATGGATGTCGGATTTTGTTGAAAGCCTTTTCCGTACCAATTGAAACAATTATGTGGTTCTTGTCCTTTACTTAGTTACTACATTGAGTGTTTTTCTTACACTGAACCATGCATGTTTGTTATAAATCCCACTTGAGCATAGTGATACTCTTTTGACATTTTGCTAGATTCTGCTTTCTGGAATTTTGCAAAAGATTTTTGTGTCTTTGTTCATGAGGGAGATTGGTTTATAATTTTATTTTTAGTTATGCCTTTACATGATTTTGGTACCAGTGATAAGCTTGCTTTATAGAATGAATCTGGGAATATTTCTTCTACTATATTCTGAAGTAGAAATTTGTCAATGAAGCAGTCTGAGTCATGATTACTGTTGGGAGTTTTTATGGCCTGATCAATTTCTTCTTTTTACAATGAGTTTATTCAAGTGTTCTTTCTGTATTAATTTGGGTATGATGTGAGTTTCTAATAATTTGTCCATTTTCTCTAGGTTTTCAAATTTGTTGGGGCATATTTTTCCCCTATTACTCCTTTATTATCCAAATTATTTTGGTTTGTTCTATTGTGACATTGTCTGTTTTATTATTTATGGCTTTTCTTCCTTTTTCTTTTTTAAAATTTGTCAATTGACCGTTTTAAAAAATAAACTTTTTTAGTTTCAATTTAATATATTTCTGTCCTTTATATTTCTTTTCTTCTAGAGGTTTAGAGGTGTGCTTACTGTTCTTTTTTCCATGTTTTGAAGATGTGGGCTTAAGTTTACTTTCTTCTTTTTTAATGTGTTTGTTTAGTGCTATAAACTGAACTTCAATGCTACCTTTGCTGACCTGTAGATTTTTATATGTTGTATTTTTATTCTCATTTGTTTTAACAGGCTTCTTAATTTCTCTTTTTTATTTCTTTTGTTACCCAATAGTGATCAAGCAAGGTGTTACTTACCTTTCAGGTGCATAGCTTTTTCTCTCCTTTATCCTCTTGTTGATGAACATTTTTATATTTTCTGTTCTGAGAAAATGGTTTGTACTATTTCAGTGTTTTGCTTTGTTTGTTTTTCATTTACAATGCTTCTTTTGTGCCCTGTTCTTGTTGTTGATTGCTGTCGAGTCAAGCACAACTCTTGGCGATCCTTTGAACAAAAGACCTGAAGCCTTTATACAACTACCATCATTTCTCCAGGTTCATAGAATGTCCAGAGGCATGTGGTTTAGGAAGTGGATGCCACACCTGTTTCCAAACCTATTTTCAACTCGGAGCTCCACCAAACGTTGTCCACCATGGGTAACCTTTTTGGCATTTGACACCCCAACGGCACAAGGTTCAACATCACAGCAACCCTAGGTTAGTTAACATATGGTAAATTCTGGATAATGTTTCACATGCACTGGTGAAGAATGTGAATTGGGATTTTGTTGGGTGTATACTCTGTTTATGTTCATGTTGGTTAATTGTATAGTTTAGTTCTTCTGCATCTTTGTTGAGTTTCTTTCTAGTTACCCTGTCAGTCTCTCAGTGAGAGTGATGTGTTGAATTCTCCTCCAACTGTGTAGCTAATTCTTTCTTCAAGTCTTTTAGTATTAGTTTTGTGTATTTTGCAGCTCTATTATTTGATGCAATGGTCTTAGGTTATGTCTTCTTCTGTTATTGACCCTTCAAATAGTATGAAATAGTATTCTTCTTTGTCTTTTATGCTATTATTTATCCTAAAGTCTATTTTATTGGAGATTATTGATGTTACTCCTGCTTTCTTTTGCTTGCTGTTTGCTTGGCATATTTTTTTATCACCCTTTGATTTTTAATCTTTCTCATCTTTTAGATGTGTTTCTCACAGACAACATGATGATGAGCTTTGGTTTCTTATCCATTCTGCTACTCTTCTTTATTTTTTAAATTATTATTATTATTATTATTACTATTAATTTCCATGAACATCTACAGAGATTTTGGAATTCCATTCATTCATCGTTGCACTTTTCTCCCCACCCACTACTCTTCTTTATTTTGTTTATTGAAGTCATTCACGTTTAGTGTGATTATTGATAGGTAAGTGTTTTTTGGTGTCGTTTTACTGGGCTCTTTATTGCATTGTTGCTTCCTTTAGTCCATCCACTTCTCTGTGCTGTCTGTCTGTAGGTCTGCTATTAGTATTCTTATAAGTTTGGCTTTGTTTACATGAGTTCCTTTAGTTCTTATTTTTCTGTGATGACCTAATTCCTCTTTCGTATTTTATTGACAGTCTCTTGTTCTAGTGACCTAGTGGTTAGGAGTTGTGATGCCAATCCCAAGGTATGGGATTCAAATCCACTATGTGCTGTATGGGGGAAAGATGAGCAGTCTCCTCCTTCGAGATTTACAGCCTCTGGAAACCCGCTGGTGGGTCAGCTTTGCGTTGACTTGGATTCAAAGGAACAAAACAACATCACCACAAACATTTTTGGAACATATTATTATGTGAAATATGCCGGAAAACATGGCAGAAAGCTCCTGAATAATTTATCTTCTTAGTAAAATTTACTAAATAATTCAAGATGAACTTAAAACTTGCCTCTCTTAACCATTTCTGGTGAAAATGAAAAGGCACAAACACTTCGGAGATAATCTGGGAGTTTCTTATAAATCTCTCAGGCCATAACATTTAGCAAATATGCTCTTAGGTATTGACCCAATATAGGTGAAACCTAATATCTAAGTAAATCCTGCACATGAAAGTTTGCAGCAGATTTTTTCATAATTCCCCAAAACTAGAATTAAGCAAGGAAATTCTCAAAAAACTAGAGGTAAGTAAGTTCTTTAGCAGGTGAGTGCATGAAAAAAAATTATGGCATATTCATGCATTGGAGCAAAAGAAATGAGCTATCATTTACTAAGAAACATGGCTCTCTGACCCTCTCATTGCTGTCAAGCCATAACCAACTCATTGTTGACCCTCCAGTGGATTTTCAAAAGCTATAAATTGCACAAGAAGAGATTATAATTTCCAATTTTATTTGGAATGGAAAGAGACCGCTAATAAGTAAAGAGTTCCTGAAAAATAGAAACAATGTAGGAGGCATCACATTACCTGATTTCAAATAATTCTGCACAGCCGTGGTGGTCAACACAGCATGATACTGGTAGGGACAGACATATAGATCAATGGAATAGAGTTGAGAACCCAGAAATCAGCTCATATACCTATGCTCAACTGATTTTTGACAAGAAGACTAAATCAGTTAAGTGGGAAAATTACAACCATTTTAACAAATGGTGTTGGAAAAATTGGAAGACCATATAAAGAAAACTCAAACAAGACCCACACCTCACACCATATAAAAAAATCAACTTAGCGTGAATCAAGGATCTAGAAGTAAAACCAAAGACTATAAATTCCATTAGAGAAGAGCTTGGAGGAACTCTGAAAGCCCTAATCCACAGTATGAAAAGTCTTCCAAGCATAACAAAACCCCTAAAACCAGAAGAGAACAAAATAGATGAATGGGACCTTCTAAGAATCAAATCCCTATGCACATCAAAAAACTTCTCCAAAAAGGGTAAAAAGGAAAGCCACAGACTGTGAAAAGATATTTGGTAATGATATCTCTAAAAGTTATAGAATACTCTAGCTCCTCAACAAGAAAAAGATAAACAGCCCGATAGCAAAATGGTCTCAGAATGTGAATAGATACTCGACCAAAGAAGACATTCAGATGGCAAACACACGATGTAATATTAAAAATCCCTAGCTACCAGCTGAAAATAAAAACAGCTATGAGATATCATCTCACCCCAGTACCAATAGCAAAGTTCAACAGAGCAGCAAACAACAAATGCTGGTGAAGTTGTGGAGAGATTGGAACCCTTATGCAGGTAGGAATGTAAAATGATCCAGTCACTATGGAAGGCAGTTTGAAGCTTTCTCAAAGATTTGGAAATAGAAATAGCAATGCTATTACTGGGAATATACACTCAAGAAACCATAACCGCTATCCAAACATATGCACACCCATGTTTATTGCTACTTTATTTATAATAGCAAAGAGATAGACGCAACCTAAGTGCTCATCAACAAATGAATGATAGAAAAACTATGGGATAATCATACTATAAAATACTACTGAAATGGCACTGAAAAACAACAAACTCTCATAAAACGTTACACAACATGGGGAACCCTGGATCACATCATGCTGAGTGAACTATCTCAGTCTCAGAAGGACAAATATTGCATAGCTCCACTGTTATAAAACAGGTCTGACAAGAGAGGTTGGGAGGAGAATAGGATAAGAGAATAGGATAATGACAATGACCTTTGCATTGGAACAGAGAGAAAAAGAAAGAACTGTCTAAAATAAATATATGATTAGGCATTATACATTTGACAACAGTCCAGAATAAGAATCATTGCAAAGAGGACTTGGGGTATGGGTGGGATGGGGGATGGCGAGAAGTAATTGTGCAGCAACGATAGAATGAAAATCTAACTTCTCTATAAATATTCACCTAAAATCACAATTAAAATAACGTTTTATTTTTTAAAAGCAAAGATTATCTATCTTTCTTTAAGCCCTGGTAGATTCAAACCATCAGAGAATTACCACCTTTGGGTTCGCAGCATGACTCGCTGTAGGACTATGCTATGAGAGTTCCCTTAAGAAACATGGAGAAAGCTTAAATGCTATGAAGAATTGAAAGAAGTCAATCTGAAAAAAAACCAAACAAACACACAAAGTGCATAGAAGTCTAATTATATTCATTTTAGAAAAGATAACGTTTATCAAGGACTGAGTCAGGAGGAGGGCAGTGAGGAAAAATGAATAGGTTGAACACAGGACATTTTTAGGGCAGTAAAATGCTTTTAGATGATCCTCTAACAAATGGCACAAGACAATCAGCATTTGCCAAAATGCAGAGGCATATACAACACAAGGCGTGAACCATAATATAAACTACGGTGTAGTTAAAAAGTTAATGAAGACGAATCATATTGTTTCATCAGTTGTAGCAATGGAGCCACAGGAACGCAAAGGAGAATGCCCTGCAATGTGCATAGTGTATCTCTGCACTTTCTGAAAGAATTTTCTGCAACTGGAAACTACCCTAAAAAAAGGCTACATCTTTAAAATGTAAAATTCTTTAAAAATTTAAGATCTTTAAAATAGAGGGTCATCTTTAAAATTAAGATCTTTAAAATGGAGAGTCAGATATAGGTCATTTTCTACTCTACAGTATCTAACAACAACAACAACAATATACATTAAATAGTAATCTATATAATTAAATACTATAGATATATAATTTTTATTATGATTTATATATGTAAATAAATATGTATAATTTTATCATAGATTTTTAAGAACCAAAATTGTGTGTGTGTGTGTGTGTGTGTGTGTGTGTGTGATCATACTGAAGGAGATTGTCCATGCTTTTCCTGTGGAACAGCTGCTTGAGTCAGACTGCATGCCTTCAGGATTGCAGTGCAGCTTCCTGCCCCTAGGCCACCAGTGGTCCCTGAGATTATCTATTTAGACAGTTCCAGTCACTGTAGTGCTTCAGAAGAGAAGGCTAGTGGCCCCTTTCTGAAGCACACATAGCTCTATTCTGACACACGTGGGTTTATTAAGGTTGGGAATTGGCCCTATGACTGTTTTTATATGAATATTATGTATAATGTAACATACAATATAATGTTTAAAAATCTATGGAGAAAGGCTATTACAGTGAATAACCAAGTCTGCAAAAGTGATTCTGTGTAAACTTTTCATTCATTGTCTTTACTTGTGGTGGTTTTCTAACATCCCTGGTGATACAATGGTTAACTGCTTGACTGTCAATCAAAAGGTAGTCATTTAAATCTGTCTCATGATTCTTAAAAAGAAAGACTTGATGACCTGCTTCCATACAGATTAAAACAAAGAAAACACTATGGGTTTTACTCTGTGTGGGTTCTGAAATCCCAAAGGCTCCCTGTTCAAACCCATGAGGTACTCCAAGGGAGATGGATGGGCAATCTCCTCCTGTGTGATTGTGGTTTACCACGTCTGTAAACCTGCTGGAGGGTCAGCTCTGACTGCAGCAGAGCACAGTAACAGTTCTGACACCAAGAATTGGAATTGACTCGATGGCACACAGCAACAACAACAGCATGACTATCCCACAAGGATCCCTAGTAGAAAGTTACTAACTGATACTAGAGTGGTTAGAACACATCATTGTCTCCAAGGTAGAAAGATTAGGCAATTTACTGTAATGACCTCAACAGGACATAACAAGAACAATAAATGCCTATCTTCTAGTTAAGGAAATTTCCCATTTTTTATTGCAAAAAAATATCTTTCTGATTATTCTAAAAGCATTTGACAAAATAATTCAAAGCAGACAGAAGCGGTACTGAGCTATTGAATGAGCACGGGGTGAGGAGGTAAGCTGTCCAATCACTAGCAAGAGCAGTCACACAGGGTAATTTAGAGAGTCAGTGCCCAACATACAGTCCCAGATCTTCATCTCTGGAACACAAGGGGCTGGCCATGGTCATTCACATCATCACTTCCCTGGAAAATGTTTATATTCTGCATCTGGAAGCTTTCTCACAAACAAAAGCCACACATCATCACTAAATCAGAAGAATACATTTCAGTTAAATAGATTTAAAAATGTCTCTCCATTGAAACCTTTTTCTCGCCTTAATTATCAGTCCACACACTTAACTAAGAAATCAAATGTGACTTCCAAACATGAGTAGGGTATCATCTTTTCAAAATGCCATTTGTAATCATTCTCCATTAATCCAGTGAAGTATCAGAGTTGAAATCTACTCGGGCTTGCTTCCCATAGCCCTCACATCTTAGTTATTTAAAGAACAATGCTTTGGAGCAACAATTTCTCTCGACTTTTTTTCCCCCTTATAGAATTCAGTTTCCTAGACAGCTTCTAATGGGAAAATTCAATCATAACTTGTACCATAGAGGAGGACACCGTGCTACTTTTAATATCAGCCCCTTTTAATCTGGGTAAAGTCATTTAACTTTTCAGATTTTTGCCTAGGGAGAACTTTCTCCTTATTTTTAACATATTTCCCTTTGTCTGCTTGGCCGGTAATTGACTTTGTCCTGTTTTTTCATTTATTTCCCTGTCTCCTGGTTGTAGCTTCTTCTCCCCGGAGTCTCAGGTTAGAAGTTTTCCCTTTTGTGAAACCATGACAGGTGCCTAATTGAATGATGAATGTCCCTTTATTACTCTGTAATTGAACTGCCAGCTTTTTGATTGGTTTGTAGAGATGCTCCCCCCCCCCATCAAGCACTACAGGGGGCTTAGTCATTGGCAGTCTGGTCCTACACTCCATCTGTCTAATCCCATCTAGTCCCCACTTGCTTTTTGGGGGTGGTGATAGAGGTGGGGAGTAGGGGGAAGGGAAGTCATCATAAATTATGCTAATTCAATGTGGCTCTGACAATGAGAAGTTCCTACTAGTCCCTGCATCTTGGGGGTAAATGTTTCAAGACATTTTGTCATCATGGGTGCCTCGCCTGACAGGCCCAGGATGAAGATTAATGGGCCTCACCTGAGTGACAGAACAGGGGATTGTGGGGAAGAGAGGGTCATTCATCATACTCTGACAGGTGTCATTCAACCAGACAGCAGAGCCACCGTCACCTGGCTAGCAGTTCCATTTTTCTGCCAGTTAAGCAAGGAGTTTAATAACATCCCCAGAATTAAAACTCATTCTTTGTAGCAGGTCTGACAGCTGAAAATAAGAAAATCAATTCTTCACATGTTACAGCACAGTTAACCGACTGGGGCTTTGACTTTAATTTAGTCTTTGGGCTGCATTTCAAGCAAAGAGCTTTTTGTAAGACATCATCTATTATAATTTACCCATAGTGCTAAACTTTGGTGGTGTTATTATTGAGGGTGTATTAAGGATCCACGTTTCCACACCCAGTGTCACTTCTGCTCTCTGCGTGCTGATACACATCTCCACAGCAACTGAGTCTTTCCTACTTCATCCTCATTAACAATGTTTACGGCTTCTCTCTTCATTAATATTGATCCCCTCCCCAACTACTGGGAACAACAAGACAGACACTAATTTGAAGCATTTGGTATCATTAAAGTGTTTGGATTTCAGGTTTCAGTGATCTTGGAAGGCAGAGAAGATAATTCAAAGATTAAGAAGAGGAGGTAAAATTTGATGCTTTAGAGTCGAGCTGATGAACGATAACACTCTAAGTTGGTTAAGTGTAGCTAATTGCAAAATATGGCCAAATAGTCCTCTTTTCCTCTTCTTGCCTAGAGAAGGTGTTATTTCTACCTCGCTGAATAGTGATCTCTCACAGTTACTGATTTTGAACCCTTGAATGTGAGTTGGGATGTAGGGATCTGGAATTTCTACTTTTACCCTTTGTGGAAACTAGCCACTAGGTTAAGAAATTAATCTACAGAGCAGAAGGAAGCAAATCTCATCTCATGGAGAAAGAGGCTGCTTAAAGGAGCACAAAATATGGGTTCATAATTCTTACAACCAGTCTCAGTTGCACAATGGGAGTAATTTCAGACATTCCATCTCCAGTAAGTGTCATCTAGAACCAAACCCTACTCAGATTTCTGGTTCATACAGTGTGTGCAAATAAGGTGGTTCTAGTTGAATATCCCATTTGGGAATGGTTTGTCTTAGAACAATGGGTAACTGTAACCACAAGGCTGAGATAATGGGTAGTCAGCTGTAACTATAGGGTTGAGAAAATGGGCAGTCAGACACACAGTTCTTTCTTTCTTTGAAATTTAAAAAAAAAATATTTGTTTTATATTCGTATAAGTTCTTATATATTGTGTTCCACACTATCCTTCGTTCATGTTGTGTTTCATACAATCATTCTCTTTCATTATATTTTTATTGTCCACACTATGTCCACACAGTTCTTTTTTATAGTATGTTTTAGCTTTGGAGCAAATTGTCATCCTAAAAAATGCTACAATTTAAATACCTTTATCTTCTCTAATTGTTTGCTCTTTCAAATCCCCAACCCTAATATTTTACAACAAAGTTTTTGGTACATTTTCTTTGAATGAGAGAAGCCATATAATTGGTGACGAGTTATTGTGTTGTTATATGTATTTATAAACTTGTCAGTTTCCTCTTCCCTATTTTATAAAATTAAATCTGAGAAAATCTCTTTGAAAAAGAAATTCCAAAATTGGGCTATTTAATACCCGGGACAATATCAAACATGATTGGCATACATTTAAATATATATACATTTTCTATATTTATTTATAATTTGTATAAACAACATGCCTCTGGAAACTCTATGAACTTTGATAAATGACGATAGTTATAGAAAGGATTAAGGCCTTTTGTTCATAGTATCTCTATGAGTCATGCTCCACCTGACAGCAATCAAACAACAATGCAACAATATGTAATATATATTTTATTTATACATTTATATAAAAATATAATTCATATACTTCAGGACTGTGTCTTGTTTACATACCTTTTTAATCTATATGCAGAATAGTTCTTTTGGGAGGAGGCTGAACTTTATGAAGATAAGTGTGACATCAGAATTGGACAAAGACTCATCAACAGCTTGCATTATGCAGATGACACAACCTTGCTTGCCAAAACTGAGGAAGGCCTGAAGCGATTGCTTCAGAAAGTCAAGGACTGCAATTTTTAATATGGTTTGAAGATCAAAATCAAGAAGACAAAGATTCTTACCACTAGGTCAACTTGCAGCACCATGTTAAATAGAGATGAGATTAAGATTGTTAACAATTTTAGCTTGCTTGGTTTCACAATCAACACTCTTGTCACCAGCAGTCTGGAAATCAAAAGACAAATTGCATTGTGAAAATCCGTGGACAGCGACCTCTCCAGAGTGCCAAGGAGCAATGATGCTAGTCTAGAGACTAAGGTGCACCTGATTCAGGTCTTGATGTTTGAAATTGCTTTTTATGTCTCAGAGAGTTGGATAATGACTAAGGATGACAATAGAAGGATCAACGCCTTTGAGTCGTGGTGCTGGAAAACATTCCATTGACTGACAAGAGAACTGTCCTAGAGGTGATGAAACCAAGTCTTCTTAGAGCAAGGATTTTGAAGCCCTGTCTCACATACTTCAGGCATGGTACCAGGAGGGACTAATCTTTGGAGAAGGACATCATGTTTGGAAGAGTGAAGGAACAGTGCAAGAGGGAAAGACTGTGGATAAGATAGGTTGACACAGTAACTGTAGTAATGGACTTAGGTGGGTCAGAGACAATGAGACTGATTCAGGGTAGGGCAAGTTTCAGAGATGTTGTATATTGGGTCACTATGAGCGACAGGTGACTTGACGGCACACAACAACAACAACAACAACAACAACAACATTTAAGATCAGGAATCTTAAAAAAAAAGATCAGTAATCTTATTGCCCTGAAAAAGTCTATGCTGCTTCTCTAAATTATTCAGTGTGCATAAATTTGTTTTGGTAGTGTCTTTATGTATTCCTTCCTTCTTCTTTTGACACTTACTGCATCATTCAAGATTTTACCCATAGACCAAGTTCAACAAGACAGAAAATAAATGCTGACAAGGATGTAGAGATATTGTAATTCTCCTGCACTGCTAGATGGAGTGTAAAAGGATATAACCAATATGAAAATCAGTCTGGCTCTTCCTTGGAAGACAGAATAATCTATTTGATCAAATTATCAAATTATCCAACTATTAGGAATTTATCCCCAAGAAAGCAGAGATATGATACACACATGTATGTTTATTTCAGTATTGCTCACAATAGCAAAGAGATGGAAACAGCAAACAAATGGATAGAGAAACGGTGGTACAATAGCACCGTGGAGTATTATGCAGTGTTGAAAACCAATGAAAAACTCATGAAAGAGTACATGACATGGATGATTTTACAAGACACAACCTTGCTTGCCAAAACTGTGTTTGCTGCAGAAGGTCAAGACAGCAGTCTTCAATGTTGATGGCGTCTCAACATCAAAAAAACCCCCAAATTCTCACCACCAGAACAGTTGGCAGCATCATGAGGTTGTTAACAATTTCATCTTGTTCAGATCCACAGTCAACAGTCTTGGCACTAACAGTCAGGAAATCAAAAGATGAGTTGCTTTGGGAAAGTCTGATGTTGGGGAACTCTCCAGAGTATGGAAGAATGGTGATATTAGTCCAGAGGCTAAGGTGCACCTGATCAGGCCATGGTCTTCTCAATAGCTTGCTATTCATCTGAGAGCTGGACAATGACTAAGGATGATGGAAAAAGAATTGATACTTTTGAGTTCTGGTGCTGGAGAAGAGTAATGAACGTACTATAGAGTAAGAAGAGAACAAATAAGTCTGTCCTGAAGAGAGTAAAAAGAGGTTATTCCTCAGAGGAAAAGATTTTTAAACTCTGCCTCACATACTTTGGGTACATTGCCAGGGGGAACCAGGCCTTGAAGAAGGATATTATTCTTGGAAGGATAGAGGTCAGTACAGGAGAAGAAGATTCTGGATGAGATGAATTGACATGGTTGCTGTGGCAATAGGATCATGGGTGTGAGAGATGCTGAGATTGGCTTAGCATAGGGGAAGTTTCAGAGATACTGTTCATAAGGTCGCTATGAATAGTATTTGACTCAAGGGTAAATCATAACAACATTCTAAGTGAAATAACTCAGTCACCAAAGAAATAATATGCTAGGAGACAACTATTATAGAAATAGGAGGAGTTTGGAGGGGCAGTGGTGAAAGCAGGAAAATAATGCACAAAGAAAACAACATTGGATTAGGGTAAATGAAAGTAAATCTGAAAAGAATGGATGATCAAACATTACAAATAATGCAGCTAACAATCAGAAATAGGACATGAATTATGGAATAAAGAGGAAAGGAAGGAGAGACAAATCTATATAAATTGTTGTTGTTGTTGTTATGTGCCATCGAGTCTCTTGCGACTCATAGCGACCCTATGTACAACAGCCCTAAACTCTGCTCTGTCCTGTGCCAGTCGCACTGTCTCCGACACTCCCATCCCGATTATCCCAGTCACTGAATCAATCCACCTTATAGAGGGCTTTCCCCTCCTGCGCCGTCCCTCCACCCTCCCAAGCATGATATCCTTCTCCAAGGACCGGTCTCTCCTCACAATATGTCCAAAGTATGTTAGACGGAGCCTCAGAATCCTTGCCTCCAAGGAGGCACCCGGTTTAACCCTTTCCAGGATGAATCTGTTTTCCAACAGTCCATGGTATTCTCAATACTCTTCTCCAGCACCACAGCTCAAAGGCATCAATTCTATCCTCCTTGGTCATTGTTCAACTCTCTGATGCATAACAAATGATTGCAAAAACCATGGTCTGTATCAAACGCACCTTAGTCTCCAGAGAGACACCATTGCTCTTCAGTACTTTGGAGAGGTCCCTAACAGCAGACTTTCTCATGGCAATGCGCCTTTTAATTTCCTGGCTACTGGTGCCGAGAGTGTTCACTGTGGAGCCAAGCAAATTAAATTCTTCTCTCACCCAAATTCATCATCCAGTTGTCAGTTGCATAGCAAGTAATTGAAGAGATTATGGCCTGAATCAGGTGCACCTTAGTCTTCAAGCTCATATAACTGATTTTCAGTATCTTGGAGAGGTCCCTGACAGTGCTCTTGTCCAAAGCAATAGCTCTTATCTCCTTTCTGCTGGTACCAACAGTGTTGCTTATAGATCCAAGCAAGAAGAAACCATTATCACTTCCTAGCCTTTCTCCATCCATCCTGATGTTGCCAGTTGGTCCAGTAGTGAGAATCTTTGTTTTCTTGACATTGACCCTCAATCCATATTGGAGGCTGCAGTCCTTGATCCTCTGTAGCAGGCGCTTCAGGTCCTCTTCAGTTTCAGCAAGCAGGGTTGTGTCATCTGCATAACGCAGATTGTTGATAAATTATCCACCAATCTTGACCCCACACTTCATAGAGCCCAGCCTCCTGGATAATCTGTTCTCCGTATAGGTTGAAAAGGTATGGAGATAGGATGCATCCCTGGCGTATGCCCTTCCCAATTTTGAACCATGCAGTGTTCCCTTGCTCTGTTCTGACGACTGCCTCCTGGTCCAAGTATAGGTTTTGCATTAGCATGATCAAGTGTTCTGGGATTCTCATTCTTCTCAGAGTCAGCCACAGTTTGTTATGATCCACACAGTCAAATGCCTTTGCATAGTCAATGAAACACAAATAGACATTCCTCTGGTATTCTCTGCTTTCAGCTAAGATCCATCTAACATCAGATACAATATACCTAGTACCACGACCCCTTCTAAGGCCAGCCTGGACTTCTGGTAGTTCTCTGTTGATGTGCTGTTCCAGTCGTTTTTGGATAATCTTCAGTAAAATCTTGTTTGCATGTGAAATCAGTGATATTGTTCTGTAGTTTCCACACTCTTTTGGGTCACCTTTCTTTGGTATAGGAACAAATATAGATCTCTTCCAGTCAGTTGGCCAAGTGGTTGTTCTCCGGATTTCTTGGCACAACTTGGTGAGCACATCCAGGGCAGCATCTATTAGCTGAAATATGTCAATTGGTATACCATCTATTACTGGAGCCTTATTTTTTGCCATTTCCTTCAAAGCAGCCTGCACTTCTTCTTTCATCACCATAGGCTCTTGCTCATATGTTGTTTCATGAAATTTTTGTGTCTGCCAATTCCTTTCGATACAGTGACTCAGTATATTCTTTCCATCTATATAAATTAGTAAATTAGAAAAATAAAGCAAAAAACATAAAGATCATCAAAGACAAAATAGAAACAAATTTGGCCTCACCTTTAAAAAGGCTTTTGGCTGCTAGTCTGGGGCTAGTTCCAGATTGGTAGATGAATGGAATGCTGGATTCTGCAAAGATCTGTCCTCTTGTTTGGGGTTGAGGTTAGGGTGTGGCTTTTGCTCAAAACAGGGTGTGAGTTGATCAGATTTGGCTTTGCCTTAAAAAAAGGCTTGCCTATGGCCCTTGGGCCTCTTTTTTCTTTTGTGAATAAAACTGGCTTTGGAAACATCCATTTCCATAAAAGGTGGCTTCTTGAAACGCTATGAACTTGGGAAAAAGATGAAACTTGTGCATTCAAGATTTTTGTTCATAGGGTCACTACGTGTTGTCTACAACTCCATGGCACTTAACAACAACGACAGTTCTTCTCACTGATTTTTGTATACTGATCTTAAATCCTGCCACTCTACTAAATTGATCTGCCAGGTCTAACAGTTTTTAATTGAATCTTTGTAGTTTTCTGTGCACACAATCATTTCCTTTCCATATGGCAACAGTTTTACTACTTATTTGCAGATCTGAATGCTTCTTTTTTCTTTCTCTTGTCTTAATTTCATGGCAAGTACTTTCAATATAATATTGAATATGAGGACATCTTGGATATGAATATGTGGACATTTTTGTCTGGTTCCTGTTTTCAAGGGGAATACCTTTGATCTTTCTTCTTTGAGAATGATGTTGGCTCTTGGTTTTGTGTATATACTTTTTGTTATATTTAAGAAATTTCCTTCTATTCCTATTTTTGTTGAATGTTTTGATCAGGAAGGGGTGATGGATTTTATTAAACGGCCTTTCTAAATCAACTGCTAGGACCACATGGTTCTTGTTATTTTTTTTATGAACGTGATGAATTATGTTGATTTTCCCTGCTTATATTGAACCATCCTTGCATCCCTGTTATGAAACCTATTTGTTAATAAGGACTTATTGTTTTGATATAATGCTGGATTGTACTGGCCAGGATGTTGTCAAGGATTTTTGCATCTATATTTATGAGAGATATTGCTCAGTGCATTTCTTGTTTGATAATGCCTTTGTCTAGTTTTGGAATCAAAGGACTGGGAATGTTGCTTCTTTTTCTGTTTCTGTTTGCCTTTAATAATTTAAGTAGAATTAGTGATTGTTTATCTTTGGATGTGTAGTAGAACTTAGCCATGATATCATCTTTGTCAGAACTTTTTTGGGGGTCTTTTTATGACCTGATCAATTCCTTTTTCTATGACAGGGGTGTGTTCAAGTGTTCAGACATCTTCATGTCAATTTGGGTAATGCGTGAGTTTCTAGGAATTTTTATTTCATTTTCAAGTTTGTCCACAGTAATAGTTTTTTATAGTAATCCATTTTTGTCTATTTAATATAGTTTTTCCATAGTAATCCATTATTATCTATTTAATTCCAGTTGCTTCTGTTATGATGTCACATCTTTCATTCCTTATTAGAGTTGTTTGTGTCTTCCTTTTCTTTTGCTAGATTCCAGTGGTTTGTAAATTTTATTAACCTTTTTGAAGACCCAGTTCCTTGTATTATTGATGGTTTCAATTGTTTTTATGTTTTATATACCATTGATTTCAGATCTTGTTCTGTAATTTCCTTTATTCTAGAGGTTAAGGGGTTAGATTGTTGTTATTTTTCTAATTGATTGAAGTGTGAAATTAAATTATTAACTTGCCTTTTCTTTTTTTAAGATGGTTGCCTATTTCTATGACCTGTCCCCTGAGGACTTTGATGTATCATATTTTCATTTTCACTTTTTTCAAGAAACTTTTTTATTTCATTTTTTATTTCTTCTACAACTTAATAGTATTATAGTAGGGTGTTATTTAGCTTCTATGTGGGTGATTTTATAAGTTTTATCCTCTTGTCACCATAGTCTGAAATATACTTTGTATTATTTAAATGTCTTTTAATTTATTGAGTATTGCTTTGTGTCCTAATAAATTATCAATTCTGGACAGTGTACCATATGCACTTAAGAAAAAAATAACTTGAGTTGTAGTGGTTGAAATACCCTGAATACATCCACAAGATTGACTTGGCTAATTTTATAGTTTAGATCTTTTGAATCTTTAGTAAGTTTCTTTTAAGTTGACCTATGCTTCGGTGAAAATGAAGTGTTAAAGTCTTCTACCACTGTTGTGGTGTTATTTTCTAGTCTATTATTTTTTTTTCCTGGTCTGTTATTGTCATTGGTGGGTTTTGAGTAGGTCCACCGGGCAGGTTCTCATCTGGAGCAGTTTTTCTCCAGAGGAGTTGTAGGAGACTCCCTCTTCCACACCTCAATGTGCTCTGGGAAGGCATTTCTTCACCAGATTGCAGCCTACCATTTGATTTTTAGTCTATCTTTCTCCTCCTTTCTCAGATATGTCTCTTGTAAACAGTATACTATTAGTGGATTTTGGGTTTGTTTTTTTTACATCCAATCTGTCACTTATTTTCTCTGAATTAGTACATTTAAGCTCATGAGGGCAGGTTTTATTATTGCCATTTTTCTGAATTGTTTTTTTTGTTGTTGTTGTTGTTGTTGCTACTGTTTGGCCCATCCACTTTATCTTGTTGTCTCTGTATAAAGTAGTTTTTAAAGTATTTCTAAAAGAGTTGGTCTTATTTTCAGAAGTTTCTTAAGTTCCTTTTTTTTGGTGAGTAGTCTAATTTCTCATTCATATTTGAAAGGTTATTTTCACAGGATACAAGATTCTTGGCTGGCAATTATTTTCCTTTAGCCTTTTGTATATCTATCCCATTATTTTCTTACTCAAATAGATTATGCTGAGAAGTCAGAGTTTAATCTAATTGGTTCTCCTTTGTAGATGACTCTGTTTTTTTCCTAAACTGCTTTTAGTAGTATATTCTTGTGTTTTAGTTTAGAAAATTGACTGTGATATGTCTTGATGTTTTCCTTTGAGGTCTAATCTGTTTGGAGTTTACTTAGCTTCTGGAATGTATATATTCTCATTTGTCATGATATATGGAAAATTTTTTCCAAATACCTCTTCCGTAATTTTCTCGTTGTTTTTTTCTCCATCCTCTTCTGAAATTCCAGCCACATTTTTTTAATTTCACTTGAAATCGATTCACATGATTCCTGTATTTTCTTTAGTTTCCTTCCATCTTGTCTCTGCTTTTTCTTCTAGGAAATGCTCATCAAGAATCATGCCTTTTGTTTCACTGACTCTCTGTTCTAACTCCTCTATCCAGTTCTTTTGTCCTTCTCACATTTTGAAAAGGCATGTAAAATCAGTCTTTCTATTTTGGATTGCAATTCCATGTTTTTCTATTAATATTTTATATGCTTTTATATTATAGCATTCTTTTGTGTGTACTGTCTTTGTCTCATAATGATTTTTTAAAATACTTGTACATCTTCACTATCTTCTTCACTATTTTCTTCTGTAATTTCTAATTTCTGAAGTACCATTTCTTGGATTCCACAATTATATATTTCATCTACCTTTCTGTCTCTAGGGTATTCATTACATTCATGATCTGGTTTGCATTTTTAAAGGAATGCCTGTATCTTCCCCCCCCCCATAATATTTAAACCTATTTTCATAATATTTAAAGGAAATGCTGCCCTTTTGGCACTTCTTGGTATGTTTGAGCCAGATTATGTTGTATCTGTGTAACTAACTGCCTGTTCCTTATCTTTACAATACTATTGAAACAGTAGAAGATTATTAAGGGTTGTAATCTGGGGCTGGTAGAGTTTTCAAATTCTAGATTGATTGTATGGGTTTAACATTTGACTGTCTACATCCACAAACGAATTCCTAGAAAAAGTGTGGTGTATCCACACAATAGAAAAACAATGAAATAATAAAATATTACACAATGTGGGGAATCCTTGAGAACATTATGCTAAGTGAAATATCTCAGTCACAAAAGAATAAAATACTGTATATCATCTTCGTTATGAAATAGGACAGACATGGGGGTGGGGATTGGGAAGGGAAAGGAAGAAAGATAGATAATGAATATTGTATTAGAACAGATGAGGGGAAGAACTGTCTGAAATGAATCTATGATTATACATTATATGCATGGGAACAATCTGAAACATGGAGAGTATTGAGGGGTAGATGGGGTAGAGGTGAAATGAAGCAATAAAATGTGCAACAATGAGTAAATAAAAGTAAAAAAAAAGATTTGAGTATTTAGGTGGGTGATATGGTATCATGTGACAGTAAGTGTTGATGGATGGGGCACTGTTGGAGGATTGTTTTGCTCTTCAGGTGAGTCTGTGCTGAGTGAGGAGAGTCTGGGAATTTGTGTCTGACAGGCTTTGTCTTCTAGTCATTCAGTATCTGTTTTTATTTCCAGGGTCTGTGCTTGTGGCAAGCAAATGGTATTGCTTTTTCTCTGACTAACTT
Source organism: Elephantulus edwardii (assembly GCF_000299155.1). NCBI lineage: Eukaryota > Metazoa > Chordata > Mammalia > Macroscelidea > Macroscelididae > Elephantulus > Elephantulus edwardii. The sequence continues at coordinate 29,484,399 of NW_006399761.1, read as the reverse complement.
TCTACCAAAATTTTCACTTACTGGTCTTGTGTGAGACTTGTCTTTCATCTTTCTCCTGCCGTTCTCTGTTCCTTTCTCTGTCTGGTTAAAAATGGGACTGGCTGTTTTACCTCATCCCTATTTCAGTGGAAAGTTTGCCTTTTAGTTTGTTTTCCTCTCTCCCCCACAAAACAAATCCCTCTCCATTGCTTTCTTACTTGTTTGAGTAAAGAATCACTGATTGTTCAGTTCCTGATCTGATGGCAACCTTTTTGGCTGGTCATATGTGGGCAGGAAGGAGATGGAACTCCTCTATGACTGTGGCTCAGCACTGGAAAACTCTCTCTTCTGTGGGTTAGTTAAAGCAGAAGTTAAAAGCCGAGGGGCAGCCTACACTGGGGCATTCTTTGCTGTAGCATTCTCTGCTGGGGTGGCATGGATTTCACTCAAGGGCCAGGCAGAGTGGGAACTTCTTGGGGGTTTGGGAAGGGCAGGTTCTGTTGATGGGTCTGAATGGCTAAGTTCTGTCTACTTGGAATATAAGTGAAATAAGTTCTGCTGGAGTGTCTGGATAGGGTGGGTTTTGCTCAGGAATCTGGGTGGCCAGTGTTCCACCCTCTTAGGAGCCTGTTATTGTTGTTAAGTGACATCTAGTCAAGTGCAACTCAAAATGACCCTCTGAACAAAAGATCTGAACTCTGTTCTATTCTGCACCTTACTCACACCTCCTGATACACAAGAGCCCATTGGAGCAGTCACAGTGTCAAACCACCTGGTTGAGGGTTTTCCTTTCCTTCAAAGACCCTCCACCCTTCCCAGCATCATGTCCTAGGTCACCAAGAAATAGCCCTTCCTAGCAACATGCCCAAAATATGTAAGGTGAAGCCTTATCATTCTTGCCTCCAAAGAGCTCTGGTCGCACCCTCTCCGAGACATATTTATTCGTTCTCTTGGCCATCCATAGGATGCCCAGTGTTCTTCTCCAATGCCACAGCTAAAGGTGTCAGTTCTTATGAGTCTAGACATGATGAATTCTGCTCAGACTGCCAGGTGGCATAGATCAGATTTTGTAATAAGGGTGTCATTATTTTTTGAGACTAGAAGGTGAAGATCAAGAAGAGAATTGAAGAAGAATTTGACAAATGATGAGTAGGGGCAGTGGAAGACTAGATAGTTCTTCATTAAAGGTCAATGCCTTAGCTGATAAGCAAAGTCAACACATCATTGAGTAAATTCTAATTCACAGCTACTCGTAAAATTGACTAGAATTACCCTATACGAAAAAAGACAAAACAAAAAACCTGAGAAACTTCAAATTCGTTGCCATCTAATTAGGACAGATCCACAGCTGACCTTTCAGTGGGGTTTCTGAGGCTGTAAATTGCACAGAAAATTGCCATTCCTGTCAAGTGGGTGGTGGATTTGAATTCCCAGAGAGGCACCACCTTTGGGTTAGCAGCACAGCTTCTTACAGACTATGACACTAGGATTTTCAAGACTATAAGGAAATAGACTGCCACATCTTTCTCCAGTGGAGATACTGGTGGGCTTGAGCTGCAGAGCTTCCAGTTAGCTTAGAAACGATAAAAAGGAATGTTGAGATCACTATTGCTCTCAAAGCCTGTATTTTACTGGGTAGAACAGAACAAGTAACCAAGCACCATAAATACACAATAGACTTATATGATAGTGTGTTCTCTGCAACATGACATCTAATTTCCACTGACAGCAGTGCTGGTTGATGGAGTAGTATTCTAGTGGGTGGGTCTGGTATCAGGATTCCATTCGTCTTACAGCTGCACCAAAGACTAACTTTGGCAGCAATTACTGGGTTCTAATTTTATAAACAGTCTTTTTTTCCAAAGTGAATTTAGACCCAGGCACAGATTCCATCTCACATCTTTATTTTGTGTCATCACATTCTAATCTGATGACAAACAGTTGGTCTGAGATTTCAGTATATTATTTTTGTTAGTACGATTTATGTCCTGTTGTAGAAGTTGATGATGTGTAAAGACTATATTGTGAACTTGCCTAGATTCTAATACAGCACCTAAATGAATAGTATTGCTTTGGTGATCACAATAGCACTTTATTATTAAATAAAATGTTTACTTTGTGGTACTGTCTAGCCAGAAGATACTGGCAGTAGTACTAATCACATTCCCAAATGAGGTGAGCCAAAGCTCTATAATACACTTTTGAACCAACACTGTTAGAAGTTAGCTTCTAATTATGACACTCCAATGTATAGAACTATTATTGAAAATGAGTAAGAAGTACACAAATGGGCTGGACTCAGCTGGTAATCAAAAGATTAGAAGCTTAAGATTTCTTAGTTATGCCTTGAAATGAAGACCTGGACATTCTATTTTTAAAAATCCTAGAAGAAACTTCCGTATAGCTCTGTTTGGTTCTTACACACAAGGGGTCACCATGACTCAAAGGACACTGAATGGTTACAGAATGGAGTGAATCCAGTGGAGGAATAAGGAACTTAACTGTCTAGATGACTCTTAATGTTAATACTGCCCAAGTTGAGTGTGACTTGATGTGCCCTGCTTAGTCATAAGTATGGTATTGGGTGAGAATCCATTGAGCCATGTGTATTCTAAATCCAAGTCTGATTCATGATTGTTGTTGTTGTTGTTATGTGCCGTCGAGTCGCCTGCGACTCATAGCGACCCTATGTACAACAGCCCTAAACTCCGCTCTGTCCTGTGCCAATCGCACTGTCTTTGACACTCCCATCCCAATTATCCCAGTCACTGAATCAATCCACCTCATAGAGGGCCTTCCTCTCCTGCGCCGTCCCTCCACCCTCCCAAGCATGATGTCCCTCTCCAAGGACCGTTCTCTCCTCACTACATGTCTGAAGTAAGTTAGACAGAGCCTCAGAATCCTTGCCTCCAAGGAGCCACCCAGTTTGACCCTTATTCATAGCAAATACATTTTTAAGAGACATAAATGCAGGTTATATACCTGGATTTCACCTGATGGTATGCAGAGGAATCAGATCGATTACATATGTGGAAAGAACCTCTGGAGAAACTCAATATCAGCTGTGAAAACTAGGCCAGGAGCTGATTGTGGAACAGACCACCAACTACTCATATGCAAATTCAAGCTAAAGCTGAGGAAAATTAAACCAAATCCAAGGCAACCAAAATATGATTTTGAGTCTATCCCACCTGAATTTCAGAACCATCTCAGGAACAGATTTGAGGCTTTGAACACTAATGAATGAAGGCCAGATGAGTTGTGGGAGGATATCAAGGGTATTATCCAGGAAGAGATTCATGATTAACTTTAAAAAATTTTTCCTCCTACAATCCTAAAAGCAATGTAGTTCCTGGAAATGTTCTTGAAGCAGCATATGTGAAATTGATGAACTCAACATTTTTACACGTCTGAGTCTACTCTTTGCAGAGAGGACGTGTTGTTCACAAAATTGAGTTTAGGTTCTGTACATTCAGGTCTGATACATAACAACACAGGTATAAAAGGAAAATCACTGTCCAGTCCTGCACCACTGACACCACTGCTGTGTTTGAGTTTTGGTGTTGTATCCATTTTGTCAAACTACTTTATTCAGGATCGTCGTTTCCTTTTTTTTTTCTTCACTAATTTTGTCTTTTACTGAGCACAACATTCTTCTTCAATGACTGAATCCTGTTAGCACACGCAAAGTACATGAGATTAATCTATCTTCACTTTTAAGGAATATTCTGGCTGTACCAGTTCATAATATATACAACATTCTTCACTAATGCCATAATTCAATCACATTGATTCTTCTTCTTCCTGAATCTTCTTTTATTCCACATTTTACATCTATAAGGTAGGCATACCTTAGTCTTCAAAAGGACATTTTTTCTTTTAATACTTTAAAGACATAGTTTGAGGATTTATCCAATGTTTTATTTATTTATTTATTTTTTGCTCACTGCTTTCATGAATGTTGTTTGGGGAAGAAATTCTTGACAATTTATGTGTGGCTTACTGATTCAGTTGTGATGATTTTTGTTTTCAGTATGTTGAAGTGTAAGTCAAAAGTACAGTCTCGGATTTTTATCAGTAAGTACTTTAAGTTTCTATATTAGCCAGCAAGGTTAGGCTATCTACATGTTAAAAAAACTGTTTTGTCTTCCTCTAATTTGACTTTCAATTCCCCCTTCCCCCAATAAAATCTACATTCTTGCATTATTTGTTCTGTGTATTGATGCAGAAAGTATCAAATAAGACAGAGCATCAAATAAATAAACAGAGACATTGAATTAGAAAGTACTGGTTCATGCTCAATTATTTTCGTAGATGCTATATGATAAAGAACAAATGCTGGTGATGGAAGAAATCTAAATTTCATCGAAAAATAAAGCAAAGCTCCCAAAATTTATGTAAGAGTCATTAAAATATTTCAACAAATACATGCAGTGTTTAATCAGCTTTATGACAACAAATTTGAAAAGGAGTTATCTGACCAACTATCTGGAAAAGGTATGTATTTTTTATTAACAAAACAAAATCTATTAAGCCAGTAAGACAGAGGCATATTGAAAGGTGGGGCATGCCAAAGAGTTAGAGTCAAAAAGAAAGAACAGGGAAGGACCCCTGGAAAGATATGGGTGAAATCAGACCTATAGCACCTTTTCAGAAGAAAAGGAGAGTAAGAGGAGGTCCATGTATTTGACCAAGCAAATAACAGTACTGTAACAAAATTCAGATATTGTAGGAAAACATCATAACATAACACAACACACAAATAAAACCTTTCTGAAGATAAAGAAAAAAAAAAGTCTGGAACAAAACATCAACTGGAAACTGCCAGAAATTAAAGTTGATCTGAGAGGATACAGAAACTCATTGCTAGTGTCAAATGTATCTTGTTTAAACAAGAAGGGCATAATAAAGATGTTTACCTCTGTTTTTTGTTCAAAGGCATTCACCTATGGGGATTGTAAAAAAAAAAACAAACCACAAAACAAAACCATATTAAGTTGTGAAGAAAGATAATTCTAGAGCACTTACTTGTGCATGTGCAGAACCTATACATAAACTGAGAAGTAAGCATTCGAACAGAACAAGAGAGTACTGCTTGGCTGAAAGGTATGCATCAGAATGATATCTTTTAATCATATTTATTCATGTATTTTCTGAGCAAATAATCCCAGAGGTTAGACTACTTGAAGAAGAACATGACATCAAGTTGGGAGGAAGACTCCTTAACCTCCTTAACAGCCTGTAATGTGCGGAAAGAACATTTTTGTTTAGTGTAAAGAAAGAAGACCTGAAGCACTTACTGATAAAGCTCAATGGCTGTCACTGTCAGTATGGATTATACCTCAACAGCAAGAAAACAAATGAGCAAAACCCACTCCATAACAGGACCAATAAACATTATGATAAATAGATATATGATTGAGGTTGTCAAGCATTTCATTTCACTTGGATCCACAAGTGATGACTGTCAATGAAGACAAGGTGTTGGTGTTGTTTTTGTGTACCATCAAGTCAGAACCGACCCGTAGCTGACCCTTTGGCAGGTTTTCAGAGGCAGTTAATCACACGGGAGGAGATGGCCCATCTTTCTCCTGCTGAGCAGCTTGTGGCCTCAAACTGCCTGCCTTTGGGAATGCAGCAACAGCTTCTTGCCACTAGAGCTTCATAGGGAGGCAGTAGTAAAAGAAAAACATCTGAGGTTAAGAACTTTCCTAAAGTGCTAAGGAATTTGAAGACTAAGATGTACCTGATAGCACAAATCCACCAGCAGCTCCATGAGAGAAAGTTGGACAGTTTCTGTCCTCTGTGATTTACAGTCTCTGAAAACATGGTGGAAGGTCAACTGCGAGTCGATTCTGACTTGATGGCAATGAATTTTGAGTGAGTTGACATTTAACCTGGCTATTTAGTGGTTAAAGCTAATTAGCTGCTAATTATAAGCATGAGTAGTTAGAGACCCCTTTAACTGTGCTGTGGGAGAATTTATGGAGTAGTTCGCTTCTGTGAAGATTATAGCTTTAGAAACCTGCTAGCCAGTTCTACTCTGTCCTGAATGGTTGCTCAAAATTAGAATTGACTCAATAGCAATGAGATGGTTTTGTTTTTAAAAAGTGGATTTATAGTGATATTTCATTGTGGTTTTAATTATCAGTTTCTTAATAATGAATAATGTTGAATGTCTTCTGATGTGCTGCTAGCCCATCTTTTGTGAAATACCTATTTATTTTGAAGAGTTATTTTCTTAATGATTTTCACTATACCAGGATATAAAGTATTTTTCGCTTCATGAATCTTACATTTATTCTCCAGGTCTATACCTTATCTCTTTTTTTCCTTAACAAGTGCCTATAAAAACATAGAATTAAAAATTTAAAAATTATGATGGAATCCAGTTTATGCCGTTTTTTTCTTTTGGACAGTAATGGTATTTTGTTTAAAAAATCATTGCAAAACAAACAAACAAACAAACAAACAAACAAACAAACAAAAAAGGAAAATCTTTGCAAGATTTTTTTGTGTTTGTTTTCGAAATCTTTGCAGAATAATGAAGATTCTTGTATGTGTTTTTCCCTGAGAATGTTAAGAATTTTATGCTTAAGCTGATAATAGATTTTTAGCTAATTTTTATGTGGCATGAGATAAGTAGCAAAGTTCATTTTTTCCATAATGTTTGTTGCAGCTCCATTTATTGAAAAACTACTTTCCCCCATTAAATTACATTGGTAAATGTTGACAGTCAGTTAGACTTACATATACCAGGCCTGGTTTTAATTGGTTTTGGTCAAACATTCTTCTAAGTGGTATAGCACTGGTCTGTCTATTTGCTGTACAGAGGTAACTCATGGTGCAGTGATGCTAAACACTGTGACATTGATGTGTCAAATATGATAATGGTTACCCATGGTAGACAGTGTTTGGTGGAGCTTTCCGATTAAAACAAGCTTGGAAGCAGGAGTGGCATTCAATTCCAAAATGGCTTGTCTCTGGAAACTCTATGAACGTGGAAAAATAATGAAAGTTATACAAATGTTCAGGTCTTTTGTTCATAGGGTCACTACGAGTCATCTACAATTTGACGGAACTTAACAACAACAACAACAATAAGAACTTTCCTAAAGTGCTAAGGAATTTGAAGAGTAAGATGTACCTGCCCCCAAGTCTTTGTATTTTCAGTGGCCTCATGTGCATACTAAAGTTGGACAATTAATAAAAACGACCAAAGGGGAGCCAGTGCATCTGAATTGCATATAATAGTGAATATGTTATAGACTGCCAAAGGAACATACAAGTATGACTTAGAAGAAGTGCACTTTACAGAGTGCTCTTTAGAAATGAGAATAAAAGATCTTGTATCACATACTAGTTTTCTCAAAGAACAGATTTTGGGAGAAAGACATAATTCTTGGTAGAGGGTCATTGAAAAAAGAGAAAAACTTTCAAAGAGACAGATTGACACAGTGGTTATAATAGCAAGTTTAAGCACAGCATCAATGGTGAAGATAGGGCTGTATTTTCTTGCTCTCTCCACACAATCACCTCTTTGTCAGGTCTAGGTTTCACGTGAACACAATTCAGTGTTCTGGGATTCCTATTCGTCTCAATATTAGCCATAATTTGTTTTAATCCACACCATCAAATGATTTTGAATAGTCCATAAAACAGAGATAGACAAGCTCCTGGTGTTTTGTATTCTGAACTACATCGTGGAATGCAAGAAGTAACAGAAACCTAACATTTATTATGCCGATTTAGTAAAATCTTCAGCAAGATTATACTACTCCAACTCAGTAATATCTAACAGTGACAACAATATACAGACTGAATATTGCTGTTAACTGTAGTTGAGTTGGTAATGGACTATGACAGTCTCGTGTTCAACACTATGAAATACTATCCAGTCCTGTATCACAAATACTGCTCTACTGGAGCTCATTGTTGAGCCACCTGGTGCATCAGTTCATCTCTTTGAGGATTTTTCTCTTTCTCCATGACCAAACATGATGTTCTTCTCCTACTCTGGACCGTCAACATATCCAAAACACTGAAAGTCAAGTATTGCCATCTTCAGTTTTAAGGGTCATTCTAAGACAGATTGGTTAGTTCTTGTAGTCCCTGATGTAGTTACTACAATAATTTAAATGCATCAACTTATTTTCAGTCTTGCCTAGCTTTCACATGCATATGAAGCAACTGAAAATTCCATGGCCTGTGTCGGAACTCCATAGTACATAAAGTGCTATCCTTTTTTTTTTTAAAATTTTCAATATACTTTGATTTTCAATAATTTAAAGAGATCTTCTGTAATAAATTTATCCAATGCCAAAGGGCCTTTGATTTCTTTTTTGTGGCCTCCAACGTTGTTGACCATGAATTCAAGTAAAATAAAGTCCTTGACAGCATCAAATTTTTCTCCGTGTATCATGATATTCCTTATTGGCCCAGTTATAAAGATTTTTCCCTTTTCTTTTGCGTGAAGGTATAATCCACACTGAAGAATGCATAAGTATGATGAAAGGAGACAGCTTTGATTCATATTTTTCTTGATTTTAAATCAGACATCATCCCCTTATACTGTTTGAACAACTTTTTAAAATTTTCTAAAAATTGTATTAATTTTGTGTGTGTGTACTGTCAAATCAGATCTGACTGCTACAGGAGGATATTAGCCCTCTTTCTCCAGCAGAGCATCGGTGGATTTGAGTCATCTGACTCCGGGATGGCAGTGCAGCTTCCTGACACTAGGCCACCAGAGCTCCCAACTGCTTGTTTTTCTATCTATGTACAGGTTTTACATGAGCACAATTCAGTGATAATGATTTCACAGGAAAAGTAATCAATATTCAAATTTGTTATATTCAAGAGTGTGTTTTGGATAATTCTGAGACAGGCTCAGGGGAAGGACTTCATGCCTTTGAGTTGTAGGCCTTGCTTTTATCTTCTTTCCCTGGAATTTTGATGTAAACAAGTTCTTTACTTAGAGCAGTTGCTGAGTTCTACTGAAGTGTTTTCAAGTACTTGTTTTGTCGACATTTGGCTATAAATAGAAAGGATCTTTTCTATATGGTACTACACATACACTGGCACAGTAGTCCCAGTTTGCATCTTTTCATTACTTTTTCTCTATCTACAGAAACATTTTAGGCCTCATATGCAGTTCTGTGAGTGAGTATCGGGAGTATGGAGGGACTGTTCACTGATTCTATGAACTCTGGTGTCATAACAGTGCAGTTTGTAATTGATCATAGGGAGGGCACAGGAAGAAGCAGTATTGCATTCATTTGTTCATGGGGTTTACTTGGCTTGGGGAGCATCTCAGACAATAACATCCTAAATATCATCATTCCAACTTATTAATAAAAAAATATTTAAGGTTATATGACATTTTCTTTTTCAGATTTTGTCTTAAGGTGAATTTCAACTTTAAGACACACCTTAGTTTGAGCCAAACAATGTGCAACTTGTCAACAACTGCATGTGGCTGGAGTCTACCATAATAGACAGGAGAGAGCTTTATTTTTCAGTGTGTTTGCTATGTTGTTGTTATTATATGCTCTTGGGTCACCCACAGTGACCTATGTCCTGAGCCAATCTCACTAATTCTGACACACCAATACACCTTACTCTAGTTACTGTATCAATCCATCTCATCCAGGGTCGTCCTCTCCTGTCCTGTCCCTCCACCCTTCCAAGTATGATGTCCTTTTGCTAAGGACCTTCTGTCATGGTCATGTGTCCAAAATATCTGAGACAGAGTTTCAAAATCCTAGCCTTCAAGAAGAAACTTGGTTTCACACTCTCCAAGACAAACCAGTTTGCTTTCTTGGTGGTCCATGGTATGTTCAAGACTCTTTTCCAGCACCCCAATTTGAAGGCATCTATTCTTTTTCTGTCATCCTTGGTCTTTGTCCAGCTCTCTTATGCATAGCAAGTAATTGTGAAGACCATGGCCTGTATCATGCTCACCTTAGTCTCCAGACTGACAGTGTTGCTCTTCATCACTCTGGACAGGTCCCAGACAGAACCTTTTCCCAGTGCAATTCATCTTTTGATTTCCTGACTGCTGGTGCTAAGAAAGCTGACTGTAGAGCTGAGCAAGCTGTAACTGTTAGAAACCTCAATCTTTTCTCCATACATCACGGTGCTGCCAATCGGCCCAGTGGTGAGAATCCATATTGAAGACTTCAGTCCTTGACCTTCTGCAGCGAACACCTCAGGTCTTTTTCCGTTTCAGCAAGCAAGGTTGTGTCATCTGCATGACATAGGTTGTTTATGAGTCTTCCTCCAATCTTGATGCCACATTCCTTCTCACAAAGTCTTGCTTTCTGAATGATCTGTTCTGCATATACATTGAAAAGGTATAGAGACATGATGCATCCCTGATACATTCCTTCCTGATTTTGAACCATGAAATGTTTCCATGATCTATTCTGAGGACTGCTTCCTGGTCCAAGTATAAGCACAATCAAGTGCTCTGGGATTCCCATTTTCCTCAAGGTTAGCCACAATATATTCAGAAACCTAACAACCTATTAATGTGTTCTACTTTATCTGAACACTACCTGATTGCCCAGTTATGGAAAAAGTGTGTAGGAAGGTAGTGGTCTGCAGGATTTCCTCATGGTCAGCATTTAGCTACAAAGGTACCACTTACTGATGCTAGCCCATATTGAAACGACAATATGAAGAGTTTATATCTTCTTTTAATGCTATGGAAGAAATGTGGGAAAAATACTTTCAAAACAGCATTTTTAAAATTACTTCAATGAAAAATCAGTCTATAGGGGTTTTTGCTGATAACCCATATGGAGTCACTCTGGTGGTTCAAATCCACCATCAGCTCTGAGGCAGAAAGGTGAACAAGCCCTATTTGAGCTATTTATAGAAACCAGCTGAAAGGTCAGCCATGAGTTTCTTCCGAATTGAAGGCAATGAATAGTGAGTATGAGAAGCAAATCAACCTGAAAAGTAAACTCTAGACCAAACTTCAGGAATATTATCTCTAACAAAGGGAAGACAGGTGACACACTGCCAGGGTTTAACTTCACTTACAGTTCTTGTTCTTTGTAACAAATTTTGTTTCCAGTTTTTATTTACTCTAGTAGGTGATGGCAAGGTTTTTTTTTTTTTTGTTTTTTGTTTGTTTTTTTTTAAAGTTAACGAATAATGATCTAAGGTTTAGAATGAGAGCAGGAGCAGGAAAACCTATTTACTTTCAGTATTTGTAAGATGAAGGGAGTGGGCTAGAGTCAAGGAAATACAAATTTTTTTCCTATAAAGAGTCAGAAAGTATAGATTTTAGGATTTGAAGTTCATACAAAACCAAAGCAAATGAAATGCACTTTTCTCGAGTCAACGATTCTTATGGTTCCAAGATTAAAATTCTTATGAAGAGGAGACTGCCTCATCCTTTCCCTACATGGCAGCTAATGGACTTGAACTGCCAACATATTAGTTAGCAGCCCAGCTCTTAATTTATGTTACCACTAGGCAACTCTGCTCTTGTAGGTGGAAGTAACCGTAGACAATATGTAAATAAATGAGTGTGACTAGCTATGATCAACTGACTGTGGTTTACTGATGAAATGACTAGATCAGTGGCTTCTGTGTTGATTATATGCCTGTCTCCTAAATTGATTCCCGGCTAGGTAAATATAGTCTCATAATCTTATATGACCTAGCACTCATTTAAAATTGGCATGTGGGTTCTGAATTTCACTGTGCTCTCGAAACAGATATGCCGACGTCCTGACTGATGCATGTGACTTTGAGGAAATGCGACTTTTTTCTTTGCAGATGTTACCAGTTAACTAAACCATACTAGATTAGAGTGAGTCCTAATCTTAACATTTCTAAGTGATGCCATTGTGTTGACTATAACGCATAACCCTATCAACACCTTGCGTTAATCTGAAACATCCTCCCCATCCTGTCATGTTCAGCCCACTGTTGCAGTCACTGTGCCAATTCATCTTATTGAGAGTCTTTCTCTTTTCACTGATACTCTGCTTTGACAAGCATAATGTCTTTGTTTAAGGACAGGTGTCTCCTGATGTAAGTCTAAAGTTGTCTCACCATCTTTGCTGCGAAGGAGCACTCTGGGTGCACTTCTTCCAAGATTTGTATGTTCTTTTGGTAATACATGGCACATGGAATTCTCTTCTCCAAAACCACAATTCAAGGGCAAAAATTCTTCTTTGATTTACCTTATTCATGGTCCCACCTTCACACCCATATGAAGCCATTGACAATGTCATGATTTAGATTAAACACATCTAGATGCATAAACTGACATTCTTTCTCTTTAGACACTCTAAAGACCTTGACAGTAGATATATCCAATGCAATAAGTCTTACGATTTCTTGACTGTTTTTTCTATGGATGTTGACTATGGATTCAAGTGAAAAGAAATATTTGGCAAACCAAAACACCTAAAGAAATCCTTTCTTTTCTTTCTCATATTAGTGTTGAAGTAAAAATGTCAAGAGGAAACAATAACTTGTGATAATAATACACAGAAGTCCAGACATCAAGCCATTTGCTTTCAAGTTCCAGCTGTGCTCCTTCCTCCCTCACAGTGTTCCAACAAGCCCTTAAGCTTCTCTGAATCTGTTTCTTTACCTGTCATCGAAGATGATGCTAGTTCTTTCCTGTTAGGGTTGTTGTAAAGGTAAGCACGCATGCCTTGGACGTGAGGAATCACTGGAAGGATGTTGTTGTTATGTGCTGTTGAACTGGAACTAACTCATAGCTGACATTCCAGTGGGATTTTAGAGACTGCAAATCTTATGAGAGGAGATTGCTCATCTTTCTCCCAGGAAGCTGATGGATTTGAACTACATGCCTTTGGGTTGGCATTGCATTTTCTTACCCACAAGGTGACCAGAGCTCTCCACAGTAACGTTGGCTAAAGCTATTATAATAGGTTAATTTGCACTAGATGCAATCATGCTTTAAATAGTTTCATTTGCTTTGGTATCATAAGTATGGATATTTCGAGTATATGCATACTATATATGCCAAGTTTCACCAAATCATTATGTAAATTACTGAAATTCTGTCATTAAATATAAAGCAGAGTACATCTTAGAATATGAGATCCATTTGGCATTGGTAGGTTTTGTATTTTTTCTCTGATCCAGAAGGGAAAATACTATACATCTTAATATTTGAAAGTATTCAAAACTTTTTAAATTATATTAAAAAAATAACGTAATCAAAGCTAACTTTGTTCAATTTATTCAACTCTAAGTGTTCTCACTAAAATTATGTCAGCTAAGATTATGCTGATATAAAATCGTTGGAATTTACACTCTTCCACTTTTTCTGATGTCCCTAAACCTGACAATGTAAAGAGTCATGTTCCAGGTACATAGACAGAACAACCACTGTGCCAGTTCCCATCATATATTGTTGTTGTTGTTGTGTGCAATTGAGTTGGAACCAACCCATAGCTGACCCTCCAGCAAGCTTTCAGAAGCAATAAATCGTTCACGCTGGAGATTGCCCATACTTCTCCCATGGAGCAGCTGGTGAATTTGAACTACTTACCTTTGGCTTAAAAACAACCCTGCTTGCTGAAACTGAGGAGGACCTGAAGCACCTGCTGCAGAGGGTAAAGGACTGCAGCCTCCAATATGGATTGAGGCTAAATGTCAAGAAGACAAAGATTATCACCACTGGACCAATTGGCAGCATCAGGATGGATGGTGAAGAGATTGAGATTGTACACAGCTTTAATTTGCTTGGCTCCACAGTCAACACTCTTGGCACCAGTAGCCAGGAAATTAAAAGGC
>NW_006399761.1:29468883-29470166 GCF_000299155.1 Elephantulus edwardii | reverse complement strand
ACTCGATGGCACATAACAACAACAACAACATTATCCATCACCAACTTTATTCTTCACACCAAACAGAAACTTGATGCCACTAAGCAATTTCTCCCCATTTCCTGCTCCCCCATTCCCTTGTGGCCACTAGGCTACTACTATTTCTATGGATTTGTAAGCTTACATTTAATTCTAATGTGAAGTGAGGATTTATATAACCTACTGTGAAGATTGATGGAGATTTTATTATTGCAGTAAGGACAACGTTGAGATAGATAGATAGATATAGATAGATAGATAGATGATATATTAGAAAGATGATAGATAGATAGATAGATAGATAGATAGATAGATAGATAGATAGATATGTTGAAATATATATTTGGAAGTAGGAGTGGCATCAACTTTCTAAACAACATGCCTCCAGAAACTCTATGAACTTTGATAAATGTCGATAGTTATAGAAAGGCTTCAGACCTTTTGTTCATAGGGTCACTATGAGTTGTGTTCAACTTGAAGGCAATCAACAACAAGGATAGATAGATAGATAGATAGATAGATAGATAGATAGATAGATAGACAGATATAGAGATATTGAGATAGAGATAGCTATATCTCCAGCTCTCTGATGCATAGCAAATAATTGTGAAGACCAATACACACATATACTGAAACTATGGTGTTTGGGACCTCTCCAGAGTACTGAAGAGAATTGAAGTCCTTCTAGAGATTAAGGTGCACCTAATCCAGGCCAAGGTCTTACTTGCTATGCATCTGAGAGCTGGACGGTGACTAAGGATCATAGAAGGAGGACTGATGTCTTTGAGTTATGGCATTGGAGAAGAGTACTGAATATATCAGGGACTGCTAGGCGGACAAACAGATTTCATACTAGAAACGGTGAAACCAAGCTGCGTTTTGGAGCCAAAGATTTTGAAGTGCTGTCTGACATACTTGGGGCATGTTGCACGGAGGGACTAGTCCTTGGAGAGGGACATAATGCTTGGAAAGGTGGAGGAAAAGTGCAAAAGAGAGACTCTCAATGAGATGATTGACTCAGTAACTGCAGTAATGGGCATAGTTGTGTCAGAAACAACAAGGTTGACTCAGGATAGAGCTGGGTTCAGAGCTGTTATACATATGGTCATACATATGTTATACATATGAGTTGCAAGTGACTCAACAGCACATAACAATATTGTATGTATAAATATTGTTCTGTGCTCTTGAGTCAGAACTGACAGCACTTTTCCAGAGGCTGTAAATTGCACAGAAAGAGATTGTTCAACCTTCTCCCATGGAAT
>NW_006399761.1:29456906-29468498 GCF_000299155.1 Elephantulus edwardii | reverse complement strand
TCACTGTCTTTGGCACACCTGACTCCATTGCCACAGCTATTGTGTCAACCCATCTCATCCAGGCTCTTCCTTTTTCTGTGCTGACCCTCTACCTTTCCAAAAACGATGTCCTTCTCTAATGACTGGCCCCTCTTGGCAACATGCCCAAAATATGTAAGACAGAGTTTCAAAATCCTTGCCTCCAGGGAGTAACCTGGCTTCATCTTTTCCAAGTCAGATCTCTTTGTTCTCTTGGCAGTCCATTGTTGTTGTTGTTATGTGCCGTTGAGTCACTTGTGACTCATAGTGACGATATTTATATACAACAGCCCTGCACCCTCCTTTTTTCTGTGCCAATCTTATTGTCACCTGACACACATACCCTCATTGTCACTGTATCAATACATCTCATTGATGGTCTTCATCTCTTGCTCTATCCCTCCACCCTCCCAAGCATGATGTCCCTCTTAGCATGTCCAAAGTACGTCAGACGAAGCTTCATAATCCTTGACTCCAAGGAGCAGCCTGGTTTTACCCTGTCTGACAGGAACCTGTTTGTTCTCCTAGCAGTCCACGGCATATTAAATACTCTTCTCTAACACCACAGTTCAGAGGCATCAGTTCTCCTATAATTCCTAGTCACTGTCCAGCTTTCTAATGCATAGCAAGTAATTGTCAATACTATGGCCTGAATCAGGCACATCTTCATCTTTGGTATATTCAGTTATATTTTCTAGCACCACAACTCAAAGATGTATACATTTATATAGGAATGAAGATAGATAGATAGATAGATAGATAGATAGATAGATAGATAGATAGATAGATAGATAGATGATAGATAGATAAAAAACAAAAAGAGGAATAGAGTGCTCCTCGGAGGCAAAGATGATGAAGTTTTGTCTCACTTATTTTGGGCATGTTGCTAGGAGATGCTATTCCTTGGAGAGGGAGACGATGTTTGGGAAGGTGAATGGATGGCAAAAGAGAAGACCCCCAATGAAATGGATTGACACAGTGAGTGTAGTAATGGGCGCAAACCTGTCATATTTTTTTGTTTTACTGACTTATGGCCTAGTGAAAACAAACTGTGCTGCAATCCTGATGGCACATTGTTCAAATCCACTAGCTGCTCCATGGAAGAAGGGATGAGCAATCTCCTCCCGTGTGATTAACTGCCTCTGAAAACCTGCTAGAAGGTCAGCTATGGGTCAGTTCTGACTTGATGGCATACAACAACAACAACAACAACAACAACAACAACAACAACATAGCTTATCCTTCAATAGGTTTCTGAGAGACTAAATCACAAGCATCTCTCTCCTATGTACTGGTAATAGATTCGAACCACCAGGAAGACTTGGCCTTTGGGTTAATAGTACATCTTCTTATGAGCTATGCTGTTGTTCTTGTGTATCATCGAGCTGGAACCAATCTGCAGTTGACCTTCCAGTTTGATTTCAGAGGCACTTAATCACACAGGAGCTGGTGGAATTGAACCTCCTTTGGAATTGCAGTGTAGTCTCTTAGCTCTAGATCACCAGGATGCCACCAGAGTTTAAACACACACACACATACACACACACACACAGAGAGAGAGAGAGACAGAGAGAGAGAGAGAGACATCATTTCATTCCATCAGAGACAAGATTTCTCAGAAATTCTAATATTCACAGATATGCATTTTTCAAAGAGCACAAAATTGTTGACATAAGCAAAGATGGGACTTATACACCTCACATCTGCCATGAAATCAGTGGTGGTATAGTTGTTGTTGTTGTTATTGTGTGCCGTCGAGTCGTTTGCAACTTATAGCGACCCTATGGACAACAGCTCTAAACCCTGCTCTATCCTGTGCCAATCGCATTGCCTCTGACACACCCATCCCGATTAACTCAGTCCCTGAATCAATCCACCTCATAGAGGGTCTTCCCCTCCTGCACTGCCCATCTACTCTACCCACCACGATGTCCCTCTCCAAAGACCTGTCTCTCCTTGAAACATGTCCACAATATGTCAGACGAAGCCCCAGAATCTTTGCCTCCAAGGAGTAGCCTGGTTTAACCCTCTCTAGGATGAATCTTTACATTCAATACTCTTCTCGAGCACCACAGCTGAAAGGCGTCAATTGTCTTTCTGTCCTCCCTAGTCATTGTCCAACTCTCTGATGCATAACAAGTGATTGCAAAGACCATGGCCTGTATCAGGCGGACCTTAGTCTCCAAAGAGAAACCGTTGCTCTTGAGTACTTTAGAGAGGTCCCTAACAGCAGACTTTCCTATCACAATACGTTTTTTGATTTCCTGGCTGCTGGTGCCAAGAGTGTTGACTGTGGAGCCGAGCAAACTGAAGCTGTGAACAATCTCAATCTCTTCGCCATCCATCCTTATGCTACCAATTGGTCCAGTGGTGAGAATCTTTGTCTTCTTGACATTGAGCGTCAGTCCATACTGAAGGCTGCAGTCCTTGACCCTCTGCAGTAAGTGCATGAGGTCCTCCTCAGTTTTAGTGAGCAGGGTTGTGTCATCTGCATAACGCAGATTGTTCATAGATCTTCCACCAATCCTAACGCCACATGTCATAATCTGCTCTGCATACAGGTTAAAAAGGTATGGAGATAGGTCACATCCCTGGCGCACACCCTTCCCAATTTCGAACCATGCAGTGTTTCCTTGCTCTGTTCTGACGACTGCCTCTTGGTCCAAGTATATGTTTCGCATTAGGATGATTAAATGTTCTGGGATTCCCATTCTTCTCAGAGTCAGCCACAGTTTGTTATAATCCACACAGTCAAATGCCTTTGCATAATCAAGGAAACACAGATAGACATTCTTCTGGTATTCTGTACTTTCAGCTAAGATCCATCTAACATCAGCTACAATATCCCTAATACCATGACCCCTTCTAAGGCCAGCCTGGACTTCTGTCAGTTCTCTGCTGATGTACTGTTCCAGTCGTTTTTGGATAATCTTCAATAGAATCTTACTTGCATGTGAAATCAATGCTATTGTTCTGTAGTTTCCACACTCAGTTGGGTCACCCTTCTTTGGAATGGGAACAAATATAGACCTCTTCCAGTCAGTTGGCCAAGTGGTTGTTCTCCAGATTTCTTGGCACAGCTTGGTGAGCACGTCGAGGGCAGCATCTGTTAGCTGAAATATGTCAATTGGTATACCATCTATTCCGGGGGCCTTACCTTTTGCTATTTCCTTCAAAGCAGCTTGAACTTCTGCCTTCATCACCATAGGCTCTTGCTCAAATATTATTTCATTAAATTCGTCTGTGTCTACTAATTCCTTTCTATACAATGACTCAGTATATTCTTTCCATCTTCTTTAATACCTCCTGGATCATTTAACCTTCTGTCCAAAGCATCCTTGATTGTAGCAACTTGGGTGATATATATAGTTCTTTTTAATTGAGAAGATATTAAAGAGAACAAAATACGTTTGTCAAAGGATAATTACTCTTCCAACACACCAAATTCTTCAGCAGGGAAAATTTATTAAAATGGAACAAACTTCAATGTAATTGTTGTTGTGATTGTTAGGTGCTGTTGAGTTGAGCATGGGCCATAACAACTCTATGAACAACAGATCTGAACCATTTCCTATCCTATTCCATTTCATACCTCCTGATACATTAGAGCCCTTTACAGCAGTCACTGTGTCAATATACCTGGATGAGGGTGTACCTCTCTTTCACCAACCCTCCACTTTTCCAAGCATTATGTCCCTCTCCAAGGAATAACCCCTCTTGGCAACACGCCTAAATTATGTGAGGTGAAGCTTCATTATCTTTGCCTCCAAAGAGCATTTTGGCTATACTCTTTCCCAGACCATTTTTTGTTCTTTTGGTTGTCCATAGAATGTTCAGTGCTCTTCCCCAACACCACAGTTCAAAGACATCAATTCTTCTGTTATCCTTGTTCATCGTCCAGCTCTCAGACCCATAGCAAGTGATTGGGAAGACCATGGCCTGAATCAGACCCACTTCAGTCCACAACCTGACATCATTACTCTTCAATAATGCAACACCTTTCTTCTGTTTTTCATTCCCATCATAGTAGACCATATGATTATCTGATTCAAAATGGCCAAAGCTGGTTCATCTCATCTCACTAATGCCAAAAATGTTGATGTTCATGCATTCATTTAATTTTTCAAAATTTCTGGTTTTCTAACATTCAAGTTATGTATATTCTTTGTTTCAATTATTCAATGATGTTTGCCATTATTTTTCCTCATTTCGACTGACTTCCAATTTGGGCTCTACCACTATTACTGTAACTATCAACTTTTACTTGTATATGCTTATGCTTGTACTTTTCATAGGCTATTTAGAGTCCTGTTATTTAAGTGGTGAATGGCCAGCTTTGCTTTCTGGTCTGTCTTAATCTGGATTTCTACTAAAATTTATCTACCATGGGTAACTATGTGGCATTTGACACACTAGCAGCATAACTTTCAGTATCACAGCAACCCACAAGTTACCTCAGTACAGCAAACTGACAGAGAAGTACAGTACCAATTAGAACAATCTCCTCTCCAAACACAACAAACTGACAATTTAGTTTGTAACTCTAAACCAAATCAGTCTTCATGTCAGACCTGAAGACCCAATCAACTTTTAATCACAGTGTCCTGTCCACTGATCCTAATTTGTTTAAACAAGATTGTTAATTAAATAAAAAACAACTAAACAACTTACACTTGATTGTTAATTAAATAAAAACTACCAAACAGTTTACACCTGATTGTCAATTAAGTAAAAATGACCCACCTTCCAGAATCCAACTCTTTAAACAAGAGGCCTTCAAGCAGGCCTCAATCAACTTTTAATCACAAAGTCCCACCCACTGGGTCCTAATTGCTTTAAACAAGAGTCTTCCAGCCCACAACTTAAATAAAAAACTACCAAACAACTTATACCTGATTGTTAATTAAATCAAAACAACCAAGCAGATTATACTTGGTTGTTAGTTAAATAAAAATAACCAAATAATTTATACTTGGTTGTTAATGAAATAAAAATGATCTATCTTCCAGAATTCAAGAGCTTCAAACAAGAGCTTTTTTTTTTTTTTTAAACTTCATTGTAAAGTATAAACAATTTCCTTTTAGAATGAGTTTTCCAAGCCCCAGAATTTCACCTCTTGCTTTGTAAATAATACAAAATGAAAATTCTTCCATAATCCATTAAGAGTTTTAATACTTAGTTTTCCTACACAGTGTTCCAGATATTTTAATTTCACTCCACTCTCCCAATTCTCAGGGAATCTGCTTGTCAGTACTTTATTTCAGAGTCTCCCTCTCCTGAGAGATATGCTTCTTTTATTCTCAGAAGCTCTGCCTCTGAGATTTTTTTCTTAGGGTTGAGCATATAAATCAAAAAGCCACTTCCAATTTGGAATTTAGGCCTTAGCTTTATTTTCTGTAAGGAACGGACTGGATTATTTACAACCATCGGTGTCCAGGTTTTCATCACTACAGACAGATGGGTGTTTTAGAACATTCACCTTTAAGATATCCAGAATACAAGCTGTTGATCCTCCGTGGATTGTAAATTTCTTGAGTTGGACTTCTTAGTTCTTGTCAGTGAGGCAAGTTTTATGATCATCATTACACTACCCATTGCAGTCTAGTCAATTCTGACTCATAGCAATCCTACAGGACAGAGTAGAACTGCACCAAGTAGGTTTTCCAAGACTGTAAATCCTTGCAGAAGCAGACTGCTACATCTTCCTTCTGTCGAATGACTGGTAGATTTGAACTGCTGCCCTTTAACTTAGAGGCAGAGCACTTTAATCATTGTATCACCTAGAGTTCTTACATTAGCTCCTTTGAAATGCTAGGAAGCTTTGCCTTGACTTTTATACCAATAAAGTTGTTCTTAGACTAGAGCTCATCCTAATAAATATCTTGAGAATCACACCTAAACTAAGAAATATTGCCTCCTCTATCTACTCTAAGCCTTGGAATCTCAAGCAGACAAAAATTCTTTGAATCTAAGCAAGGCTTACAGCCTAATATCTTTTTTTTTTTGTCACCTTCCAGCAAGCAAAAAAGGCTCCAAGTGGATTAGGCTGAGTGTGTAAGAAGCTTACAAGATAGCAGATGTCAAGCCTCAGTAAAGGTCATTCTATTAGGGTTATTCTCTTTCTGGCAGAGATTTCCTCCTGGACTAGTGTAGGACTGGAAGGGAGGCCACAGACCTCTGGAATGCTGAAGAGGAAGGGCCATGTGCGACAGATGTGCACAGGGTTTAAGTCTTTAAGCTTGAAATGGGCAGTGTGGAAAAGGATCCTGGAATAAAAATGGAAAAATATTACTTGAGGAATGTTTCCAAGTAAGATACACCAAGGAACACTGGAATGTGATGAAGGTTGTGGTTTCTGAATAAAGACTCTTTCTTTTATGCAGAAATACACATTATCAGAAAAAGTGATTTAGAAGTTCACATTATGCTTCTACCTCGGGAGGAAAGATTAGGAAAAGTTTTCTATCATCCATCCAGGATTAACACATAGAGTTCAGAATTAAATATGGCACAATAAGTTGCTGAAGAGATGTGGAACAAATGTAATAGAGTGGGAAAATAAAATTTACTTCCTAAGGAAGGAATTTATGGTGACAAATTGCACTATAGTATAATTATCTTAAGGATGTAATAACTCCACATAGGATATTGGGTTAATATTCTGACTCAGATAAACTAAGTGGTTTTGGCCAGGCCATAGTTGCTGAAGTAATAGGATTAATCCAGCCATTTCTAGGTCAAAATGACCCTCTTGTAACAATTACAAGTGCTATATCATACTGATGGGTGGCGTTCTCAGGGTATTTTCGTCAATCGGCATCAAGTTGCATAATCCTCCACTCTCTTGGCACCAACTTTTCTAAGTAACCTCACCTTCCAGAAGGCAATCCAAGTTAGTGTCAAGTGCAAACAGACTCTGTGTAGAAGTGTTTGACTAATTCATTGCGTAGACCTTAACATCCATAGCCAATGTTCCAGCCTTCATGCTAAATAACTTCTTTTTGGAAAAAGTAAATAAATAATAAAAAAATGGGCAAGACATCATAAACTTCTGAATAAAACTATTTCCTCCCATACACCCAAGTCATAGGTCAAGGGATTTATCAACTTCCTATCTAAGATTTTTTCCTAAACTCTAATCGCAAAGAGTTTAGTGCCAGGTGGGAGAGAAGTAAGACTGTGATGAGGAAATTCTTTGTGCTTAATAAATATTGTGTTAATAAACATTGGATGTAATCTTAAGGCTATGGAAGCCATTCACTTTTCATGAATTGAAATCTAGTCTTTCTGAGGAATGGATGAAAGGTAAGAGTGTCCTTAAGTGGCACCGTAAATTCCAGTGCAATCTGGTGAGCTCTGGGGTGTCTTGCTTAGAAGCATTCTCATAACTGAGGGTCACTCACTGGAGCCACGCCAGCTCCCTGGAGAAGTCTGGTGTCTGCTACTTGCAGGGCTGGCTGTCAAGTTGGTCCTGTGTATTTGTAATTAACTATGATGTCTGGATGTTATCGAGTGAGTCTGGCCAATGGTTCTCCTCCAAAGAGGGGTTTTCTGGCGAACTCTCTTGTGTAAGACATGCCAAGTTGGGAGTTGCCTGGAGACTCTGGAGATGAAGATTCAATTGGCTGAGCTCCAGTTATGAAGCCAAGTGCTGGGAAAGCAGATCAAAAACCAAACCTGAATTGTAATCAGTGGGCTTTTCAAGCCATTTTGTGGCTCTACTGCGTTTCAGTGTTATGTGTAATGTTTTAGAGCATATTTACTAAACATGTCACTAGCAATGGCCAGGTCTTAGTCTCTCCCCACACTTAATTGTTTTTCCTTTTCTTTGGGTTAGTACAGTAGATTGATTTGGCAGTTATGTGTTCATGTGTGTGTTTCTCTGTGTGTATGTTTAAGTGTATGCCATGTGTTCATATGTGTATGTGTGTATATGTTTCAAAGACAGACAACTAGGAGGTTTATTTTGCAATAACTCAGCTTATTGGTAACATCCACTCCTTATCAGTCATCCTTACGTCTTTTACCAAATTTAGCCACTTCTCTCCTGAGAAAGCAGAGTTTAGGGTACATACCAATTATTAAACACACACAGTATGATATTGTAGGTTCATGTAAAGTGTGTTTCTTCTTCCTAGATGTTTTTGAAACCTAGTGTTACACTTGGGCCTTCCTCATCCCTATAGTCTCCTTTCTCTTTACTATCCCTTCCACGCACATCTTTTCCTCAAGCCATTTTCTAGCTTCTTATAGATTCTGAAGGTATCAACACTTCACTGTTTGATCCAGAGGCTCTAGGAGACAATTTCTTCCTTTCTTCGTCCACTTCTGCCAGCATTTCTTGTCCTGCGGCGGGCTGGAGAACTCTAATATTTTCCTCTATGGTCTCATTGACTTTAGCTCTTCTCTATATGTGATTTGTCTCCAGACTTCCACTTCAAAGGATTTTTTTTATTGTGGTTAGTTTCCCTTGGACAATCCAGGGTGAAAATTCTACGGATAGAAATAGAATATTGTCTGATATAGTCCTGGAGAATGAGTCACATAGGTCGGATGGCACTACAGAATAACAGAATGCAAACAAGATAATTTTTCCATGACTCAGTCTTGGTGGCAACTAAGTTCTACTACTACAACAACAAAAATATATAAGGATGCTGTCTTTAAAAGGTATATATTCAGAAAGAATCAATAGTGGGGCATGGATGTTAGTGTCCAGTTGTCTTTTTATTTTTCCCAGAGTAGGTTAGAAATGGGCTTAAATTGTGACAGGAAAATAAGGATTTGGCATTAGGAAGTACTTTTGCTTTGCAGGAAAATGAGCTCTTAGAAAGCTAACACAAAAGAGCAATGTAGATTAATATAGATGCAATTTGGACAACTGACCGGAGAGAAGAAACAGCTAACTAATCCATCCGAGGCTTAAGTCCTCAGTCCCAGTGCTGCTATAATCAGCTAGATGGCAAAAGTTGGTAATTTGAATTTGTTCAGGGTATGTGGTATTTTCTTGTGGACAGGGACTACACAGACCTCTCAGACTTCATGATTTATCACAAAAGAGAAATAAGCAGGCAGCTTTGGGTGTGGTAGCCCTGGCACTATTCAGACACGTCAAGCATACTTCTAGGCAGTTTGAAGCCTGCTGTCATGTATAGCCAACCTCCACCGAGCCCTTGGCATTTGCACTTCTCAGAAGAATGCTTTATTCATGGCTCTTTGCCCATTGGAAATCAACCACTTGAATCCAGGAGTCATGAATTATTGTGGTGGATCAAGACTGTATCAGAGAGGGTGAAGGGAGAGGGAGTGGAAACAGAAGTGATGAATTTGGGGAAGTTCTTATGGTCTCACAGGTGAGTCTTTTTGTGCCAGATACAGCACACATTTGTAACTTCTGCTCTAAAGCGTCTATAGCTAGAGATCACAAATCAGATATATTGCACTCAACGTTAAAAAGTTCTCGTAATTTACCACTGTAAATCAATCAAAGCTTTCCTAGAAACATTGGAACTGAAATGAGTGTTGAGTGAAAATGGAAAAATCTCTAGAGGTTTATTTGACTTAAATGTATTTCTTGAAATATTGAATCCCAGGGGTTTAAAACTGTATTAGAGATATCCTCGGAAGATGTTTTTGCAAGCTATAAAAAAAATGGCCTCCAGAAATTGTTCACTACTTGGTAGAAAGAACCAGTTAGTCAAACCACAGAAATACAATAAACTTTAAAACATGCAATGGCTAATTATTTCAATCTTTGCATTGTCCTGGTCTCCTTTGCTTCTTATACCCTCTTTATCTGACATCAATACTAACATCATATGTATTTCTGTGGGAAATGAAGTAACAAAACTCAACTAAGAATTCAAAATATTTTTACTATGGTGGTCCATGGAGAATAACTTCATCTACTCACATGGACGTATTGCACACTTCAGCATCTTATTTATTCTTCTGCCTTATTTTTACATAAAAAGAGCTCTGGTGACCTATTGGGTAAAGAGTTGTGCTGCAAATCCAAAGTCAAAGGGTTCAAATTCATCAGTTGCTCTGTGGGAGAAAGATGGGCCATCTTCTCCTAGGCGATTGACAACTTCTGAAAACCCACTGGAGGGTCAGCTATCCATAAGTTCTAACTCGACGGCACAGAGTTGACACAAGCTGAGTTTGGTTTTACATGTATGTTGTTGTTATTAGGTGCTGTCTAGTCAACTTCAACACAGAGACCCTATAAAAAACAGGTTTGAACCTCGTCCAATCATGTGAAATCCTCATGAACTCTGACATGCTCAAAACCATTGTTAAAATCACTGTGTCAATCTATTTCCTTGAGAGGTGTTTTTTTGTTGTTTTTTATTTTTCTGTCGCTGACCCCTCTACTATTCCCAGAATGATATCTTTCTCTAAGGACTGACCTTTCTTGACAAATGCCCCAAATACATGAGACAAAGTGTCACTATCCTCGCCTCTCAGGAGCACCCTGGTTGCATTTCTTTCTAAGTTTGGTCTTATGGTAGTCTGTGGTATGTTTAATACTCTTTGTCAACACCATAATTCCCAGACTTCAAATTTCAGGATGTACCATATGAACAAAAGCCAATGGCGGTGGAAGATGAAGTTCAATTTGCATTAAAGGCATTGGCAAAAAATAAGGCCCCCTTTGGAATCGATGGGATAGCAATTGACATGTTTCAATACATGCAGCCCTGGATGTGTTCCCTGGTTTATACCAGGACATTTGGAGGAGAGCTGCCTGGTTGACTGACTGGAAGAGATATATATTTGTCCCCATTCCCAAAAAAGGTGACCCACCAGAATGTGGAAATTATAGAAAATATCATTAATACCTCGTGCAAACAAAATAGTCTTAAAGATCATTAAAAATGGATTGACAGGGAACTGCCACAATTTCAAGCTGACTTTTTTCTTCAGATAAATATTATATTTATTATTATTAATATTTTATCACTCATACACATTGTGTTTCATTCATGTATTCCATACAGTCCTTCATTTACATTCCATTTTATTAATTTATATTGTGTGTTTTTTCCTCTCCCCAACATCCACTTCAGTTAAAGCATATAAGTGAGTTGCTTCAAGCCTCATGCCCCAATACCCCTCTTATAGATAGCTAATTGCTAATTTACCCATCCCTATCAAACCAGTGCTCTGAAGAAATAAGCACTATTGTTCGACTGGCTGTAGAAGAAGCTGTGGCTGTAGGGATATCGTTGCTGATATCAGACGGATACTGGCTGAAAGAACAGAACAACAGAAGAATATCTGTGTTTTATTGACTATGCAAAGACATTTAGTGTGCGTATCAACAGATCACCAACTACTCATATGCAAATTCAAGCTGAAGCTGGGGACAATTAAACCAAATCCAAGGCAACCAGAATATGACTTTGAGTCTATCCCACCTGAATTTCAGAACCATCTCAGGAACAGGTTTGAGGCTCTGAACACTAATGAGCGAAGGCCAGATGAGTTGTGGGAGGATATCCAGGAAGAGTGCAAACAGTCAATGCGAAGACAGAAGAGGAAGCGAAGACCAAAATGGATGTCAGAAGA
>NW_006399761.1:29430814-29455834 GCF_000299155.1 Elephantulus edwardii | reverse complement strand
GGGTCAAGGACTGAAGCCTCCAATATGGATTGAGGCTCAATGTCAAGAAGACAAAGATTCTCACCACTGGAACAATTGGCAGCAGGAAAAATGGAAGGGGGAAGAATCACTGGGATAGCAGAGGTTAGCTGGTGGAGGGCGATTAAAGTATTGAGAAAGGTTCAATGAGGATTTGAAAATATAAGGTGATAATAGGCATAGTCTTTATTATGGATTGAAGTTCAAAATCAAGAAAACAAAGATTCTCACCACTGGGTCGATTGGTAGCATCATGATAGACAGAGAAGAGACTGAGATTGTTCACAGCTTCAGTTTGCATGGCTCCACAGTCAACACTCTTGGTACCAGCAACCAGGAAATTAAAAGACGAATTGCATTGGGAAAGCCTGCTGTCAGAAACCTCTCTAAAGTACTGAAGAGAAACTAAGGAGACTAAGGTGCACCTGACCCAGGCCATAGTCTTTGCAATCACTTACTAGCATCAGAAAACTGTACCATGACTAGGGATGATAGAAGAATTGATGCCTTTGAGCTGTGTTGCTGGAGAAGAGTATTGAATAAACTATGGTCTGCTAGGGGAACAAACAGGTTCGTCCTAGAGAGGGTGAGATCAGGCTGCTCCTTGGAAACAAGGACTCTGAAGCTTAGTCTGACATACTTTGGACATGTTGCAATGAGGGACCAGTCCTTTGAGAGGGATGTCATGTTTGGGAGGGTGGAGGTACGGAGCAAGAGAAGAGGACCATCAATGAGATCGATTGATTCAGCAACAAAGAGGGTAGGTGTGTCAGAGACAATAAGATAGGCACAGGATAGAGCAGGTTTAGGGATGTTGTACAGAGGGTCTCTATGAATTGCAGGTGATTTGATGGCACACAACAACAACAACCATAACAATAGGCTTATTGTTGTTGTTGTTAATTGCCATCGAGTCATAGGCAACTCATAGCAACCCTATGAACGAAAGACCTGAACACTTGTATAACTTTCATTGTTTCTCCAATTTCATAGGGTTTCTGCTGGCAGCGCTTTTGGAAGCGGCTGCCACTCCTGCTTCCAAGCTTGTTTTAATCAGGTTGCTCCACCAAACACTGTCTACCATGGGTAACCGTTATCACATTTGACACATCAGTGTGACAGTGTTCATCATCACAGCAAACATGAGTTACCTTTGTACGTCAAATTGACAGTAACAATAGGCAGAGAACAATGGTAATTAATGATATAACAGGTATATGAATGATTGTATAAAACACAAAGTATATGTATAAAACATGATGTATATGAATGATTATATGCAAGCCAATTAAAAGTTGGAAAAACATTGTGTCTGCAATAATACAAGTTTTTAATGAGTCTTCTTCCAAAACCCATGCCATATTCTTCTTTATAAAAGCCAAGATTCTGAAATGATTGTTCAGCTTGCAGACTTAATCATTCAGAAAGTTTACAGCTCTGAAACACACTTTTCCTGATTTTGAATCACAAAGTGTCATCTTGTACTATTCTGACAACCATTTTGATGTCTAGGTTTCACATGAACATAATTAAGTGTTCTGGGATTCCTATTCTTCTCAAAGTTAACTGTAATTTGTGATGATCTAGAAAGTCAAATTGCTTATTTCCTAATGCTCTTGCTACTGTTATTCCATTTTGGAGGAACATTCTTCTAAGTTGTACAGCACTGTTCTGTCAGTTTGCTGTACTAAAGTAATCTGGGTTTGTTGTGATGCTGAACGTTGTGCCATTGAGGGTCAAATGCCATAATGGTTGCACATGGTGGACAGTGTTTGGTGAAGCTCCTAGTTTTAAGACATGTTTGGAATCAGGTGTGGCATTAATTTCCTAAACCATATACCTCTGGAAACACATGCCTCTGGGAAATCTATAAAGCTGGAGAAACTACAATAGTTATAGAAATGCTTCAAGCCTTTTGATCAAAGGGTCTTTATGAGTCATCCTTGACTTGACAGCAATGAACAACAAGACAGTCAAATGCCTTTTCATGGTTTATAAAACACAATTCCATATCTTTCTGGTAGTCTCTGCTTTCAGCCAAGATCCATCTGACATGAATAATGATGTAGCTCATGGTATGGCTCTTCTGAATACCGCTTGGATGCTTGACAGTTCTCTGCCCATGTGCTGTTCCAGTTGTTTTTGGATAATCTTCATCAAGCTTTTGCTGGCATGTGCTATTAACAATGTTGTTGTGTTCTGTTGGCTCGAAATAGCTTGACTAATACTCGGCCAGTGAGTTTTCAGAGGCAGCTGATCACATGGGAGGAGATTTCCCATCCTTATCCCATGGAGCAGCTGGCAGCCTCAAACCAAGTGCCTTCAGAATTATAATACAGCTTCTCACCGTTAGGCTACAGAGATCCTGCATTAACAATGTTGTTGTTATGTGCCGTCTAGTCGCTTGTGACTCATAGCGACTGTATGTACAACAGCCCTAAACCCTGCTCTATCCTGTGCCAATCACACTGTCTCTGACACTCCCATCCCAATTATTCCAGTCACAGAACCAATTCACCTCATAGAGGGCCTTCCCCTCCTGTGCTGTCCCTTCACCCTCCTAAGCACGATGTCCTTCTCCAAGGACCGGTCTCTCATTACAACATGTGCAAAGTATGTTAGACAGAGCCTTAGAATCCTCACCTCCAAGGAACCACCCGGTTTAACCTTTTCCAGGATGAATCTGTTTGTTTTCCTAGCAGTCCATGGTACTCTCAATACTCTTCACCATCACCACATAGCTCAAAGGAATCAATTCTCCTTCTATCCTCCTTGGTCATTGTCCAACTCTCTGTTGCATAACAAGTGACTGCAAAGACCATGGCCTGTATCAGACGCACCTTAGTCTCCAGAGAGACACTATTGCTTTTCAGTATTTTGGAGAGGTCAATAACAGCAGACTTTCCCATGGCAATATGCCTTTTAATTTCGTGGCTACTGGTGCCAAGACTGTTGATTGTGGAGCCAAGCAAACTAAAGCTGTGAACAATCTCAATCTCTTCTCCATCCATCCTGATGCTGCCAGTTGGCCGAGTGGTAACAATCTTTGTCTTCTTGACATTGAGCCTCAATCCATATTGGAGGCTGCAGTCCTTGACACTCTGCAGCAAGTGCTTCAGGTCCTCCTCAGTTTCAGCAAGCAGGGTTGTGTCATCTGCATAACGCAGATTGTTGATAGATCTTCCACCAATCTTGACCCCACATTTCTCCTCATAGAGCCCAGCCTCCCAGATAATCTGTTCTGCATACAGGTTGAAAAGGTATGAAGGTGGTACGCATCCCTGACGTATGCCTTTCCCAATTTTGAACCATGTAGTGTTCCCTTGCTCTGTGCTGATGACTGCCTCCTGGTCCAAGTATAGGTATCACATTAGCACGATTAAATGTTCTGGGATTCCCATTCTTTTCAGAGTCAGCCACAGTTTGTTATGATCCACACAGTCAAGCACCTTTGCATAGCCAATGAAACACAGATATACATTCTTCTGGTATTCCCTGCTCTCAGCTAAGATCCATCTAACATTAGCTACAATATCCCTAGTACCATGACTCCTTCTAAACCCAGCCTGGACTTATGGCAGTTCTCTGCTGATGTGCTGTTCCAGTCGTTTTTGGATAATCTTCAGTAGAATCTTGCTTGCATGTGAAATCAATGAAATTGTTCTATAGTTTCCATACTCTGTTGGGTCACCTTTCTTTGCAATGGGAACAGTCAGTTGGCCAAGTGGTTGTTCTCCAGATTTCTTGGAACAACTTGGTGAGCATGTCCATGGCAGTATCTGTTAGCTGAAATATGTCAATTGGTATACCATCTATTCCTGGGGCCTTATTTTTTGCCATTTCCTTCAAAGCAGCCTGCATTTCTTCTTTCATCACCATAGACTCTTGCTCATACGTTGTTTCATGAAATTCTGTGTCTGCCAATTTTTTTTTCGATACAGTGATTCAGTATATTCTTCCCATCTTCTTTTAATACCTCCTGGATAATTTAAAATTCTGCTGAAAGCATCCTTGATTATAGCAACTTGAGGTTGAATTTGTTTTTCAGTTCTTTGAGCTTAAGAAATGCTGAGCGAGTTCGGCCCTTTTGATTTTCTGACTCCAACTCCTTGCACATTTCATTGTAAAATTTTGCTTTGTCATCCCGTGCTGCCTTTTGAAATCTTCTATTCAACTCTTTAGTATCTTGAATTCTTTCTTGTGCTTTGGCTTCTCTGCGCTCCAGTGCAATTTTCAGAGTCTCTTCTGACATCCATTTTGGTCTTCTCTTCCTCTTCTGTCTTTGCAATATCCATTTGCACTCTTCCTGGATGATACCCTTGATATCCTCCCACAACTCGTCTGGTCTTTGCTCATTAGTGTTCAAGGCCTCAAACCTGTTCTTGAAATGGTTCTGAAATTAGGTGGGATCGACTCAAAGTCATATTTTGGTTCCTGTGGATTTGGTTTAATTTTCCTCAACTTCAGCTTGAACTTGCCTATGAGTAGTTTGTGGTCTGTTCCACAATGAGCTCCTGGCCTAGTTTTCACAGCTGATGTTGAGCTTCTCCAGCGGTTCTTTCTGCAGATGTAATCGATCTGATTTCTATGCATACCATCGGGTGAAATCCATGTATATAACCTGCGTTTATGTCTCTTAAAAATAGTATTGGCTATGAATAAGTCATTCTCTTTCCAGCTCCATTTCTGTCACCGAGTCCATGTTTTCCAACTACTGAATCTTCTTCTCTGTTTCCAACTTTTGCATTCCAGTAACCCCTAATTATCAACACATCTTGATTGCATGTTCGATTGATCTCTGATTGTAAAAGTTTGTAAAACTCTTCTATATCCTCTTCCTTGGCTCTGGTTGTTGGTGCATATATCTGAATGATAGTGGTATTCCCTGGACTTCCTTGTATGCATATGGATATTACCCTGTCACTCACGATATTGTACTTCAAGATGGATCTAGCAATGACTTTCTTAACTATGAAAGCAACTCCATTTTATTTTGATAATTTACACATTATGTTGGATCTCATTTTTCAAGATTGGAAGCAAATATGGCCCTCTTCTATTCAGCTGGCCAGATCGCTGTCCTCAAAATTTCTTAGCATAGGCTAATGAGCATATCCAGGGCTCCATCTGTTTGTTGAAACATCAGTTGGTATTCCTTCTATTCCTTGGGCATTCTGTTTTTCCTTTACCTTCAGTGAAGCTTGAACTCTTCTTTTATTACCATTGGTACTTAATCATTTACTGTTTCCTGAAATGGTACAATGTCAATCAATTATTTTTGGTATAGTTACTTTGTGTGTTCCTTTCATCTACCTTTTGTTTGTTTATTTATTTTTCCTTCCATCTACTTTTTACTCTTTTTGTGTCATTCAAGATTTTGCCCATACAATCCTTCACTTTTGCAACTCATGACTTATATTTGTTGGTTAGTTTCTTCAGCCTAAGAAATTCTGAGTAGTTTCTTCTCTTTTGGTTTTCTATTTCCAGTCCCTTGCAAGCTTCATTATAATACTTTGCTTTGGGTTCTCATGCAGTCCTTTGAAATGTTCTGTTTGTCTCTCTTATTTCAGTATTTCTTCCATTGGTTTTGGCCTCTCTACATTCTAGTACACAACACTGAAACTAATGGTTAATTCTTCAATAAGGGATATACTTTCATTCTTTCTGTAAAATGCTTATCTGTTGGATATTTCTCTAAATCCGAACATCCAGATTAAGACACACTAGGAAGAATGATTGACCATCCACTTCCTAAATAGCAGGCCTCTGAAAACGCTATGTACAACAGAACACACATAGAATGACACAAAGGGCAACTCAGTATAGAAATACAAAGGAAGAGGAACAGTTGTAAGCAGACACTAGTGACTGGAACATGGAATGTGAGAACCATGAATGTAGGAAAATTAGATATTGTTAAGGAAGAATGGAAAGTATAAATATTGACATACTAGGCATTGGCGAGATGAGATGGACTGGCATGGGGCATTTTGAGTCAGATGATCATATGATATATTACTAAGGAGGACCCGAAGCACTTGCTGCAGAGGGTCAAGGACTGCAGCCTTCAATATGGATTGAGGCTCAATGTCAAGAAGACAAAGATTCTTACCATTGAACCAATTGGATGGTGAAGAAATTGAGATTGTTCACAGCTTTAGTTTGCTTGGATCCACAGTCAACACTCTTGGCACCAGCAGCCATGAAATTAAAAGGCATATTGCCATGGGAAAGTCTGCTGTTAGGGACCTCTCCAAAGTGCTGAAGAGCAGTGGTGTCTCTCTGGAGACTAAGGTGCGTCTGATACAGGCCATGGTCTTTGCAATCACTTGTTATGCATCAGAGAGTTGGACAATGACTAGGGAGGATAGAAAGAGAATTGATGCCTTTGAGCTTTGGTGTTGGAGAACAGTATTGAGAGTACCATGGACTGTTAAGAAAACAATCAGATTCATCCTTGAGAGGGTTAAACTGGGCTGCTCCTTGGAGGCAAGGATTCTGAGGCTTCATCTGACATACTTTGCACAAGTTGTAAGGAGAGACAGTCCTTGGAGAAGGACATCATGCTTGGGAGGGTAGAGGGCAGGCGCAGGAGGGGGAGGCCCTCTAGGAGGTGGATTGATTTGGTGACTGGGGTAATTGGGATGGGTGTGTCAGAGACAGTGAGATTGGCACAGGACAAAGCAGAGTTTAGGGCTGTTGTATATATGGTCATTACGAGTCACAAGTGACTCGACGGCACATAACAACAACAACTCCACCACATTCTAGTACAAGGTTGAGTATTGACATCCATTTTAGTTTTTTTCCCTCCCCTAACTTTTTTATGGTTTTTTGCTTTCTTCTTGATGAAATCTCATTAATGGTCATTAGCTGTTAATGTTCAATGCATCGAGTCTATTTTTAAGAAAGTTTTAAAATTCAGGTGTTAAAAACTCAAGGTCATATTTTGGCTCTTTTGGACTGTTACAATTCTTCTAAGCTTCAGTTTGAACTTGTAATTGATGTCCTATTCTACAGTCAGCCTGATCTTGTTTGGACTGCTGACATTGAGCTTTTCCATTTACTCTTTCCACAGTTGTCATCAATTTGATTCCTGCATCATCCACCAGGTGATGTCCTTACTTATAAATGCCTCTTGTGGGTTTTGTTTGTTTGTTTGTTTATTTTTGTTTTTGTTTTAATATTCATTCACAATGAACAGATCATTGATTTTACAAAAATGTATCATTTAATTTCCAGGTTTATTATATTTACAGGAGTAGATAATGCAGCCTTCAATATGGATTGAAGCACAACATCAAGAAACAAAGATTCTCACCACTGGGCTGATTGGCAGTATTATAATAGATGGTGAGGAGATTGAGATGGTTGACAGCTTCAGTGTGCTTGGCTACCAGCAACCAGGAAATTAGAAGACGAATTGCATTGGGAAAGTCTGATGTCAGAAACCTCTCCAAAGTATTCAAAGACAATGATGTCAGTCTGGAGACTAAGGTGCGCCCGATACAGGCCATGGTCTTTGCAATAACTTGTTATACCTCAGAGAGCTGGACAATGACTAGGGATGATAGAAGGAGAATTTATTGTTTGAGCTGTGGTGCTGGAAAAGAGTATTGAATATATCATGTATTGCTAGGAGAACAAACAGATTCATCCTAGAGAGGTTGAGACCAGGCTGCTCTTTGGAGGCAAGGATTCTAAAGCTTCATCCAACATACTTTGGACATGTTGCAAGGTGGGACCAGTCCTTGGGGAGGGACGTCATGTTTAAAAGTGTGGCGGCACAGTGAAAGAGAAGAAGACCCTGCATGAGATGGATTGATTCTGTGATTGGGGTGATGCAGGTAGGTGTGTCAGAGACAGAAAGATTGGCCCAGGATAGAGCAAGGTTTAGGGCTGTTGTACATAGGGTCATTATGAGTTGCAAGTGATTCGACAACAACAACAACAATTCAGGGCTGATGTTTGGGATCCATCTTTACATTTTTTCATTACTTATTGTTTCTTTTTTTGTGTTTTATGATTTCTTCTTTTCAGGTGGCTTCTTGCTAAGGAAATATTCTGCTGACTCAAAGGCATACAGTTTGAATGCATCAGCAGATTTGCAAGAGGAAATAGGCAATCTATTGTATGATTTACTGCTTCTGAAAATCCACTGGCGGGTCACCTATGAGTCAGTTCCAACTGAAAAATACACAGCAACAACATCCTCCCATCCCCCAACACACAGATAGAAAACATTTTTAGTGCAAGACAATGGAATTGATTGCCACTTTTGTCTCTGCAGATAATCTCCTTTTATCAAAACTCAGCTTTCACCATCTAACTAAAGGGTAAAAGCATTGTACACAATTTCTTGTGTATATTAATACTATTCGAGAATGGCTGGAGCAGTGTATGAAAAATGAACTACCAGAAATCAAGTTGGATTTAGAAGAAGCCCTGGAACAAAAGTCATCATTGTTGATGTTAGATGGATCTTGGATGAAAGCAGAGAGTACTAAAGATGTTTATTTGTGTTTTATTGGCTATATAAAAGCTTTTGATTTTTTTGTATAGTCTATAAAATTGTAGATAACATTGGGAAGAATGGAAGTTCCAGAACACTTTGTGTTCACCTAAAATATCAAGACACACTTAATGTCAGGAAGTAATCATTTGAATCGTGGTTTGAAAATCAGGAAAAATGTGAGTCATTTCTTCATATGTATGCTGAGCAAATAATTGGAGAAGTTGGACAATATGAAGAATGTGACATCAAAATTGGAAAAAGATTCATTAACAACCTGTGTTATACAGATAACATAACCTTGCTTACAGAATATGAAGATTTTTAAATACTTAGTGAAGAATATAAAAAAAATTCCCACAGCTTTCAATATAGATTAAATTTCAATGTAAAGAAAGCAAAAATGTTTTCCATTGGACCAATAAGCAACATCTTGATAAACTGAGAAATTATTCAAGTTGTCAATGATTTCATTTTACTTGCATCCACAATCAATATTCATTGCAGCAGCAGACAAGAAATCTGAATCTGTTGCAAGGATGTGTTTAAATATGTTGAGTCTGAGTCAAGCCAAGTATTCTCAACTACTTCACATAAATGTGAAAGTCAGATGACTAAGGAAGATGAAAGTAGAGTGATGTCTTTCAATTGTGATGTTGGTGAAGGGTATTGAATATGTGTGTGTACACACACACACACAATGGGCTTCCAAAAGAACAAACTTAGCTGCCTTGGAGGAACTGCAAGCCGAGTGTTTCTTAGAGGCAAGGATGAGAACATTTTATCTCACAAACTTTAGGCATGTTCTCAGGAGGCACGAGCCCTTGAAAAAGACATCATGCTTGGAAAAACAGAGAGTCAGGAAAGAGAGGAAAGCTTCCTTAAGATGTATTGAGAGTTACTAGGTAAAAGAGCTTGAACAATGAAGAAATTGAGTTTTGAGAAGGGCAGGATGCAGCAAGAGTTTGAACTATCATTGGATCACTATCAGTGTTATTTCTGATGTGAAAGATGGTTTAAAGCAGAGAATAAGAGAATAGAACTATAAAACATTTACCTGATTTTCAATGAGTATGAAAAGACATTAGACTGTGCTGTTTTTAGGTGCTGTTAACTAGAACTCAGCGTTACCCTGTGAACAATAGATCCGAACCTTGCTCTATGCTGTACTATCTTTACAATCTTTGTCATTCTTAAGCCCAATCCATCTCTTCGAGTACTTTCTTCTCTTTTGCTGACCTTCTATCTTTTCCCAGAAAAGTCCTTTCTAAGGACTGGTTCCTCCAGAAGATATTCCCAGAGAAAGTGAAATGGAATTTCGCCCCACTTGCCTGTAAGGAGCACTCTGGTGCACTTCCTTCAAGGTAGATTTGTTTGCTCTTTTGGCAGTCCATGGGATATTCAATACTCTTTGTCAACAGTTAGAAAGCCTTTGAAAACACCAAGGCTTGGATCTGCCACACCTTAGTCTTTAAATGGATATCCTGGCTCTTTAGAGCTTTGGATAGATCCTTGAGAGCATATTTCCCCAATGCAATGTATCTTTTGATTTCTTGATTGTTGGCACCATAGTTGTTGATAGTGCATCCAAGTAAAATTAAATACTTGATAACTTTAATCTTTTCTCATCTATCATGATATTGCCTGTTGGACAAGTGGGAAGGATTTTTTGTTTTCTCCGTGTTGAGACGTAATCTGTGTTTAAAAGTGTTGTCACTGATTATCTTCAGTAAGTGCTTGAATTCTCTTCATTTTCTACAAGCCAGGTTATGTTTTCTGTAAATTACAGATCGTTACTCAGTCTTCCTCCAATATGATGCCACATTCATCTTCATATAGTTTATCTTTGAATTATTTGCTTGGCATACAGATTAAAAGTATGAAGAAAGAATACAATCCCAGCATAAAACTCTCCTGACTTTAAACCATTCAATGATTCCTTATTCTTTTGGGACAACTGCATCTTGGTATATGAATAGATTTTGCATGAGCACAATTAAATGTTCTGATATTTCCATTCTTCTCGATGTTACCCATAATTTATTATCTTAAAGTTAAATGTGTGCATAATCAATAAAGCACAAATAAGCATTTCCAGCTATTCTCTGCTTTCTGCCAGATCGATCTGAAACCAACACTAATACCACGAGTGCCAATGTCTTTTCTGAGTCCAGTTTTAATTTCCGGCAATTTTCTGTTGATGTATTTTTTCAATAATCACTTTAAAATAATCTTTGAGAAGATTTTACTTGTAAGTGAATCTATTTGCCTGTACTGATCTATTTAAATAATTCCAGTCTGTTGGATCACTCTTCTTGGGAATGGAATCAAATCTGGATGGTTTCAGTCTATTGGCCAGGGAGCTATCTTCAAAACTTCTTGACATAGGCTAGCGAGCACATCCAGGGATATATATCTCTGAGTCCTGCAAAACCTCAGTTGGCATTCCATCTATTCCTGGGGCCTTATTTTTTGTCAGTGACTTTGTTGTTGTTGTTGTTGTTATGTGCCGTCGAGTCATTTGCGACTCATAGTGACCCTATGCACAACAGCCCTAAACCCTGCTCTATCCTGCGACAACCGCACTGCCCTGACACACCCATCCCGATTACCCCAGTCACCGAGTCAATCCATCTCATAGAGGGTCTTCCCCTCCTGCGCCGTCCCTCCACCCTCCCAAGCATGATGTCCCTCTCCAAGGACCCGTCCCTCCTGGCAACATGTCTAAAGTATGTCAGACAAAACCCCAGAATCCTTGCCTCCAAGGAATAGCTTGGTTTATTCCTCTGTTTGTTTTCCTGGCAGTCCATGGTACATTCAGTACTCTTCTCCAGCACCACAGCTCAAAAGCATCCACTCTCCTTCTGTCCTCCCTAGTCATTGTCCAACTCTCTGATGCATAACAAGCGATTGCAAAGACCATGGCCTGTATCAGGCGCACCTTAGTCTCTAGAGAGACACTGTTGCTCCTGAGTACTTTAGAGAGGTCCCTAACAGCAGACTTTCCCATCGCGATACGCTTTTTGATTTCCTGACTGCTGGTGCCAAGAGTGTTGACTGTGGAGCCGAGCAAACTGAAGCTGTGAACAATCTCAATCTCTTTGTCATCCATCCTGACGCTGCCAATTGGTCCAGTGGTGAGAATCTTTGTCTTCTTGACATTGAGCCTCAGTCCATACTGAAGGCTGCAGTCCTTGACCCTTCACAGCAAGTGCATGAGGTCTTCCTCAGTTTCAGCAAGCAGGGTTGTGTCATCTGCATAACGCAGATTGTTAATAGATCTTCCACCAATCCTGATGCCACAGTTCTCCTCATAGTGCCCAGCCTCTCGGATAATCTGCTCTGCATACATGGTCAGTGACTTTAGTGGAATTTAAATCTTCAGTACTATTCATTCTTGATCATATGCTACTTCCTGATCAGTGTTGGCGAATTCTCTTTGGTACAGTGATTCTGAGCAATCCTCTAAGGTGTCAACATCATGTACGGATCTCTACACATTTGTTTTATTTTATTCTTGAATGCTATATACCCTGATTTCAATCATCTGCCTCCCAAATATGTATCACTGTTGCGAAGGGTTCCTAAAATGAGTAAGGAACACTGGTGGTGTGCCATGTAGTGAGTTAGTTATAGGTTTTCCCTTAAGGTTGATAGTTTGAATCTATCACCTGCTTTGCAAGAGAAAGGTGGTTAAAATCTACAGCTTCAGAAACTTGAATGGAAAATGGCCATAAGATTGGATCAACTCAACAGCATTGGATTGGGCTGTTGTTTCTTTTCGTTGTTTTGTTGTTGTTGTTGTTAATAATAAACAAGATTCCTGAGTGGAGCAAACTGTTTGAACTCAACAATTAAAGTAAAAGGGAGCTCTGGTGACCTAATGGTAAAGGATTACACTAGCAACCCAAAGGTGCACAGTTTTAATTCACTAGCTGGTTCACCAAACAAAAATGGGAAATCTCCTCTCATGCAATGAGTTGCCTTTGAAAATCAGCGGAAGGGTCATCTGTCAGTCTGACTTAAGGGTACACAACAATGTCATTAAAGTAAAGGTTGTTTGTGCAAACATACCCAGTAGCATACCTGGAGGGGGGAAAAGGTCAGTAAAGAGAACAACTAAAAAAATTCTATACATCAGCTCAATTCTATCACACACAGGCTTCCTGTAAATTGGAGGCCATTT
Source organism: Elephantulus edwardii (assembly GCF_000299155.1). Lineage (NCBI taxonomy): Eukaryota > Metazoa > Chordata > Mammalia > Macroscelidea > Macroscelididae > Elephantulus > Elephantulus edwardii. The sequence goes on along the minus strand of NW_006399761.1, from coordinate 29,443,118 downwards.
TGATGGCAGCTAGCAACAATAAAATCATAGGAGTAAACTAATGTAAATATAAATTATCTTCCATTATGGGAAAGTAAATATTTGCTAAAAGAACATTTCATAAGTAGAGTCTTCTTGACTTGAAATTAAACATAATAATTTAGCCCTTACAATTCACACCAGGGTCAAAATGTCTTCTTAGTTCCTTATCTGTCTTGGTCAATCTTGGTCAATTATCTCCCCAATCTGGAGACAATCTTTTTTAAAGTAAGTGGATTGAACCTTTATGATATTCTTCTTGTTTTTTGATTATTGAACATAGTGTCTAAATGTGCTCCAAGTATGCCATTTCTAGAAGATGCATGGAAATGTGTCCCCTAGTGTGTACAACATGATACTGAGAATACTAGATTATTCCAGATGTTATACCGGAACTCTGCTATCTTTACCACATCTGGTTTAAACTCTTCCTTTTTAATTTTTGCTTCAGCCTTCTTCAAGTAGTCAACCCTCTTTTTAACATGTAGTAAGTTCCAAAGAGCACCTTATATTATTTACTTATTTTTAATTTTCATTATTAGGGTCAGTCTGGTCTTTGTGTTGTTGTTGTTAAGTGCCGTCAAGTCATAGATGACTCATAGAAATCCCATGAACAAAAGACCTGAACACTTGTATATCTTTCATTGTTTCTCCACATTCATAAAGTATCACGAAGCAAGCTATTTGGGAAGTGGATGCCACTCCTGCTTCCAAGCTTGTTTTAATTGGGAAGCTCCACCATACATTGTCTACTATAGATAACCATTATTGCATTTGACACATCAGTGCCACAGTGTTTAGCATCACAACAACCACTAGTTATCTCTGTACAGCAATGCAGAGACCAGTGCTATCCCACTTGGGAGAATGTTTAACCAAAACCAACTAAAACCAGGCCTGCGGGCTGCAGATTAAAATAATCCGCCTTTGGCTTGGTAGCATAACTTTCTATCCACCAGGGCAACAGAGTTCTCTTTTATGCTATTGTTAAGTGTCATCGAGTCATAGAGGACTCAAAGCAACCCTAGGAATGAAAAACTTGAGCACTTGTATAACTTTCATCATTTCTCCACGTTCATAGATTTCCAGGGCAAGCTATTTTATCCAGAGGTATGCCACAGGCTCGTAAAATGTCTCTGCTTTAAGAATTACAGATTTAAGGAGCTCTGGTGGTCTAGTGGAAAGAAGTTGCACTGTAATCCTGAAGGTGTTTGGTTCAAATCCAAATGCTCAGCTGGAGAAGAATAGGCAATCTCCTCCTGTGCCAGTCAGATCCGATTTGACAACACACAACAACAACAAAATTTTTTTAAAAAAGTAATACAATCAGTATTCCACTTATAGCACAGTTGAGGAGAGCGCAATGAACTCATATTCCTCATAGCAATAGGTAGCAGATAGGGAGAGAATAAACCTTTGGCAACCTAGGAAGATACTCACATGAACCAACTTCATACTCATTGTCATTCTTAATTCCCAGCTTAAATCAACATTTCTTTGAAGGGAGCAATTAAAATTTCAGCAAAAAATATGACCAAAAAAAAATAACCCACCAAAAACAGAGACAAAACACCCCCTCAGTTAAAATTTTGCTGAAAACAAGAAGAAAACAATGACACCGGCAAAGAACTAGAATCCAGAAATCAGCCCCTCTACCTGTGGTCCACTGATTTTTGACAAGGAGATGAAATCAGTTAAGTGGAAAAAGACAGTATTTTTAACATGATGTTGGCAAAGTTGGAAAACTATCTGTAAAAAAACTCAAGCAAGATCCACACCTCACTCCATATACAAAAACCAACTCAAGGTGGATCATGGACCTAGGACTAAGACCAAGGACTATAATTTTCATTAGAGAAAAGCTTGGAAGAACTCTAGAAGTCCTAATCCACAACATAAACAGACTTCCAAGCATCCTGAAAAACCTACAACCAGGAGTGGATAAAATAAATGGGACCTTCTAAGAACAAAATTCCTATGCACATCCAAAAACGTCTCCAACAGGGTTAAAAAGGAAGCCACAGACTGCGAAATAAAAATTGGCAATGACATGCCTGATAAGGGACTTATATCTAGAATGTATAGAATAGTCGAGCTCCACAACAAGATAAATGTAAACAACCCAATTGAATTGGACATAGGATATGAACAGACACTTCACCAAAGAAGACATTCAGATGTCAAACACACACACGAAGAAGTGTTCAAAATCCCTAGCTCAAAACAACTATGATATATCATCTTACCCCAGGAAGAATAGCAAAATTCAACAGAATAACAAATGGCAAATGCTGGTGAGTTTTGTGGAGAAACTAGAACCCTTATTCACTGTTGGTGGGAGTGAAAAATGGTGCAACCACTCTGGAAGGCAATATGGTGCTTTCTCAAAGAGTTGGAAATAGAAATACCATTGGCCCTAGCAATTCCACTACTGGGAATATACCCTAAAGAAACCAGAACTGCCACCCAAGCAGATATATGCACATCCGTGTTTATTGCTGCTTTGTTCACAATACCCAAGTAAGTGCCCATCAACAAAAGAATGACTAGAAAAGCTTTGGTATAGTCACACAGTGGAATACTACGCTGCGTTGAAAAACAAAGAACTCATGAACAAAATGGGTGACCCTGGAGGACATTATGCTGAGTGAAATATCTCTGTCACAAAAGAACAAATATTGCATAGTGCCACTATTGTAAAACAGGACTGACATTGGAGTTTTGGAGAGGGTGAGAAAGAGAGGATAAATAATATATACTGCATTGAAACAGATGAGGGAAAGAACTATTTAAAAGGAATATTGGATATTTTCATGCCAAGATTACAGAAAAAGAAATGCATAGTAAAGTGGACTGTGGACTAGGAGGGGGTGGATTGTTTAACAATGAAAGATTTTTTTTTTTCAAAGAGAAAAATAAACTGGGGAGTGGGGTGGGCAATGAGGAAAGTGTGCAACAATGAATGAATAGGGGAAAAATTAAATGAAAAATATGCTGGAATATATATATATATATATATATATAATTAAAAAATCATTAATAAAAAAAAAAGTCAGCCTAATTGGAAAGAAACCACCGCAAAAACCATCATTAACAGCATTTTGCTCAGCTTTTGTTTAAAAAGCAGTTATTTTCAGTAACGCAGCTTTAACTGTCCTTAAAGCTCTGTAGGGACCTCTGGTCTGAAATGAGATTTTTTTCTTATCCAAAAAGGACCACTTCTGGCATAGAGACATTAGATACAACACTTAGTCAGAGGAACTGTAACCTGTTTATTCTCAGTGAACAAGTTACGACTATTCTTTCTGTGTCAATTGCTGTCCCTGGATGGCATTCCCATGGACTGCTTCTGCCATCACTCCACTCCACTCTCTGTATCAGTAGGTCTGAGCACCAAGCATCCTGAGGAAAAAATACAGTTTGATATCCTAGGGGGCAATTTGTCTTCTTCAGGATGGTCAGCCACCCATTGTTTTTATTGTCTCGTATTAATATGTACAGCTAAGTCTCTTTACTTCTCTATTTAGTAGCAACCACTCAGTTATTGATAATATTGTGTGCAACGTTACACTCACCGAGGAAAATTATGGTCATGCTACAAAGAGAGGACAATGTACCAGAACTTGTGTCTATATGATTTAGTGATGTCTGCATCAAACAAATGTAGACGCATTCTGGATTAATGTCAATAGGAATAAAACAAATTCCTACCACCTAATCTTCCCTTCTGTCATGAAAGCCAGTACACTCAAAACAGTTGTTCCATGTTTGAGCCTATCAGATTTAACATTGGAGTCCTCTTTAATTTCTAAGTAGATATATATAAGGTAATTTGAACAAGGAACAATATGTACAAACCATGGCCATTTTGAATTGCATGCCTTTTCAGTATAAATTACTGCTTTATTAGGTAAATGGTAAAGTCTTTACTTTGTTCTTTATGTTGAAAATGTCATGGGATTGCAAACTTTTGAATTCTGTGTTTTTCTCCCCCTCTAAATCTACTAATTGCTTAAATTATATCCTCTCATTCTTCTGCTGTTACCAGTGTCTCTTTGCCTGTCATATCTTTCATATCTAATTAAATCACCCATGACCAAAAAAAAGTGCATTTACTTCTTTAATAAGTGATTGAACTGAAGACTGGAAGATGATTGAATTAGTTTCTAAACAGAATATAGAAACACATTAATCTTAACAAGGAAATTTTAATAGACACGATTAAAATTGCTATCCAAGAAGGTAAGATTACAGGATTAGTAGAGGTGGGGAAGATCCACTACTTCCCTGATGGAGGTCAAATCTCAGTGAAGCACCTTCTCATCCAAGTGCTAAAATCTATACCTGTTATAAAGCATAATCATGGCTTTTCCAGCAAACTTGTTTTACCTGTCCCAACTGGAACTCTGTAAATCTGAGGTAAATTCAAGAAAAGTCACCTAAACTGGTGAATCCTGCTGGGAGAGAGTAACATACTCTGCTGGAGGCACTGGTCATCAATACTGCAGGAGCAAGCAGAGAAAGTCACATCCAAACCAGAAAGAAAAGTCCTTTCTTTACCCAGGTCATTTCAGTGTCCTGAACAGACAAAGTTCAAAGGCATACGCGTTGGTAAAAGAAAAATATTCCATTATGTTATGGAAGACAATAAAGAGTGAATTCAGAGCTGAGAGTTAATTGACTTTTAGCTGTACAGTTCACCCCTTTGGCTGCTTGGCTTTCATATGCACCATTTTGTGTATAATTTAACATTTGTGTAATAAAATTATTCTGTAATTCCAACTAAAAGGATATAGCTATCCTTCATACTGGCGAAGGAGTTCTTACAGTCTTACCAAATGAAGAGATGAAAAATAACCATTACCAGCTATATAAATTACTCTTTGAATTTGTCCATAGCCCCAATGAATATTCTGTTACCTAAAATATATTGATAAATGCACAACCACCAAGGAAATGGAGTCTAATGTGTGGCAAAGACATGGGCTCCAATCTTCACAGTGTACCTCCCCTTACATAACGTTTCCATAGCCATTAATTTCTGTTTTCAGCTTCTCTGTAAAATCTGCTTGAATGTGATCTCCTCTCCTGATCTTCACTATCGTTATGAATCAATCTTAAACAATGTGGTAAGATAGTGATATAATTTGGACATGGATGATAAAGAAAATGAAACAATAACTGTACATTTTGTTTTGGCAAGTAACTTCTATTTCCTTCTTCAAGTAAGAAAACTGGCCCATTTAGGTTTAACTCACAACCCTTCTCCATGTAACCTGTTAATAAGATCTAAAGCCTTCCAAAGTCAATAAGGAGAGGAATAAAAAAAGCAGCAGACAAGATCATTAGCCCATGAAAGTTAAGACTTGATTACATACCTTTCCCCTATTTTGATGCTTGTCTCCAACTGCGGAAAACTGATTTGTTAGATTTGACCCAGTTGAAGACCTGAAATCACACTAGCCTATTGAGAGAAACCTAGCCTCTTAACAACCTAGAAACAGAGCTCAGGTCTGCTTTATAGCTCTTCTTTCACCCTCACTAGCAGCAGGGACCTTTGTCCCTCAGACACCAACAGTGTGGGGCATCATATTTCTACTGACATCTCTGTTTGGCATGTGAAGTTATTTCTAAAAAGCTTCATTTATTTAATCCTCCAGCTGTCTGAGAATCTTTATGGGTGACCATTTTTAGCTTGCCCTTTATCCTTTGCTCTCTGAACCCAGCCAAATCTTTGCTTGAGGCTCCCAAAGGTCCAAGATCAGTAGGGAAAGAAAGTGAAAACTGTATGTCTAATGATATAAGAGTCAGCTAGTAAAATCCTGTAAAATTACTTGAGAGAGAACCTGGTAGAAAAGATGCCACTGTGCTTTTATTACTACAATCACAACATAAAATAATTAATGGGTAAAAAATACTTTTTGTTTAATAATTGCCATTCTTCATTAGTGTGAACCAAGGGCACAGTCTATCTAAGACAATAACATCTGCACCCCATATTTCATTATCACCAAACTTCACATTTCACACGAAAGCACTGCTAGCACAGCCTTACAGCTTTAATTAGTTTCTGCCATAGCTGCGAAGGTCAGCCAATTATTGTGTGTGAAATTTCAATATGAAGTGACTGAATTGAAGACAGCATTGCAACAGTGTGGGATTCTGCAGTGTTTGTAAATTTCACAATTTGGAACCATTTTTAAAAAAACAAAATGATATGAAATAATCAGCAGGTATGCAAAACTTCAAGGCTTACTGATTGATTCAACTAACATGTGTTTTGAATGGGGTATCACACATAATTTCTGATAATTTCTTAAATTCTCTTAAATAACGTTGTCAATTAACACTTGTTAAGGCTGAGTGTTTTGTGATTAATCTCTTTTAACCGCCTTAAACTTCCACTGGAAAATTTTATACAGAAATGAAGCCTGATTTTACTAGATTTTTTATGACATTAAGTTAAATGCCCACCAGACATATATGTATGTCATGTTTTTCTAACGTGTATGTGTGTGTGTGTGTGTGTGTGTGTGTGTGTGTGTGTGTGTATATATATATAGTTATTTTTCTCAAATACATTTTATTTATAGTGACCGCACATGGGCAGCGTATAATTGCTCCATATGGTTGTTAAGGCTGGGTACCTTTTGGAAATAGAGCATCAGGACTATTTTCTTAATTGTCTTTAGGTGGTTTGAACCATCAACTTTTTAGCTAATAACATTTAATTATGTATGACATTCAGAGACTCCATTCATGTGTTCAAACACCATTTCTTATCCATTTGAATTGAGTAGACCAATTTTTTTATTTTTTTTTATTTTTTTTTTAGTAGACCAATTTAAGGATGTTATTTTACTTAATTAAAACATGCTTAGTTAGAAAAAAAATGCTACGGATTAAATTTTGTAAGTTTTCTTTCTAGGGTAATAAGATTCTGAAATTGGAAAAGACCCTGAAGTACTTCTGCTCTAGCATATTTATTTTGCAAATGAAAAAATTGGTTAAGGAATGGTTTACAATCAGCTGAGGTCACACAGCTGCTTATCAGATGCGTTAACAGTGAAAATTTAGTCTGTATTCCCATTTTCACAGCCTTCAGTGAGCCTATTTTATTTTCATATAACAATTTAAATAGAATGACATACAAGTTACACATTTTGTTTGAAAATTTTAATGCTATTTATGGACAGTTCACTTTGTCTTGCTTTTGTTGTTGTCATGCATCATCAAGTTGAGTTCAATTTATGGTGACCCTTTGGACAACACATCTGAACCCTATCCTGTCCTGTGCCACCTCCATCATCTCAAACAGACTTGAGCCTGCTGCTGCAGTCACTGCGTCAGTCCATCTTGTTTAAGGTCTTCCTCTTTTTGCTGACCTTCCATCTTTCCTAGCATGATAACCCTTTTCAAGAAATACCCATTTCAACGACGTGCCGAAAGAATGTGAAATTAACTTTGCCATTCTTGCCTTTAAGGAGCACTCTAATTGAGCCTTCTCCAAGGCGTCTGTTTGAGTTTTTGCTGTTCTTGTTGTTTTCCGTTGATAGTCCATGATATATTCAGTACTTTTCTCCAACATCAGAACTCATAGGAATTGATTTTTCTTCTGTCATCCTTATTCTTTGATCAGCTCTCAGATATACAGCATGTGATTGAAAATGCTTGAATCAGGTGCACCTTAGTCTTCAAACTGATGTCGTTACTCTTCAGGATTTTAGAGAGGTCCTAGAAATCAGACTTTTCCAACATATCATCTGATTTTATTGACTGCTGGAGCCAAGAGTATTGATTATGGATCTAAGTAATATGAAATCATTGACAATTTCTGTCTTTCTGCCATCTATTATGATGCTGCTTATTGGATCAGTGGTGAGGATTTCTGTCTTCTTGATGTTGAGGTGCAATACATATTTTTTTATCACTAATAAATATTTCTTTAATCAGTTTAGCATTTACAGACTTGAGAAACCAGTTTTCAGTTGTTTCATATGCATGTGAAAGTTAGACAAAGAATAGCGGATGACAAAGAAGAATTGATTACATTGAACTGTGGTGTTGGAAAAGAGTACTGAATATTCTATGGGCTGCCAAAGTAACAAATGTGTCTGTGTCAAAGTGCAAACTGGGTGCTCTTTAGAGGCAAGGATGATGGAACTCTGTGTAACCTAATTTGAGTACTGTATCAGGAAGTCCTAGTCTTTGAAAACAGGCATCATGCTTGGAAAAGGAGAAGGGCAGTGAAAAAGAGGAAGACTCTCCATGAGGTGAATAGATACAGTAGCTACAACATTTGGTTTGAGGATGGTAGAGATATTAAGATGATAGAGATATTAAGAATGGCACAGACAGGGTAAAGTATCAATCTGTCGTTAATAGTGAATCATAGTGTACTTGATGGCATCTGATAGTAACAATGACTACTATTGAAAGAAAAATAGATAAATTAAATATTAAATATCCTTTTTGTAATAGACTCTGAAAATATCAGTTGCAGTTAAGAACTGTGTATTCATCTTTGAGTGGTTCACTGTGAACAAATTTAAAAGACATGTACTCTTCTCATTAACCACACAAGTGATCACAAAACAGGTTTGGGATCATAGAAATTCTAGTGCTGATTCTGTCACTTAACTTTCAGTGTGATACCAAACAGGTAAAACAATACTTAGGAATCTAAACTGATTAACTTATAATTAAGTTAAACTCATAAATTTATTATTAAAACAGTAGAGTAAGAGAATAAAAGCTACTATAAAGGGCAATGCATCATTAAACAGGACAATATGCGCAATGTATTGAACTTTTATTGTGTGTCTTCAAGTTGGAACTGATGCACAGCTGACTCTCCGTTGTGTTTTCAGAGACTGTAAATTGCATAAAAGGAGATTACCCATGTTTCTTCTTTGAAGCAGCTGGTGAATTAGAACTGAGTGACTTTGGATGGAGAGGGCACTGACAACAGATTTTCCCAATGCAATTCGTATTTTATTTTTTGGTTGCTGGTACCAAGAATGTTATATATATTTCATTTTCAGCAATTGCACTGGAAAATTATGCTTTTCTCTTGCACGTGATAGTTAAAGAGCATTATCATTGCATGATTTTAATGTTGTTTTTCTTATTTGCCATCAAGTTGCTTGTGACTCATAGTGACTCTATGTACAAGAACCCTAAACCCTGCTCTGTCCTGTGCCAACCTCATTGTCTCTGACACTCCTACCCCAACTACCCCAATCACTGAATCAAACCAGCTCATCAAGGATCTTTCTCTCCTGTGCTGTTCCTCCCCTCTCCCAAAGATAATGTCCTTCTCCAAGGACTGGTCCCTCCTCATACAATATGGCCAAAGTATGTCAGATGAAGCTTCAGAATCCTTGACTCCAAGGAGCACTCCGGCTTCACCCTCTCCAGGACAAACCCATTTGTTCTCCTAGCAGGCCATGGTATATTCAAACTTCTCCTCAGCACCACAGCTCAAAGGCACCAACTCTCCCTCTATCACTCCCAGTCACTTTCCAGCTCTCTGATACATAGCACTCAATTGAGAAGACTATAGCCCAAATCAGTTGCACCTCAGCCTCCAGCATGGTGTCGCTGCTCCTCAGCACTCTAGAGAAGTCCCTGACAGCTGACCTTCCCAATACATTCCATCTCTTAATTTCCTGGCTGCTGATACCAAGAGTGTTTGTTGACTGTGGAGCCAAGCAAACCAAAACTGTTAACTATCTCAATCTCTTTACCATCCATACTGATACTGCCAATTGGCCCAGTGGTGAGAATCTTTGTTTTCTTGATGTTGAGCTTCAGTCCATATTGAAGGCTGCAGTCCTTGACCTTTGAGGTGCAATACATATTGAAGGCTGTAATCTTGGTCTTCTGTAACAAGTGCTTCAAGTTTATCTTACTTTCACCGTGCAAGATTGTGTCTTCTGCGGTATTTATGTTGTTGATGAGTCCCCCCCGTGCTAATGTCACATTTTTCTTCTTAGAGTCCAGCATCTCAAATGATTTATTCATCATGCAGTTTGAATAAGTATAGAGGATGAATACATCCCTGGTACACACCTTTCTTAATTTTAAACCAGTTGGATATTCTGTTCATATAACAGCTTCTTAGACTAGGCAATTGTGCAAGAGTGCAATTAAGTGTTTTAGGATTCTCCTTATTTTCAATGTTAATCATAGTTTGTTATGATTCCCACAGTCAAATGCCTTTGCATAGTTAATAAAACACAAATAGACATTCTTCTGGTACTTTCTGCTTTCTGTCAACATCCTTCTGACATCTGCAATGATATATCTGGTGCCATGACCTCTTCTTCACCTGACTTGAACTTCTGGCTATTTTCTGACAGTGTACTCTTCTAGTTGTTTTTGAATGATCTTCAGCAGTATTTTCTTACATGTAATATTAATGAAATTCTTCAATAATTTCCACATTCTGTTGGACATCCTTCCTTAGGAATGGGAAGATCTCTTCCAGTCAGTTCTTGACACAGACTGGTGATTATGTCCAGAGAAACATCTGTTATTTGAAACATGTCAGATAAATCAACTCCTATGGTCTTATTTTTTGCCAATGCCTTCAAATAAAGTTTCAATTTCTTCCTTCATTGTCATTGTCTCTTAATCATATGCTATTTCCTTAAATATGTCTTGTGTTGACCAATTCCTTTTGGTTCTGAAATATCAGAACTTCAAAAACCCTATGAACAATAGAACACAGTTAGTTAAAAATAGCACTGAAATTCAACTCCTCAAATTAGAAGACATTAAAAAATGAGGAAGAACAGCTCCAAACATCTACTGATATTTGGAATATGGACTATACTAAGTGTAAATGTCAGAAAATTTGACATTGTAAATATTGAAATGGCGCTCATACCAATAATTAGAGAGCTGAGATGGACAAACACTAACCAATTTTAATTGGACAATTATGATTCATTCCAGGAATGAAAAATTGAGGAAGAATGGTGTTGCAGCCATAATAAAGATACCATTTCAAAATTTATCCTGAAGTACAATGCTGTGAGCAACAGGATACTATGCAAGTGCATATGAAAATCTGTTAATACCAGTTTTATTCTTTCTAATTTAATTTTATTTTTATTAACATTTTAATGAAAGTTTACAGAAAACTTAGATTTCCATTCATTCATTGTTTCACCTTTTCCTCTTTAGCCCCCACTCCCTAGTTCACTATTTCCATGCAAATAATACCTAATCATATATTTCTTTTAGACAGTTCTTTCTCTCATCCATTGCAATGAATTATTTATCATTATTTATCTTCTCTTTTTTTTTTAGTTTCCCCCAATCCCCATGTCAGTCCCGTTTTATAACAGTGACATTATGCAGTGTTTATCCTTTTATGACAGAGATATTTCATTCAGCATAATGTCCTCCAGGGTCACCCATTCTGAATAATATTTTATGAGTTCCTTGTTTTTCAGTGTTATGTAGCATTCCATTGTGTGAATATACCAAAGCTACAGCTTCTCTATCCATCGTTTGTCAATGGGATCTTTGGTTGCTTCCATCTCTTTGCTATTGTGAACAATGCAGCAATAAACATCAGTGTGCATATATCTGTTTGGGTGGCAGTTCTTACCAGTATTATCCAAATATATACACCATCAACTAAAGCCATAGAGGAGGAAAGAAATTGAGTATTTCTACCAACTTTTTCAGTCTGAAATTGACCATTCATACAATCAAGATACAATACTAATTACTGGTTACTGGAATGCAAAAGTTGGAAACAGTAAAGAAGGAATGGTAGTTGGGAAGTATGGACTTCGTAACAGAGAGGTTGGAGAATGAATGGCTGAATTTTGTTTATTCAATGATTTATTTATCACAAATATATTTAAAGAAACAAAAAGGTAACTATACACATGGACCTTAACTGATGGAAAGAACAGAAATCAGATTGATTATATATGTGGAAATAATAATTGGAAAAGTTTAATATGAGCAGTCAAAACCAGTCCAGTTTCTGATTGTGGAATAGGACATCAATTACTCATGTACGAGTTCAAACTGAAGCTAGAAGATTAAACCAAGTCTACAAGAACCAAAATACTACCTTAAGTTTAAAAACCATCTCAAGACTAAGTTTGAGGCACTGAATACTAATTATTAATGACCAGATGAGATGTGGGATGTATGTACGTAGATAGAGGAAAAAGAAAAGACAAAAACGGATGTGAGAAGAAACTTTAAAAATTGCCCTTGAATATCAAGAAGCTAAAGCAAGAATCCAGAAGTGAAA
>NW_006399761.1:29425667-29426537 GCF_000299155.1 Elephantulus edwardii | reverse complement strand
CTTACTTAACATTGATTCTTGATCATATACTACTTCCTGAAATAATTCAATGTTGACAAATTTTGGTAGAGTGACTCTGTATTATTTTCTTTTGAAGTCAAATGCTCTACCTCTGAATATCCCATTTCCTTTTGATGATTCCTGCATCATTCAAGATTTTGCCCTTTTAAATCCTTTAGTATTGCAAGTCAAGCATTTAAAGGGGCAAAATCTTGTTCTCCAGTTCTTTCATCTTGGGAAATGCTGAGTGTTTTCTTCCCTTTTTGTTTTCTAACTCTGGCTCTTTTCCTTTGTCTTATTTCCTTTGTCATCTTGAATGGTTTTTAAAAATCTTTCTTACTTCAGCATTTTTGTCCTTCAGTTTGATCTTTCTATTGCCTAGTGAAAGCTGGAGTGAAAATCTGGAGGAAAACCACCTGGCCAGCTGAATAGAAGAAATCCATATTTGTTCCTATTCCAAAGAAAGGTGACCAGACAGAATGCAAAAATGATTGAACAATATTATTAATTTCACACACAAGCAAGATTATGCTGAAAATTATCCAAAAATGACTGGAACAGCATATCAACAGAGAACTGCCAAAGGTGCAGGCAGGGTATAGAAGGTTGTGGTACTAGGGATATTATAGCTAATGTTAGATGGATCTTGGCTGAAAGTAGAAAGTATCAGAGGAATGCCTATCTATGTTTCATGGACTTTGTAAAGGCATTTGACTGTATGGATCACAACAAACTGGCTAACTCTGAGTAGAACAGGAATCCCAGAACACTTGATTGTGCTTAGCAAACCTATACTTAAACCAGGAGACAATCACCAGAACAGAGCCAGAAAACACTGCATGATTCAAGATCAGGATGGGTGTATGCCGG
>NW_006399761.1:29396345-29425287 GCF_000299155.1 Elephantulus edwardii | reverse complement strand
GTACTGAAGAGGAACAACATCAGTCTGGAGACTAAAGTGCACCCGATGTAGACCATAGTCTTCACAATTACTTACTATGTGTCAGAAAGCTGGAAAATGACTAGGGATGGTAGAAAGAGAATTGGTGCCTTTGAGCTATGATGCTGGAGAAGAGTACCATGACCAGGAGAGAATAAACAGGTTCTGGAGCAGAGCTTGTAGTACCACAGCCACACACAAGCCACCACAGAACAACCAACTGGCAGATGGGTGGTGATTTGCTTGTAAATCTTGCTGTTTATTGAGTCTTATCTAGTATTTAAAGGAATAAATATGGGAAAAAAATTGACAAGGTCAACTAGTGATTTTCAACTAGATTTGTGAACTCTGAGCTGACCTCATATGGCCTTTGTAAAAAAAAAAAAATAATGTTAAACACTCTGATTTCTGCACATTGAAGATGGTGGGTTTTGTGTATCTTAGAGTCGGAATTGACCCATAGCTGACCCACTTGTGGGTTTTAGAGGCAGTTAATCACATGGGAGGAAATTGTCCATTCTTCCCCTGTAGAGTAGCTGGTGGCCTTGAACTGCATTTCTTTGAGACTGCAGTGCAGTTTCTTGCCACTAGGCAACCAGGTGGATGGTAAGGAAATAAATGTTTCCACAAAAACTTAGAACACGTGGGGAAATTATGATGATGCTTCCTCAGTAGGGATCAGTTTTTGAGAGCTAAACTGTTTTTGACTAAATGTAATCCACAGGTTGAATTATCTAATAATTACCTGAAAGTTGAGCACAACACAATGATGATGTTTAGAAATTTTCTCACTAAGGCAACCAAGGCTTTGGAGTTTATAAATATTGCCAAATGTAATTAAATATGGAATACGGTAAGTATGTTGCCAAAAGTTTAAGGTTGGGAAAGTTCAAACTAAAAATCCCGTAGAAAAACCGAAGTCGATGAGGTTGCTGGTCTGTGTAAGTATTTTTCAAAACTTCACAGTTAATCTCTCTGTGAGTTTTATGTGCCTCACTAAACACACATATGAATGTCAATGTCTTTGTGTTTATGACACAGAGAAGGTTCTTGCTGTAATGAGACTATGTCTGAAAGCACAGCTTGTACCGTCATGTGGGTGCTGGTCATGAGGTTCCAGACCTGATGGTCATTCCATCAGCTGAACTACTTCAAACACTTACTAGCTGGAATTCACAGACCCTCTTTCTCCAAGCAAATTGACAGTCTGAAATTCCAGGCAAAAATATCTTCAGAAAGCTCTATTGTGAAGCTGAGTTTTGGTAATTGACACCAATAACATGACAGCATTAAATCACCCGTATTTTTATAGTGGAGAGCCTGCTTGTAAATATGTTCAAGGAGAGCATGTAGGTGGAAGAAGAATTATGCTATGACTTTAACAGCTAATAAATCTTTATTTAAGCAGGGAATCTCTAAAATTTAATTAGGCATATGAAAGCAGAGATCATTTTGCGGGTAAAAATAAATATACCAATGGTCACAAGAAAAGGGGTCTGCTTTGTAGAAAAAACCATCAAGTTAAAATTTGCTTTTCTGTTGCTTTGTCAATAGAGTCTTTTGTGGGTGAGAAAATATCAAACTAAAAAAAATAAATAAAAAAAGACAGAGTCTGACCAGAGACATTCCTGGCACACCCTCCAAGGAAGGAGGGGGAAAAGGTGCCATTTATGAAATTGATGTGCATTATTTAGCTAATTCAGGTGCATACCTCTCCTTTCATTCCACTCTTCCTTCTTCCTGGGTCACGCAGGGGTAGTCAAGCATCTATGGCAGATCCAATCTTACCCAACATTTAGATTACTTGGCGGTCACCTTGTAATTTGAGACTTTTCAATGCTGCTTTCCCTCTCTGTTCCCAACCTAAAAATGCTTCCTCCTCCACTCCCATTACCAAGTGTAGCCATACTACTGTAACACTTCCACTTCTTCCTCCAAAATAATACCCAAACAAACAATATTGCATTTTTTAAAAATTGTGTTTCTAACAAAGATTTACACAGAGGTTGGGTTTTCATTCATTCATTGTTGTACAGTTTCTGCCACCCCTCCTCGGCTCCCTCCTCCAGTCCATCTTGCAATGCACTTCTTGTTCCATATTGTTGCCATACATATAATGTCTAATCACACATTTGTCTCAAACCTTACATATCTTAACTGCAATTGGCCCTTTCAAAGGAGCTCTCTGTAGGTGCCTTAGGATCTAAATTACTCAGTGCTAAAATTCAGAGCCTTCTGAGACTGATTGTTTTCAAATATCCTTGATTTCCTTCTGGAGAATAGGTGATTTGTGTGTGTGTGTGTGTGTGTGAGAGAGAGAGAGAGAAGGGGAGAGAGAGAGGGAGAGAGAAGAGAGAGGAGAGGAGAGAGAGAAGAGCAAATTGTGCATCATGGGACTTTCGATGACTGATTGTTCAGAAATTAATTTAAAGACCTTTCTTTGGAGTTAACTCTGGAGGGGCTGGGATCCCTAACTTTCTGGTTTGAAGCTCAGCATATTACCTATCTTCACTATCTGGGCATTCTGAGGAAAGGAGCTTTCAATGACACCTATTTCATTATTATCTGAAGGGGAAAAGATGAGAAATCTCCTCCTGTATGATTTACAGCCTCTGAAAACCCACTGGAGGGTCAACTATGAGTCAATTCCAACTGGATGGCAATGAGTTTTCGTTTTATTATTTTAGCAAGCTCTCTGCTTTGTTAGTTGTAAACTTAGAGGCACTATGGTTATTTCTTTTCTCAACAGTGGATGGAGAGCCAGGTAAAATGAAATTTCTGAAATTTTCCATATTTCCCCCATTTATCATGGCCCTCTTCTTCCTTTATCACAATACTGTTGTGGGGATTTTTCTTTCTTTGTGCTTTGATGTAATCTATACAGAAGACTTTCATCAGTAAGCAAGATTGTAACAGCATATCACAGAATATTTCTAAGTCTTCCTCCAACATAAATTCCTTTTCCTTTGCTCAGAGCGTACAGTGAATGGCTATGGAGAAAGAATACTACTCTGGCTCACACTTTTCCTGATTTCAAACCACCCAGTATTGTCTTGTTCTGTTTGAATGAGCTTTATACACATTCCTTAAGAGCACAATTAAATGTCTGGAATTCCCACTAACAATTAAGTGTCTGGAATTCCTACCTTTAGAAGCATTACCCATAATTTGTTATTATTTATACAACGGAATACCTTTTCTTTACAACAAAGCACAAGTAAGTAGCTTTCTGGTATTCTATTTTCAGCAAAAATTCATGAATCTTATCTTTTCTCTATGTTCTCTTCTGAATTAAATTTGAATTCCCTGTCAACATACTGCTGTAATTAATGTTATCATTAAAGAAATTTTATGTGGCCATGATATTAATGATACAGTTCTATAACTTTTGCATTCTTTTGAATCACTTTGCTTTAGAATGGGAACTATGTGCATCTCTTCCAGTTACTTGTCGAAGTAGCTGTCTTCCTAATTTCTGGGCATAGCCGAGCAGGCACTTCCAGTGTTGTATCCATTTGTTAAAACATCTCAATTAGTATTCTTCCAATTCCCAGACCTGGTTTTTTGTCAGTGCATTCAGCACAACTTGGTTTCTTCCCCCCCTGTCAATACCATTGTTCCTTGGAAATTTGCTACTGACCAAAAGAATGGAAGAAAAAAGTAATTCGCTCCTTAAGCAAGAGATATATTATTGCAAAGAAGCCTAGGGGTGAGGAGAGGTAATTGTGCAACAATGAATCAATTTTTTTTTTAAAGTGAACTGGGGAGGGGTAAAGAGGGCGAGGTGGTCAAATGTGCAAGAAAGAATGAATAAATGACAAGCTAACTTCTCTGTAAATATTCATTAAAATAACAATTAAAATAAAATTTTACTTTAAAAATAAAGTTGCCATTCATACTTCTTTTCTGTCGATCTTCTGTCCTTTGGTTTCGTGTATTTCGGAGCCGAAAGGGTGATGGCGTCACCAGGATGAAATTCGTGAGATTTTTTATGAAGTTGAGTCAATGAAACTGTAACCATTGAATTGAAGAATGGAGCACAGGTCCATGGAACAATCACAGGTGTGGATGTCAGCATGAATATACATCTTAAAGCTGTGAAAATGACCCTGAAGGACAGAGAGCCTGTCCAACAGGAGACACTGAGTATTTGAGAAAATAACATTCTGTATTTCATTCTGCCAGACAGCTTACCTTTGGATACCTTACTTGGGGATGTTGAACCTAAGGTGAAATCTAAGAAAAGGGAAGCTGTTGCAGGAAGAGGAAGAGGCCGAGGTCGGGGAAGAGGGCGTGGCTGTGGCAGAGGAAGAGGGGGGCCTAGGCGATAAAGTCTTTCAAGATTTACTGTCTCAGAGGGTTAAGTTGATTTGGGATTTTTTTTTTTTTTTTGGTACAGGTTTGGTTTGGTTTTTGTCAGTTTTTAATAAACATAAATGTGGAACAGAAAAAAAAAAAGTAAAGTTGCAATACTGAAGGGTCCTATGAATAAACAGGTGTGTTTAGAAAACGTGGAGCCACAGAGCTCCTTGAAGGCAAGGATCGTGAAGCTTCATTTTTCATACTTTGGACATATTGCTTGGAGAGGTTATTCCTTGGAAAGGTATACCATTCAGGAAAGGTGGAGGATTAATGAAAGAAAGGAAGACCTCAACCAGGTCACTGCACTAATGGGCTCACGTGTATCAAAGAGAGTGAGGATGGCACAGGATAGGACAGGATTCAGGTCTGTTATTTGTAGGGTTGCTATGAGTCATATTTCACTTGACAGCACCTCAAAACAATGACAATGGTGACCTAGTAGTAAAAAGTTGAGCTGTCAACTGAAAGGTACATGTTTCGAATCCACCAGCTTCTCTGTGGGAGAATGTTGGGAAATCTTCTCTTGCACAGCTTACTGTCCTGAAAACTTGTTGGTTGAGTAGCTGTAAGTCGTTTCCAATTTAATGCATGGCCAACAAATGACCAATATGCTGAAAGATGCAAGAATCACCAAAACAAATGCAACACACAATTGTGGTGGTGTCATTGGCTTCTTGTTCAAAATGGCTTTCTTGACCATCCACTTTGACTTTCACCTCATGACTTGGGGGGAACTTGAAATAGAGTATGCCTAAAGTAATCATTGGTGCAACAATGAATGAATGGAAATTCAAGTTCTTTATAAACTTTCATTAAAATCTAAATAATAAATAAATAAATATGGCATAATTTATTTTAAAAAAAGATTAGCTTGTTTTTCCCACCCCATCACATTTAAATTTAGCAACAATGTAGGAATCTCACTACCAACAGAAGGAAGAAGCAGAGATTGCAGTGCACATCTTTCATTGCCAGTGCTTCCCGGGGCAGCCAGGACAGGACATGCATGGGAGTTGCAGCAGCCCCAGCAGAGAGCTGGAGACCAGCGTGAAGCAGAGCTGACTTGGAAATGCTGCCCCATGGAGCCAGAGCCGAGACCTTCACCGACTCTTAGAGGACTGAAGGAGACACCATGACTGACAGGACTAAGAGTGGTTTTTAATGCTGACTTCGGCCATAAGACTGAAGGCTGAGGGGCCTATGAGCCACTTGAGAAACTAATGGAGAAATTGTATCTTAATGCCAACCTGAATCATAATCTCTTAACCTCTTTATTAAACCCCATAACTGAGGGTAGGGTTCTATGTCTGTGTGGCCATTGTAATTTTATATCCTCCAGTATAGCAGTTTGATTGGTGATGGAATTAGCGGAAGGAGGGGCAGGAGTATGGAGGTTATGTCTGACCTATGAGAACTAGTTTTGCACAGTGGTGTTGCTGATGTGGCTAGCTCCCTTTTGTGAAGTTAATAGAGGATGCATATATACACTGAAGAAGATCTGAAGCACTTGCTGCAGAAGGTCAAGAACTGTGGTCTTAAATATGAATTGAAGCTTAACATCAAGAAGACAAAGATTCTAAAAACTGAGCCAAATGGCGGCACCGTGATAAAAGATGGTGGAGTTGAGATACTGAGGTTGTTAACAATTACAACTTCCTCAGCTCCACAATCAATATCCTTAAAACCAGTAGTCAGGAAATCAAATGATGAATTGTGTTGGGAAAATTTGCTGTCAGAGACCTCTCTAGAGTGTTGAAAAGCAACTATGTCAGTCTAGAGACTAAGGTGTGCCTAACCCAGGCTATCATCTTCACATGCACTTGCTGTGCATCAGAGAGCTGGACAATGACTAATGATGGCAGAAGAAGAATTGATGCCTTTGAATTGTGGTGCTGGAGAAGAGTCTTGAACATACATACTATGGACTGCCAAGAAAACAAATAGATCTTTCTTGGAGAGGGTGAAACCAAGTTTCTTCCTGGCGACTAGGATTTTGAAACTCCGTCTCACATACTTTGGGCACGTGACCAGAAGAGACCAGTCTTTGGAGAAGGATATCATGTTTGGAAGGGTGGAGCAATGGCAATGGAGAGGAAGACTCTGGATGACATGAATTGAGACAGTGACTGAGGCAATGCGCATCATAGTCAGTGAGACTGGCTCAGGAGAGAGCAGGCTTCAAAGCAGCTGTACATAGGGTCGCAATGGGTCACAAGTGACTCGACGACACATAACAACAACAATCATAATATCATATAACATTGTATACGTACTGGTAAATTATGCACTGCAAATACATAAAAATTTTCACACCACTTACGCTTCCAGTAAGAAGTCTACAAAGGAAAAATCAAAGATATTAGAGTTGAGTTAGGCATGATCTAAAATACATGCATGTACCAGTCTGGTAAAACCAATATCTGTTCATTCTCTTCCTCCAAGTTTGTGAAAACAATTACTGACTTAACCTAGAATTCAGACAGAACAAAGAAAGAATATCGATAGTTTCCAAACTAAAGTGTAATCATTACAGTCAAAGACATCACATTATGTTTATACACTGTTCAGAATCAGTATATGAAACTCTTTATGTAAAAATATCATTCAAAGATTTCAGTTCTTTCTATTATTGTTTTATTATTGTCACTCTTTTGTTTGAGTCCCTGGTTGACCTCTGAATTCTATTTGAACCTGAAACAGTAATAAAAACTGTGGACTGTTTAATAATCCCCATGAATAGGACAGAAAAGTTTTTGTGAAAGTCCTGCAGACTGAATCCATTGAATTTGGAATACTTCTCATACCAGTCAAAAGAAGCAGATGTCCCAAACCAAACACACTTGGTTTAATACACTTTTACATTGGCTTTAATAGACAGATGTTTTGACTATGACATGGCAAGACAAGGATTTGAAATGGTGGATTGGAAAGATTTTGTTCATAAAAGTAATTGCTCTTGCATTACAAAGTGCAGGATTTACATGTGGAAAATGTCAGCCTGTTGCTGCATCTTATGATGGATGGATCGTGTTACCACAAGCCATGGAGTTCACTGGAAAGAACTAACTTACTTCTGAGGGGCCCTTTTAATAAGCGTCACACACAGAATGGCAGGGAGGGGGACTCTCAAGTCAAGACTCATTCTAGATAATTGTCAATCCTGGGTTATACATTTTCAGGATTGTCTGCGACTTTAAAAACCTTATTTTTTTTTTTTGTCTTCAGAGTTTGACTTCTGTCTGTATTACTTATAGGCACATACCAATTTCTGTATGCCAGACACTATTTGGAGAGATTTACAAATATAAGGAACTTACTTTATTCTCGTAAGAACTCTTAGAAGCAAGTGAATAAACTGAAGTTATACAATTGTTTAAAGTCACATGGTTTGAAAGCGGCAAAGACAGAATATCCTAGTTGAGCCCCAGGATCCACGCTCATAACAATTACTAATCAATTGCCATCAAGTCGGATCTGATTCATGGCACTACTGTGTGTGTGTCAGGGTAGAGCTGATCCCACAGGGTTTGCAACCACAAACAAATTACAAATTTTTGTAAGATTCCTATACTCATGTCCAGGTGTCTCCACCCTTTCCATTTAAGGCCAAGCACTTTAACCCTTTGTGTTACCCAGAAACTTCTCATAACTATTAGGTTCTAGTAGATCTTTTGTTGTTCCAAAAGTGGTATTAGTTTCATCTTATTATTTCCATGATTCAAGGATTGTTTAAATTGGACATATTTAACTATTTATTTCACTGTTGTTGTTTGGTACTGTCGAATAGCCTGAAACCCATAGCTACTCTTGTACAGCAGCTCTGAAGCCTGACCTGTCCCGAGCCAGTCTCACTGATTCCAACACGCCTATGTCTATTGCCCCAGTTACTGTATCCCATCCGGGATCTTCCTCTCTTGCTCTGTCCCTCAGCCCTTCCAAGCATGATGTCCTTTTCCAGGACCGATCTCTCCTGGTCATGTGCCCAAAGTATGTGAGAGGAAGCTTCAAAATTGTAACCTCCAAGGAGAAACTTGGTTTCACCCTTTCCAACACAGACCTATTTGTTTTCTTGACAGTTCATAGTATGTATGTTCAAGACTCTTCTCCAGCACCACAACTCATTGATTCTTCTTCTGTTATCCTTAGTTATTGTCCAATGCTCTGATGTATCTAGAACATTAAAAATTGTATAGAATGAGGCACGAATTCATGGTAGCACCTAACAGCAACATGTGATCTAGAAGCCTCCATACTCAGAAACCATTTATTGAAATATGGAAATGAAAAAAACAATGCTTGTGAGGCTCACTCAAGAGTCACATAGCCCTTGTTCTAATCTCATGTACTTACCCTCCACGGCTTTAACTCAGATGCTCCCTAATGCTTATGTTTGCATATGAAAGATTAGAGGGAAAGGGACAGAAAAGCTAAAAATAAAAACATATTTGCACCACTGCATAGCACAATAAAGCATTTCTCACGTTGAAGACTCTGAATTAGTGCCAAAAAGTTAAAATGTGCTTACTACCCCTTGCTGATGTCCAATTGATCTCAGCTAAAAGTGTAAAATACCAGAAGGATGTTTACTTGTGTTTTACTTATTATGCCAAGATATTTAACTGTGTGGTTCATAAAAATTTATAGATAACATCGAGAAATAGGAGAATTCCAGAGCATTGACTAGTGCTTGGATGAAACATGTGCACGAACAAAGAAGCAATATTTTGACCAAAACCAGAATTTTCTGGCTTCCATGATTTTAAATTAGAAAAGTTGCAATTCAGGGATGTTTCTTTTCATCATACCTATTCATTCTGTGTGGTGATGAAATAATCCAAGAAGCTGGATTTTATAGAGAGGAATATAGCATCAGAATTGGAGGAAAATTCATCAAGGATCTGTCAGATGACACAAACTTGTTTGCTGAAAGGGAATAAGACTTGAAGCACTTAAGAAGAGAAATTATATAATATACAGTCCATTGTTGTTATATATTGGGATGATCTGGTGGCCTGGTGGTAAGCGGCTGCCATCTCAAGGACAGTTAGGATCCGCCAGCTGCTCTGTGGGAGAAAGACGGGCAGTCTTTTCTCATAATTATACTGTCTCTGAAAAATCTACTGAAGGACTGGCTCTGAGTCAGTTTCAACATTGTTATGTACAGGGAGCTCTAGTGGCCCTAGTCACCGTGGAGTTGTGCATCCAACTCAAAGGTAGGTGATTCTTGGGGAAAAGATGGACAATCTCCTTCAATGTGATTTATAAACTTTTAATTTGTTCTAATTCTGTAGCAATGGGAGCAGGAGACCTTTAACTTGCCAGTCTCTAATAACAAAGTAGAGACTGCATTGTTAGGAAAAGAATATTTGCTGGGTTGAAGACTTTTTCCCATTCAGCTCCCTACCGAATGATTTTGGCTGATTCTTTCTGTGCCTCCGTGTACTTACATGGCTCAGTCAATACTTATAAAGAGTCAAAGTAATGTATGAATTAGTACCTAAGAAGAGTATGTTCTCAATAAATATTGATTTAAAAAATACTTTGGGTTTCAGTGTCAAATATAAATTGTTTTTGAATTATGTTCTTGTGGTTATTTGTGCAATTACGCACATGTGAAAAACAAGCACATTACTGTTGCATTGATTACAATGCTTGACAATCTCATGAGTAAATAGCAGAACTGCATTTCACAAAGTCTCAAGGTTTTCTTATATGGTGTCTCTGGATGGGTTCAAATTATGACCTTTCAGTTAATAGTCAAGCTCTTAATTGTTTGCACCACCAGGGAACTCTACACAGAGGTAGAGATGTGTATAAAAAGGTTATTAGTTTCAATAATTATTCTTTCTTTTTTTTCCTTTATCTTTTGGTAAAAATAAACTTTTTGATTAAATAGAGATGACTTATGGACAGGCAAGATGCATATTCTAGAAAAAACCTAATCCTTCTGGAAATAAAGAGTTCAGAGGACTATTCTCTTATAATTCCAATATGTGTTTATTGTGCTTCCAGTATAGTTGGGGAGTTGACTTACTGTTCAGGATTTGAGCTGGCAACTCAAAGGTATATGATTCAAATCCACCAGTTGCTCTTTGGGAGAAAGATGGACATTGTCCATCCATATGGTTTACTGCCTCTGAAAACCTAATGAAGGATTAGCTATGAGTCAGTTCTGGTTTGGTGGTACTCAACAACACCACCACCTTTTATATTCTTGTTGAAAACCCTATAGTTGCTACAGGTGAACTCTGAATTTGTGACCAACCTTCACCCTTTGATAGGGATAGAGAGATGGCTTTTGTTTATACACCTTATGATAAGAGAAGGTCTGAGGGATGATTTTCTTCCAACCACCACCCTAGGCTTTGATCAGGAATGAGCTGTTTCTTGTTACCCAAAATAATTTTTACTGGGGCAGAAATGGAGGTAGATAAGATCAAAGCTTCCTGGGAAATATCTTTATAAAAAGATCTATCTCTCTTCCTCTACTGAAATGCTAGGTGCCTTTTTTCCAACTTTGCATAGGCTCATTCTGAATTAGCTTTACCAATACACAACACTAGGTCTGAAGAGTCCAGGGAGGTATAAGGTGGGAGACTGTGAACAACATTTAGATGTGTGAGAACCTTGAGGTGCAAGGCAGGGTGAAAAGTCAAAAGAGAACAGGAAGAAGGAGAGGGGTGGGGTGACTGGAGACTTATTAGAGCCCAGATGGGAACATACGGCTGCTCCTCAGTTCTTCTCATATTACCGTATTCCAACACAGAATTCTAAGGAGTACAAGAATTCTGAATAACGCTAACATCCTGGTTTGTTATAAAGGTATTTGTGTTAATGTAGAAAAACAAATTTTCTTTTGATAATTTATTAGCTTGATTATATATGTTGTTGTTGATTATATATATATATATATATATATATATATATAATATACATTAACATGTACACTTTTATAAACACTAAGACAGTAACTGGGCAATGGGAGTTGGTATGCCGAAATTAGTGAGACTGGCTCAGGACAGGGAAGAGTTCAGAGCTACTGGACATAAAAGGGTTGTTACACATTGCAGGTGATTCAATGGCACATAGCAACGATAACATACTACGACAGATTTGGAAGCAGGAGTGGCATACGCTTCCTAAGTAATATGCCTCCAGAACCTCTATGAACTTCAATAAATGTCGTTAGTCATTAGTTGTAGAGGGGCTACAGGCCTTTTGTTAATAGGGTCCTGTGAGTCATGCTTGACTCGAAGGCAATCAACAACAAGATGTATACTTTCTCATCTCCCTTTGTATTCTTGTCTCAAGCTCCCCAATTATTGACTTGTGTCTGTGTGTACATTTTCTAGATTTGTGACCAGCCTTCACCTCTCATCTGGTTCATTGTGAGTCTGAAAAAATGACGAAGGAGGAAAAAAAGAAAACTTCTTACTTGGACAGTTGTTTGGCAGCTGCACACATTTCTTTCCCATTACTTTGAATCTTTCTGTTGCCACACAGATCCTTTCATATATGAAACTTGGGGTTTTGTAAGACCTTTGATATGCGTATTATCTTAACATGGAAATTTTCATGAGTATGACTACTGACTAGGAGAAAATCGCTATCCATGGAGGAAGGAATACAGGCTTACTAGATGTGGGGAACCTCCACTACCTCCAAGATGGACATGCAATCTCAGTGAAGCACCTTCTCATCCAAATCTAGACTGGTTAAATAGCATAACCATGACTTTTTCAGCAACCTGGTTTTACATGTTCCATGTAGAACTCTGCAAATATGAGATAGATGTAAAAGAAGCCACCTAGGCTGGTGAAACCTGCTATTGATGAATTGGTGAAAACTGCTGGAGGCCCTGGTCACCTTATATTGCAGGAGCAAGCAGAGAAAATCACATCCAAACCGAAAAAAAAGAAAGTCATTTCCTCCCTCCAGCCCAGGTTCATTTCAGTGTCATAAACAAAGTTTAACGCATAGATGTTTGCAAAAGAAAAATGTTCCATTATGGTAAGGAAGACAATAAAGCGTGCATGCGTGGATTCAAAGCTGAGAGTTGACTTTTAACTGCACAGTCCACCCCCTGGCTGCTGAATCTTCATCTGTGTGATACTGAAGTCTACAGGGTCTAGAGCAGTCAGAGCTTCTGGAGGTCAACACTGTTTGCAAACGTGATTCTAGAGCCATTTGACAATGAGACCTACTCAGTTCAGCGGAGAAGACGGGTTCTAAGTGCTCTTTAACTTGAAGACTTGAATCTTGTTTTTTTAAACTCATTCTCTTATCATGGTAAATTATTAGAATTTCACAAGACTGAGGTTAAGGGTCAAAGCTCTAGTCCATTCTTAGAAACTATATAATGCTAACTTTTCATGATTCCATTATTTTGACAGCGAAAATATAGATACTAATACCCAAATTATAGAGTGATTAAGTAGATTAAAGGAAATAATACAAATAAAAACATCTAGAATATTACTTAAATATTGTTTTCTATTATTTTGCTCAATACGTTTTATCTTCCTAGTGAAGCCATTGAAATCTCACTCCTCTCAATATTTTTCTTCATTAACTTGTTTACTTTTATAATCATTATTTTATTATATTTTATAGTTATTAGTTTAATGTGGTTCTTACAGTAATTTCAGGATATGTTTTAAATCAAGGACAGTGTTTTTGTTATTTTTTTATGTAAAATGTTTATTTTATAACAGCTTATTTACAAAGTTTGTATGCATTGTTTTTCACACCAGATCTTTCTCATTTCCTTTACCCCCTACTCCCTCCACCCATTAAATTGTGTGACCCTATGATTAACCTCCACTCCCCCCACACCCATCTTCATCCTTCTCATCCCCTCATTTGGATCTTCATACACATTCTGCATTAATAGTTTTGTATAGTATTTGAAGGACAGTGTTTTCTACATCGCTTGTATTATAGGAGTGCTGATGGTATAGTGAAGTGTTATTATTAAAAATATACTAGTAAGCTAATCAGAGAAGCTAACCTAAAGATTGGTAGTAAGAAAAAAAGGACATTATTCTTACATGAAGATATCACTCTCAGAAACCTAATCAGGAGTAGCTATGTGTCAGAAAGTGGTTGTTCAGTATATAATACCAAACTCCAAAAAAGGTCCTTGAATATCTCTGGTGTTGAGAAACATAATAAATTGATTAATTTATTGTAAAGAGTCTCTCAGAAGAAGCCAGTTATTATCTGGAAGTTTAGTGTTTGTATCCCACCCAAAGGCCATCTCAGAAGACAAGCTGGACAATCTATTTCTGAAAGAACGCAGCCTTGAAGACCTGAGGAACAAATCTACTTTGCACCCATGAGGTCTCCTTGAAGCAGAGACCAGATTCTATGGCAACATAAAACAACAACAGGCTTGATCTCATAGGAACATAGGGAAAAACTAGGAAAAGGAAATAACTCTTGTAGGAAAAGAATTGTCATCACCAGAAAGTGATGGCTGGAGAAAGGACAGAGATTAAACCATGTGTATCGTTTTGTTAAATTGAGCAGCATAAATTAGTTCTTGAACACACTAAAAATAAATTCTTACTCATAGAGACCCCCACTTTCAAGTTTCTGAGATTATAAAACTTCACAGGAGGAGACTCCAACTCATGGCAAACAGTAATACAGAGTAGTAATTGACATGTAGTTACTATGTTACTTGTCTTTGAGTTGGAACCAATTTATCAAGGGTTTTCAGAGGTGTGAATCGCAAGGGAGGAGATTGTCCATGTTCGTCCCAGCAGCTAATGGATTCAAACTGCCTGCCTTTGCGTCAGCAGTGCAACATCTTACCTACTTGGCCACCAAAGCTCCCAAGTAATGGACAAAGAAATCATTAAAAAGGGGAGGAAAGCTTAGAGTGTGAATTGTGTGAGAAGATGTTAATCTTACACTGCATTCTAGTTCTCTGACATTTCTACTAACAAGGAAAGACAGGAGTCAGTCCTTAGTCTCCACTCCACCCTTTCTCTTTTTCTTCCTCTCTCCTTCCATCCCTCCCTCTTGTCCTCTTTCTTCTTTCCCAGTCATTTGCCTGAGACACACATCTGAGTAGATCTCAGCTGAAAATAGCTGTGGACTGATTTCAAGGCCACAGCAAGGATCGAAGCAACCAGAGGATTTAGCAAAATCCCAATTTGTTTAGCCCTTTTGGCAAAGAGAAAGATTTCTGTTTATTTCCAAGGCTTCCTTATGATGTGGAGTTCAAGTGTTCCAACACTTCCCACACCCTGAGGGTTTAGAAGTCCATTGGCAGTTATTAATTTGTTGGTGAATATATCTGAGGTTTCATTCACACCGGGACCTCCAGGAAGGATGCAGCTTTGACACTGTTTTGTTACCCTTGTACTCCCATAAACAGAAGAGTTCTAGCTGGCAGTCGATAGCTGCACATGAAGCTCCTGTTGACTTAATCGGAACATCCATTCCTTTTTTGCTTGGACTACTGAATAAATGAAATCTTTTAAAAGTATGTCAGAGTTGGAATTGTGTGAGTCTGAAAAAGATATTTGGGCCACAGAGTAACTAAAATCTCCCTCTGTTTATATGTTCCTGCCATTTCTGTTCCTACAGCTGTGTTACAGTTTATAACAAGTAATCTCTTTTTATTTGTATTTTGCTTTATTTTATTTTGTACTAAAGGCGCTTATAAGCCATGTCTTCAAATGCACCCGAGAGTTCTTAACTGTCCTTTCTTAATAGTGTATACACACTGTAGTTATGGCACTGGATTCCTTCCAATCTAGGTTTTGTTAGGAGTGATTTTTGGAATAGTTTGTCAGACAATTAAAATGTGTTAATCTATATTTGAAAACTTGATCCAGTTACAAGTCGGTTTCCCATCCACTTATATTCCCTACATCATGTTTTCTTGAGAGGTGTGAAAAAGGGATTATGGGGAAGAAAGGGTCAGACACAGCCCAGAAGTTCTGGTGGGATTTTGGGTTTTTTGGCTCATGCTATCTCATCCAGCCCAAACCCTCTCCCAGGGGAGAATGGTGCTTGCTAGGAGGGGGTGTGGGCTTTGAACCAGTACTTTTTTTACCATACAACTTGAATTATGTGACTATACTGTTTATAAACCAGGCCCTCAAAATAAAGAAATAAATGTATTCTTTTGGCTTGGGGGAGGGGGAGGAATCCACACCTCTTGTGGTCTAGAAGGTCAGTTCACACTCCAGCTTCACTCAGGGAATAGGGTGATAGCAACTGAACAGGAAGTGAATGGAGTCTGTCCCAGGCATGGGAGGAGGCTGCACCCTGAACCTGGTGGAGAGTTCTGGCCAGAGAGCTTCCAGCCCAGCAGGGGGTAGCCAAGTGCTGGTAACTGGGAAGCAATCTAACTCTGGGATCCCAGGCCTGAGTGTCAGGGACACAGCTTGGTGATTCTGGAAACAAGCTTTCCCAGCCAGTGTTACTGAAAAGGACCAATCACTTGTGATAATCTAGAATCTTAAATATTGAGTTCTTTTGAAAGAGATCATAATAAAGAGGTGAAATAGTAAATTGACCTGTGGAGAGCTCGAAACGCAAACTGAAGGTGTATGAGGCTGGTTTTACTTTCCTTCTGACAACTATCCCTCTCTCCCTCCCTTTCTTCTCCTATCTATGTCCCCACTCTCTGTTTCTCCCTCTCTCCCCTCTCCCTTCTCCCTTCTTTCCTCTCCCCTCTCCCTTCACTCCTCTCCCCTCTCCCCTCCTCAGTCCCCCCACCCCCATCCCCCAGAGGTCTGGAACCTCCCTCAGGTGGGGTGGAGGGAGCTGGAGGAGTCCTGTCAGCTGGTTGGGTACTCTTGCCGTTTGTGCCCCAGTGTGTGTAAAATGGGCATGTGTATGCGTGCATTTGAGTATATGTGTGTGTGTGTGAAAATGTGTGTGTGTGTGTGTGTGTGTGTGTTTATTTGTGGTAGAGGGAGATTGGAAAGTCTGAGGATCCAGTCCCTGAGAAAACCAGAGATCCAGTTGATGAGTCCTAGAACAAAATCGGCCTTGGCTCACTGGACTGGGGAGAAGGCAGTGTTAAGCTGAGTTAGCCAGTAGGGAGGTGAAGCGAGTTGGGGAAGGTGATAAGGTCACTAAAGAAAGAATATTTTTAGGAAGCCAGTCTTTCTTAGTGTCTGCTGTGGAAGGAGGTTGAGCTGCCCTGCTGCTGGCGCCAACACCGACTGCTGAGGACCCATCTCCTGACCAGTGTCACCTTGCTGTGCCCCCACACTGGCCTTTTTGGCTGATGGTGCTTTTCTTTGTTCGGTTTTCTCTCAGAGCAATGAACCTTTACGTTATCAGCTTCTGTTGTAGTTCTAACCTCTAATACACAACCATTACATCTTATCTCGTCTTCTAAATTACTCTAAAATCCAATTACAAAACCCCTTCTCCTTCAAGAGCACACAACTTGCCACATTACTGAAATGCTGGGCTGCTCTTTTGTTTTTCTAAATTAATAATAACTACCATTTTCCGTCTGCTCTTAGCACAGGGCTCTTTTATGTAAGCACACAGCTTTCCCAAATGTGTGTTGTAATGCTATCTGCATCTTTGCTGGGCTACAAACGAGCAAAGCATGAGTTTCCAAATATTCATGAAAGATTTGTCAGTTGATTTTTATTAGCAAAACAGCTGAACCGATAATCTTTACAGAAGAAAACATTTTCAATTTTATCAGTTAAATTTTCAGTTCTGCTTTACTTTCTCAGCTGGAAATAATGGCCCATCCCTTCCAATGTTTGAAAAGGTTAGTATGGATTCTTTCATTAAAATTTGTATTAGTTGCAAACTCTTTGTCTTGAAAAGGTCTCAAAAAGAGAGATAATATTTTAATTAATTGTGTGTCTGTAGAAGGAAGAGACCAGTTTTAAAACAGATACAAGACTTAGAAATAGTAAGAATATTTTGGTAAACTAATGTTTGGCAAGAACAATTGAGGGAGAAATCTCCTGAATACTTCTTTTCTTTTCTTTTCATAGTTTGAAGCAGAAAATTGTTACTAGGAAAATATAGTGAATTCCAATCAGATATTAGAAGAAGAAATCTGACTAGCTTCAGTCTTTCTACTCATGGACGTCAAACAGAAACTGAATTCTTCTTTCTACTTTTTTCTTACTTACAGCATATTTGACACACTGACGTCATCTGATTATATATTAGCAAATACATTAGGTGCTATTGCTCGAAGTACTATTATTAAAAATCTGTATCTAGTGAGTGTAAAGTACCAGTATACTTTTACCTTCACAAGTGTGGACAGTATTTGCAAAGTTTGTGCTGTTGCATCTTTTCTGTATTCAGCCTTAAGACCTTTAAAATAAATACATCCTAAAATTAATGGGAAGATTTGAAAGGTCCTAAAAGTTCACTCTGAAATTTCAGTTGAAGTTTCAGCATCTCTACATTTATATTTTGTGTATGTCCTAAAGTTAAATCTTAATCCACTTAAACGTTAAGAAGCATCAGTTATTTCTTTTTAATAAACTGACTCTACTTAAAAGTTGTCAGAGGCCAAAGTGAATGCTCCTGGAGAAAGAGACCACATGGCTAAATCAGTCCCACTTGGAATTTATAGGCCAAATGAGATGAACAAGAAGGGCAGGCTAATAATTGAGTGGTAGAATCAAAGCAAAGGATTGGAACATGATTGCTTTCATGAATATTAACCCAAAGGATCAAGAAAAGGAAAATACTACTAGTAAGTAAAAACAAAACCAACAAAACACTGTGTGTGTGGCTCAGTAGTTAAAGGTTTTGGCCACTAGCCAACAAGATGGGAGGTTCTAACCCACCAGCTTCTCTATCGGATGAAGATGAGACCATTTCTGTGATGATTTATAACGTTGGGTCATTATGAATTGAAATCAACTTTATGGCAGTAGATTTGTTCTTTGGTTATATACAGAATATATCATATACCAAATATAAATAGATATGTATTTTTGTGTGTGCTCATTTTAGTCATCTTAAATAGACACTTTTTATAGATGTTACTAATTACACTTCAAAATATCAGTGTAGCTATGTGTCTTCTTTTCTTTCTTATTTAAATTTTCCAAGAAAATAGGAAACCATAGCCGGGATTCTTTTTCCCTTGCACATTGTAACAATTATGGATGCTACCTTGTGCTTCCAGTGCAGTCTCAAAGGTTTTCTATTGATTTTATTGGACAGATTCAGCATAATTCACACATTTCTGTAGAATCCAGATCTTATAAGAGGCAACACTATCTCTTTTGCTTTGAAATATGTGGATTCAACATTCTACAAATATGTTTAAGACATTTGGAATTTTTTAAAAAATATAATGAATTATTTAACCTATCAGTAAAACTTTTACCATCTCAACACAAAGCATATTTAATTTATACAACTCAAATATATGGGGAATCTATGTAGGATTGATTATTATTGTTACAATTTAAGAGTATCTTACTTATTGTGTGCACCTATTACACAAATGAACTTAAAAAAAGAAAAAAAAGAATTTTATATTCTTCTACTTAGCTTATGGAGCTTCATGTTATTTTGAATTTTACATTGAGATATCTTGGGGATTTGGGCAGGCAATCTCAAAGCTCTTTGAAATAATCTGTTATTTATATCTTTTAAACAAATCAAAAGTGACTGTGTGCTACATGACATTTTGAAAATCATCTCTAGAAGATAAGCCACGTTTTCCTAATTTATAAAGCCATCCCTAGCAGGTCTTTGAGGTTTTGCATGGATTTGGAGATAGATCAGGACTTGAGCCACAGGAGCGCCATTTGGGACAGTGGAGCAGTAAATTATCCTCCCATTCCCTAAGGCCCGCAAGAGTTAATGCAGCTTCCAGGAAAAGGCAACACCTGGTGAGTAACTCATGCAGGAGGACAGTCTGATTGAATGTGTCACGAACATGTCTCAATCGCGGTTTTAAAGAGCGAGTTGAGGCACTACATCAGGCTTTCGCCCCTCTTTGTCACCACTGAAGGCTTCAGAGAATGGAGCATGGCACACCTCCTTGCAGTGTTGCAGCCCTCGGAGAGTATTTTGGTCTTAAAAAGTGAAAGCCTGTAATTTAAAGTCAAAATTCCTTACTTTAAAATGGAGACTTAAATACAATGGTTAAAAATAAATAAATAAATATGTAGGACATAAAAATGCTGCAAATGTCTTTTCCCATTATATTTCTATACTTACAAAATGGGGCAGCAGTAGCAAATATATATTTGGAGGTAGTTTCTCCATTTAAAATTGAGCAACCACTCACCTAGACTCAAATTTGCTTTAATGCATGTCAAATAATGCAAATATACCCCTGGACATGAAATGAGGTAAAGTAAAATAAAATAAAAAAAATTAATGACTCCAGCTTTATAGTAACTTAAAAAAATTCTTAGAAAACATTATCTTGATCATTGGATGTTCTTGAACATACGAATTATGTTTCCCTTCAAGCGCTACTAGTTTGTCATGACTTAAAAGACTGCTAGGTGGTGGAAAGGATTCTCATTGCCAGATCCTTGACTTTGTAAAACAAAGGTGCTCCAGACATTCAGCAAACTAAAAAACATTGTGCTTATCATTTAAAATCATGTATATTTTCTCTTGCCACATTTCAAAGTTTTTTACATCATTTTAAATACTAAATAAAGATGAAATAAAAATTTCTGTGAATTATTTCATGATGTATGTGAGCCTATGTAGGAAAATTACTCTGCTTTCAGTGGGAAGGAAGTGCCATACTTTGGTGAATAGGTTGAGAAAATATCCTTGCAGGAGGGAGGGCATGTAGGAAATTACCAGGAATAAATATCTTCTCCCCTCCTCCTTTTAAAGTAAAGTTCAAGGTAACATTTAAATGACTAATTATTTACCATTTTGTTAAATGTTGGCATGTCTGGCAGGCATCATCTATTAGCAAAAATACCTTTTCTGCTCAGAATGGCTCATTAGTTACTTTGTAGGGCTGCACTGGTTTTAAGATTCAGATTCAAAATCGCCTCTGATTTTGCTGTTCCATTTCTGGCAGCTGGCCAGCAGCAGATATGCATAATATTTCACTGTTAGACCTTGCAAACGTTATATCCTGCTGTGCTAAAGAAAACATTGTGTTTCTTACCACATGAAAATAATCCATCACTTTTCAATCAGCACACAAAAAAAGCCCTACCTGTTTTCTCCATCAGACTCAAGAAAAATTAATGGCCCCAGTGTGAAAGGTGGACTCTCCATACATGATCCATTAAAACACAAACTAATCAAAATCTATCTAGCATCTGATTTGCTAAGCAAGATGGAATGAAATAGGTGTGATTAAAAAAATAGATCTTTTTAAACCCATACAACCTTGTTCTATAAGTAGTAACCTTATTTGCTTTTAATGTGGAAAGATAAAAATGAAAGATCATGAACTGGATCTATTAGATCTGATCAATTCAAATAGACTGGGTTTTGTGGTTGGTTTGTGTAAAGCAATGGTCAAAAATTCTTATTGTGAAAACAGATACCTATTATAAGGAAAATCTTACAGTTAAACTTTTGAAAAATAAGGAAGACAGATCATAAATTCCACCAATTAGTCACTAGACAACATAATTTATGAAAGGAAAAGTTTTCTCTGGGAACAAAAATACCAATATATTTTATCATGCTTTTAACAATAATTTCTTGGCTTTAGTAATGCTATTGTCACAGATAGTTTGGAATGAAGAGTGGAGAAAGAGAACATCCCTTTAAAGGCCCTTTAAACACCTTCTCCAAGGAACCCCAGTGGTACAGTTCTTAGACACTGAATAGCTAGTCAAAAGGTTAGTGGTTCAAACCAATCTATTGGCTCTACTAGAATTACCTCCACTGTGATTTTACAACCTTTTTTTCCCTTCCCCCTCCCCCCATCTGTTGTCTTAGACCTGACCACATGGCCAGGTGGGAATATGTAAGTAAAATGAATTTTTGAGGCCCTACCCACCATCCCTAAATCCCCTGGGGGCGTGGTCTCCACTGCCTCATCTTCAGACACATGGCTTGTTGATGATCAGCATCTGCTACATCATCAGTGGCTGTGAAGTCAATGTAAGACAGAGCCAACCAGACTAAACAGAGATTACAGTAAGTATAGCCTGAGAAAGCCCTGGAGACAGAGCCAGAGGTAAAGGATTTTATTACTGGACAGTTGAAAGAACAGTTGACTTGGGACTCAGGAGATGATGCTTGTTGGATGATTGAAGAAACTGGAGGCTTCTTAACATTTGCGCTGCTAGAATGAATCTGGATTTTTCACTGTGTGATATAATTTGCCTTCTCTTACCCTTTACAACTTGTTTGCCTAATAATATTAGAACTTTCACAGTGAATATCAGACCTAGTGATTGGTAGAAGAAGGTGTTACAGAGTGGAGGGCCATGTATGATCTTAGGGGCATCATGTTTATATTGTGGATATTGTTGATAGGGAGTTTCCTTTTGTGAAGTTAGTAGAGGTCAGATTTGACTGTGCCTACACTGCCCTCATGGATATTACTCCTTTTCCTTCCTCCTCCAAAAGCCTGGTCATCTGTTCCCAAAATGTTTACACCCTTGAAAACCTTATTGGCCAATTTTACTCTAGCTATTGGCTCACCATAAGTTAGAACTGACTTGATGACATGTATTTCTTTTTTTCCTATATTTGTTCCCATCCCAAAGAAGGGTGACCCAACTGAGTGTGGAAACTACAGAACAATATCATTTATTTCACATGCAAGCAAGATCCTACTGAAGACTATCCAAAAACGACTGGAACAGTACATCAGCAGAGAAATGCCAGAAGTCCAGGCTGGGTTTAGAAGGAGTCGTGGTACTAGCGATATTGTAGCTGATGTTGGATGGATCTTAGCTGGATGCAGGGAAAATCAGAGGAATGTCTATCTGTGTTTCATTGACTATGCAAAGGCATTTGACTGTGTGGATCATAACAAACTGTGGCTGACACGGATCTGAAAAGAATGGGAATCCCAGAGCATTTAATCGTGCTAATGCGAAACCTATACTTGGACCAAGAGGCAGTCGTCAGAACAGAGCAGGGAAACACTGCATGGTTCAAAATTGGGAAGGGTGTACACCAGGGATGCATCCTGTCTCCATACCTTTTCAACCTGTATGCAGAACAGATTATAGGAGAGGCTGGGCTCTATGAGGAGAAGCGTGGCGTTAGGATTGGTGGAAGATCTATCAACAATCTGCGGTATGCAGATGACACAACCCTGCTCGCTGAAACTGAGGAGGACCTCATGCACTAACTGCAGAGGGTCAAGGACTGCAGCCTTCAGTATGGACTGAGGTTCAATGTCAAGAAGACATAGATTCTCACCACTGGACCAATTGGTAGCATCAGGATGGATGGCGAAGAGATTGAGATTGTCCACAGCTTCAATTTGCTCGGCTCCATGGTCAACACTCTTGGCACCAGCAGCCAGGAAATAAAAAAAAAAAAACTTATTGAGATGGGAAAGTCTGCTGTTAGGGACCTCTCTAAAGTACTCAAGAGCAACGATGTCTCTCTGGAGGCGAAGGTGCGCCTGATACAGGCCATGGTTTTTGCAATCACTTGTTATGCATCAGAGAGTTGGACAGTGACTAGGGAGGATAGAAGGAGAATTGACACCTTTGAGTTGTGGTGCTGGAGAAGAGTATTGAATGTACCATGGACTGCTAAGAAAACAAACAAATTCATCCTGGAGAGGGTTAAACCAGGCTACTCCTTGGAGGCAAGGATTCTGGGGCTTCGTCTGACATACTTGGGACATGTTGTAATGAGAGACAGGTCTTTGGAGAGGGACATCATGCTTGGTAGGGTGGAGGGACAGCGCAGGAGGGGAAGACCCTCTATGAGGTGGATTGATTCAGTGACTGGGGTAATCGGGATGGGTGTGTCAGAGGCAATGTGATTGGCACAGAATAGAGCAGGGTTTAGGGCTGTTGAACATAGGGTCGCTATGAGTTGCAAACAACTCGATGGCACATAACAACAACAACAATTAGTCCTGGCGGCCCTGTGGTTAAACACTGAATTGCTAAAGGAAAATCCTTGTTTCAAACCCACTCAGAAAAAGATGGGCTGTTTCCTTCCATAAAGATTTACAGCCTTGTGAAACAAGAGTCCTTATATGTCAGAACCAATGCAGTGGCTGTGATTTTTATTGTTTTGTATTTGAATTTGAGGGGAGGTGACCTGGTAGTGTAGTAGTAGGATAAGGTTTGGGCTACTGACTGAAAGGTCAGTTGTTTGAACCCACTAGCTACTATATGGGGAGAGAATCTCCTTGGAAACCTGATGCAGAATTATCACTAGTCAGAATCGCCTCAACAGAGTTAAGATCGCAAAGTGCAAAGGCCATTATTTTACATACAAAGTAATTGAATAAAGATTTTTCTTTTTTTGTGTTTCTCCCCCCCTTCATTCATTGTTGCACATATTCCTCCCTGCACACTCCTCACCCCAGTACCTCTTTCTCTTTGAAAAAAGAAAAAAATGCTTTCATTGTTATACTATCCTTCCCCACAACCCCTAGCCCTGTCCACTTTATTCTTATTCTGGACTCTTGACATGCAGATAATACCTAATCATATAATCCTTTTAAACATTTCTCTCCCTGATCTGTTTCAATGAAATGCCCATAATTTCTCCCTGCACTTCTTAGTTTCCCCCCAACCCTGATGTCAGTCCTGTTTTGTAACAGGGGCATTATGCAATATTTGTCTTTTTGCAACTGAGTTATTTCACTTAGCATAATTTCTTCCAGGGTTACCCATTTTTTTAATAATATTATCTGAGTTCCTTGTTTTACAATGCTGCATAATACTCCATTGTGTGAATATACCACAGCTTCTCTATCCATTCATTTGTTGATGGGCACTTGGGTTGTTTCCAACTCTCGGCTATGATAAACAAAGCTGCAATAAACATGGATGTGCTTCTATTTGTTTGGGTGGCAGTTCTTGTTTCTTTAGGGAATATTCTCAGTAGAGAAATTGCTAGGTCAAATGATATTTCTATTTTTAAATTTTTGAGAAAGCACCATACTGCCTTCCATAGTGGCTGCACCATTTTACACTCCCACCAATAGTAAATAAGGGTTCCAGTTTCTCTACAACCCTGTCAGCATTTGTTGTTTGCTGCTCTGTTAAATTTTGCTATTCTGACTGAGGTGAGATGATACCTCATAGTTGTTTCGATTTGCATATCTTTTAGAGTTAGGGATTTTGAACCTTCTTCATGTTCACCATCTGAATGTCTTCTTTAGTGAAGTGTCTGTTTATATCCTGTGCCCATTTGTCAATTGTTTGTCTTTATCTTTTTGTGGTGCTCGAGTATTCTATAAATTCTAGATATGTCTCTTATCAGACATGACAATAGTAAATACTTTTTCCCAGTCTGTGGCTTTCCTTTTTACTCTATTGGAGAAGTTTTTGGATGAACAAAGGGATTTTATTCTTAGGAGGTCCCATTCATCTATTTTATCCTCTCATTGTTGTAGGTTTTTCAGTATGATTGTCAGACTGTTTATATTGTGGATTAGGGCTTACAGAGTTCTTCCAAGCTTTTCTCTAATGAAGTTTATAGCCCTAGGTTTTAGTCCTAGGTTCTTGATCCACTTTGAGTTGATTTTTGTGTACAGAGTGATATTTTTACAGATAGTTTTCCAATTTTGCCAACACCATTTGTTAAAAATGCTGTCGTTTCCCCACTTAACTGATTTAATCTCCATATCAAAAATCATTTGATCATAGGTAGATGGGCTGATTTCTGGATTTCAAATTCTATTCCTTGATCTATGTGTCTGTCATTGTACCAGTACCACACTCTCTTGACCATGACGACAGTGTAGTAGGACTTAAAATCAGGGAGTAGATGCCTCCTACCTTGTTTCTCTATTATGGAGTGCTTTGCTTATTTGGGGTCTCTTTCCATTCCAAATTAAATTGGATATTGCCTTTACCATCTCGTCAAAGAATGGAATTGTATTTGTATTCAGATTGCACTGAACATGTAAATTGCCTTTGGTAGTATTGTCATTTTCATAATACCGAGTCTTCTTATCCATGAGCAAGGTATATTCTCCAATTTCTTCAGGTCTCTTTTTGTTTTTGTAGTAATGTTTTATCATTTTTTTTTGAATAGATCCTTTTTGCTTCTGGTTAGATTTACTACCAACTATTTAATCTTGTGATTAGCTATTTTGATGAGTATTGTTCTTCATATCTCTAGTTTTGTATTCTTTGTCACTGTAGAGAAATCCAATTGATTTGTGTATGTTGAACTTGTATCCTGCTACTTTGCTGAATTGGTCAACTATGTCCAACAGTTAATTTGCTGCATCTTTCGTGTTTTCTAAGTACATTATCATAGTTTCTGCATATAGAGATAATTTTGCCTCTCCTTTGCCAATTTGGATACCTCTTATTTCCTTCTCTCGTCTTATTGCTATTGCTAATACTACCAATACAATATTTTTTATTAATAATTTTTAATTCAACATATATATTTTTAAAAGCATATTCTTTGCATTTATTTCCCCCCATTCATTCATTGTTGCACATTTTCCTCCCTTCTTATCCCTTCCCCCAGTTCCTTTTTCCCTTTGTAAAGAAAAAAAATTCTTTCATTGTGATATAATCCCTCCCCAAGTTCACAATCCACTTTACTATGTATTTCTTTTTCTCTAATCTTGCCATGAAAATAATATCTAATTCTGTATTCCTTTTAAACAGTTTCTTCCCTCATCTCTTTCAATGCAGTATACATTATTTATCCCCTCTTTTCTTAGGTTTCCCGCAACTCAGATGTCAGT
Source organism: Elephantulus edwardii (assembly GCF_000299155.1). Taxonomy (NCBI): domain Eukaryota; kingdom Metazoa; phylum Chordata; class Mammalia; order Macroscelidea; family Macroscelididae; genus Elephantulus; species Elephantulus edwardii. Next base: position 29,399,081 of record NW_006399761.1, on the reverse strand, counting down.
CCCCCTGTTTTACAACAGTGACACTATGCAGTATTTGTCCTTTTGTGCTGAGATATTTCACTCAGCATAATGTCCTCAAGGGTCACCTATCTATATAATATTTCATGATTTCTTTGTTTTTCAATGCAGCATAGTATTCCATTGTGTTAATATACCACAGTTCTCTCTCCATTCATTTGTTGGTGGGCACTTGGGTTGTTTCCAGCTCTTTGCTATTGCAAACAAAGCTGCAATAAACATGGATGTGCATATATCTGCTTGGGTGGCAGTTATGGTTTCTTTATGGTATATTCCAAGTAGTGGAATTGCTGGGCCAGATAGTATTTCTATTTCCAACTTTTTGAAAAAGTGTCATACTGCCTTCCATAGTGGTTGCACCATTTTACACTCCCATCAGTAGTGAACAGTTCCAGGTCCTCCACAACCTCGCCAACATTTGCTGTTTGCTGCTCTGTTGAATTTTGCTATTCTTACTGGGGTGAGATAATATCTTATAGTTGTTTTGATTTGCATATCTTTTAGAATTAGGGATTTTGAACACTTCTTCATGTGTTTGCCATCTGAATATCTTCTTTGGTGAAGTGTCTGTTCATATCGTGTGCCCATTTGTCAATTGGGTTATTTATCTTGTTGTGGTGCTCTAGTATTCTGTAAATTCTAGATTTAAGTCCCTTATCAGACATGTCATTGCCAAATATTTTCCCCAGTGGGTTACTATGAGTTGTAAGCTAAGTGATGGCACATAACAACAACAACAACAAGAATATCATTTGGCATATAGATATTAATTATTCTTATGCCCTCTTATTCTATTGATGCTTTAATCATTATGTCGTGACCTTCCTTGTCCTTTGTGATTGTTTTGCATTGAAATTTATTTTATCAGAGATTAAAATCATTACTCCTGCTATTTTCTGGTTGCCATTTGCTTGGTATATTTTTCCCTACCCTTTTATTTTTAGTCTTTATCTTCACATTTCAGGTGTGTCTCTTATAGATAGCATATTGATGGATTTTGTTCTTTTATCCAATCTTCTACTCTTTTCCTCTTCAGTAGTGCCATTCACATTCAGTATAATTATTAAGAGGAAAGGTTTTATTGCTGTCATTTTGTTCAGTTCTTTTTGGTGTTGTTGCTAGTTACTTTGTTCCATCTTGCTTTCTGCAGCACCTCTGTAAAAAGGATGTCTCTCAGTGTTTCCTGCAATGCTGGTCTTGTTATTACAAACTCCCTTAGGTTCTGTTTTTCTGAAAATTATCTTAATCTCTCCTTCATATTTGATGGACAATTTTATTGGGTACAATATTGTTGATTAACAGTTGTGCTCTTTGAGTGTTCGATATATGTCATTCCACTGTCTTCTTGCTCACGTAGTTTCTACTGAGCAATAGGCACCTAATCTTATTTGCTGTCCCTTATCAGTTTCTCCCTCACTACTTTCAGAATTCTCTCCTTACTTTTGGTTCTGGCAAGTTTGAATATGATATGCCCTGGTATTTTTCTTTTGGTGTTCTTATATGGTATTTGCTCAGCTTCTTGAATATATATTCTCTCATTCTTCATTATACCTGAAAAATTTTCTTCTAGTAATTCTTCCACAACTTTTTGGTGTCTTTACTTGCTTTTTCCAGTTCTGGGATTCTGATTATGCATATGTTAGTTTTCTTGATGGTATCCCACATTATTCTTAGATTTTCTTCTTTTTCCTTCCTTTTTGATTCTTCTTTTTGTTCTAACATATCAGTGGTGACAATTCTATCTTTATGTGTCCCTCCATAATGTCGATAGCATCTGATATATTCTTCCTCCTATTTTGAATTGTGGTTTCTGTTTTTCCAGGGCCTCGAATACCTTATTTGTTTTACCTGCATTATTTCAGTTTGTTTTGTCAAGCTCCTCTTGATTTTTGCTTCTAGTGTTCTGTAATTCTTCAAGCTTGTCTTTCACCCATTGAAAATATTCGATCATTGTTCTTTTAAATTCTGTATCAGAAAGTTCTATCTGACTTCAGAAAATCCATTGAGACTGTGCTACTTTTGGGGGGCGTGACATCTTGCTTTGGGAGAGTTTACTATGGTAGAGTTTTTCATTCCTTAGGTTATAGCAGGTTCTTGATCTGGAGCCACTGCCCCAGAATAGGGTTGGGCAGCTAACCTGGCTGGGTTTCTCTTTGAACTTCTGACTCAAAGGAAGGTTTTCTTCAGTTTGGAAGAGAAAGTTCTGTGAAAATAGCCTTCTCTGTCAGACAACTGCTGCAGCTAGGCTAATCTAAGGTGCTCTGGGCTAAAGGCAGTTAATTGACTGGACATGGGGTGGCGAGGAGAAGCACAAAAGACAGGCGTGCATGGAGACCTTAATGGAAAGCCAGGAAACCCTGGCTTTTCCTTTGAAAACTGGGTCTGCTAACTCCCTTGAGCTCCAGCTCTTTTGCTCCCTTCTGCTTGAGCTTAAGGGGTCCCCCATGTACCAGCTGCAGGCATCTGCTCTCAGGCACAGGCATCGACTCCCTGGCACAGGTATGGCGTCTGTTCCTATAAAGACTTTTCAGTGAATTATCTAAGGGGACTCCATTTGGGAATGATAACCCTGGGATCCCTTGGGACCCAGATGAGTTCTTTCTCCATTACAACAGGGTTTTTTTTTGTCTCCTAGAACACACATATTTTGTCTCCTAGAACACACATGTGCTTCATTGACTATGCAAAGGCATTTGACTGTGTAGATCATAACAAACT
>NW_006399761.1:29388806-29395360 GCF_000299155.1 Elephantulus edwardii | reverse complement strand
AACAACAACAACAACTCCTAGAACAGTGCCTTTCAAACTTTATCTGGCATATATATGGCCCAGGACTCATACTAAAACACAGACTCTGATTCAATGAGGTTGGAGTTGGATGGAAAGTTTGCTTATGTAAACCGGATCGGGATCCCTGAGTATGCTGATGCTGATGTGGAAATCACACTTAGAGTACCAAGTAGGGAAGCTCTCTGCCAAATTCTTAGACTAGCTATCAAGGTCCTTTATAGTCAATTTTTTGTACTCCAGTCCAGTTATAGAATATTCACTGGCTCATTGAATACTCTTTTGAGTGTTCTGACTTGATTTCTTTGTTTATTCATTTGCTCTATCTGGGATGTTTTTGCCACATAGCAATTAAATATCTACTTATATTTTCTAATTACAAATTTAAATTCCAACTTTTCCATTTATAGCATTGTAGTCTGAGAAAAATTTTTAGAACTTCAGTGTTTTTGAATTTATTTGGGCTTGCCTTCTGGAGACTGTACAATGTGTTTTTAGAAGAAAATTAATTGGGTTTTCATTGGATGGAATGCTCTATATGTATCTATGAGGTCTAATTGGTTGGGGTGGTGCACTTTAGTTCTTCGGCACCTTTGTTTAATTTCTTTCTAGTTATAATGTTTTTAAGTGAGAGTGTGTCCTGAAGTTTCTAATACTATTCGGGTATGTCTATTTTTCTTTAAGATCATTAACATTTTTTTAATTTATTTTCTTTAAATTTTTTATTTTTATTTTATCATGTGTGTGTACCGTCAAATCAGATCTGACTGGTACAGGAGGAGATTGTCCCTCCTTCCCCAGCAGAGCATCTGGAGGATTCGAACTGTGCGCCTCTGGGATTGCAGTGCAGTTTCTTGCCACTAGGCCACTAGAGCTCCCCTCATTAACATTTTTTTTCTTTCACCTCTATCATTTGATGTTCAGATATTAATTAAGGTTGTGTTCTCTTGTTCCATTGTACCTTTAAGCACAATATAGTGTCCTTTTTGTCTCTTATGCTAATTTCACCCTTAAGTTGATTTTATCAGAGATTAATGTTGTCAATCCTACTTTCCTTTGCCTGTCGTTTGCTTGACATGTTGTACCAGCCAAACAGCACTGATTCCCACAAAGGAACTCACTCCAATTCCAGCTATCCTGTTTGTTCCCGAAGTTGCTCCTGTCATGTTGCTTCCACCTCATCACTCCTGCAGGAGTAGGCTCTTTGTTTTTCTTGAGCTGTTTTTAGTATTTCATCCTTCTTTGATTTGGGAAAATTCAAATATGATATGTCTTGATGTTTTTCTTTTGGAATTTATTCTGTTTTGTTCTCCCCTGGCTGCTTGGATATACATTTTCTCGTCTTTCATGATACTTGGAAAGTTTTCTTCTATTGCTTCTTCTACAGTTTTCTCAGTGCTTTAATCCCCCTGATTCTTTTTCTAAATTTCAATAACATGCTATTTCTCTTGATGTCATCTCACATCATTCTTATGTTTTCTTCCTTTTCCTTTCATCTTGTCCTGCATCTTCCTGGAGGTTATTACTTAAGACAAGAGTCTTGTTTTCTGTCTCATTGAGTCTATGTTCCATTTTTGCCATTTTGTTCTTTTGTTTCTTCCGCATCTTGATAGCTTTTGTAATGCTGGTCTTATTATTCTGGATTGCATTCTCATGATTTTCTATGGCTTCTAGTACCCTGTAGATTGTATCCATTTTTTCTTGTAATGACATATTAAATTTATTCTATCTCTTTGCTTATGCCTTCAATGCCTTCTTTAATCATTACTAATTCTTTGAATATCATTTCTTGGAATTCCACATCAGAATATTTATTCCACCTTCCTGCCTTCGAGATATTCATTGCCTCTATGATGTGCTCTCCTTTTGAAAGTGAATGCTTGTTTTTTTTTCTTTTTCTTTTCTTTATTTTTAAATGGGGTTTAAAACTATCTGCTGCTTCTGGGACTCAGTGGATTTTTTTTTTTATGATGTATGGAGTGGCTGAATCTGTCTATTTCCCTTTGGCAGAAGAGGTCTTTGAGTCCTGTTTTGGAGACTTTCTATGTATAGGTAAATCTCTATGTCAGTATGCCTTTAAAATGTGACTATAAAAGAGTATGTATGATGTTTCCTGGGCTGGAGTTCATTGGATTGTCAGGGTGGGGACCCAGGAGCTTCCTCCTGGGAGTTGGTGTGGCCTGGACATCTTAAAAACCAATCAGTACATAGTGATGTTCACATCATCACTGAGTATATTTAGCAAAGAGAGGCTACTCTCTCTATGGAAACTGACAAACGCGGTGTCCTCTACTCTGTATATGCCTCAGTGTAATTTAAGGTGTCTTTATCTTGTCCTAGGCAGTTCCTCACCCGGTTCAAGATGGTGCAGGCTGGCTCACTGAGAGGGTGGAAGGCTTTCTCTCCATCTTACCCTGGAGCAGGTCCTACCAGAGTCTCACCTCTCAGATAAAGGCTCACTTTGTTGTTTGCATGGGGATAGGAAAAAAAGATCCTTTGTCCTCTGAGGTGTTTTGTTATGTGCTGGTAAGATTTTTCTTTCTCTCTCTGTAGAGCTGGCTGGAGATTCCTTTGGCTGACTCATGGTGCATATTACCAGCACTGCATCTACATTTTACTGTTTCACCTGCTAAGTTTTATTTTCATTAGTTCTCCCCATATGCTCCTTCAAAGCAACTTCTTAAGAAAACAATAAAATTTTTCCCATGAAGAGGTTGTTTTAATTTATATTTCCATGAACAATGTGTATTCTAGCGCTCTCTCTCTCTCTTAGAACAGTTCAAATGGATACCTTCTTCAATTCTAGCCATTCTACAATCATTAGAGAAGTTATTGAAAAGATTTTATTACTACATAAATGAAAGAATAAAAAGATACCTTCAGTCTTCTTTTTTATTCTTATCTGGACTTAGATATTTGCTATTCCATTCACATACAAAGCAAGATTCTACTGAAGATTATCCAAAAACGACTGGAACAGCACATCAGTAGAGAGCTGCCGGAAGTCCAGGCTGGGTTAAGAAGGGGTCGTGGTACTAGGGATATTGTAGCTGATGTTAGATGGATCTTAACTGAAAGCAGGGAATACCAGAAAAATGTCTATCTGTGAATCATTGATTATGCAAAGGCATTTGACTGTGTGGATCATAACAACTGTGGCTGACTCTGAGAAGAATGGGAATCTCAGAACATTTAATCATGCTAATGCGAAACCTATTCTTGGACCAAGAGGCAGTCGTCAGAACAGAGCAGGGTAGCACCTCATGGTTCAACATTGGGAAGGGTATATGCCAGGGATGTGTCCTATCTCCATACCTTTTCAACCTGTATGCAGAGCAGATTATCCGAGAGGCTGGGCTCTATGAGGAGAAGCGTGGCATCAGGATTGGTGGAAGATCTATTAACAATCTGCGTTATGCAGATGACACAACCCTGCTTGCCGAAACTGAGTAGGACCTCATGCACTTACTGCAGAGGGTCAAGGACTGCAGCTTTCAGTATGGACTGAGGCTCAATGTCAGGAAGACAAAGATTCCCACCACTGGACCAATTGGTAGCATCAGGATGGATGGCGAAGAGATTGAGATTGTTCACAGCTTCAGTTTGCTCAGCTCTATGGTCAACACTCTTGGTACCAGCAGCCAGGAAATAAAAAAATGTATTGTGAGGGGAAAGTCTGCTGTTAGGGATCTCTCTAAAGTATTCAAGAGCAACGGTGTCTCTCTGGAGACGAAGGTGAGCCTGATACAGGCCATGGTCTTTGCAATTACTTGTTATGCCTCAGAGAGTTGGACAATGACTAGGGAGGACAGAAGGAGAATTGATGCCTTTGAGCTGTGGTGCTGGAGAAGAGTATTGAATGTACCATGGACTGCCAAGAAAGCAGAGTCATCCTGGAGAGGGTTAAACCAGGCTACTCCTTGGAGGCAAGCATTCTGGTGCTTTGTCTGACATACTTTGGACATGTTGTAAGGAGAGACAGGTCCTTGGAGAGGGACATCATGCTTGGTAGCATGGAGGGGCAGCGCAAGAGGGAAAGACCCTCTATAAGGTGGACTGATTCAGTGACTTGGGTAATTGCGATAGGTGTGTCAGAGGCAACGCACTTGGCACAGGATAGAGCAGGGTTTAGGGCTGTTGTACATAGGGTCGCTATGAGTTGCAAACGACTTGACGGCACATAACAACAACAACAACAACAACAACAATAGCTGACCCTACAGCACTTTCAAGAGGAGATTGCCCATCCCTCCCTCTCAGAGAAGCTGCTGGATTTGAAGCATCAGCCTTTGGTTGGCAACACAACTCCTTACACACAGGCCACTAGAAAGTAAGATCTAACAGTGTCAGTATCTATTCTAAAATGTTTCCCTTCATTCTACTGCAGCACAAAGAGTTCATTTACCTTTGTCCTCTGATTCTTGTTGAAAACTGTGTTTTTTTAAAAGGAAGTTGTAATAATAATTAGGAGTGCCCTGTTGATAAGGAAAAAATTGGTCCATATAGCCAATCACATCTGCTTCACTGAATCATCATAACATTATGTACATAAAAACAACTTCAGTGAGTCTGACTTGCTTCCATGGAGTCCTTCTATTTTGTGGGAAAGACGTATTTACATTTAACTTTTATCTTACTTATTCAAATCTCTATTTTCTTTTCTTTAGATATAAATGAATTATGCAGTTATGGTGGTAACAAATAAATAATTAAACAAAAGTGTGCCAATATATCAGTTGTCCTATTTTTAATATTTTCTTTAACATTTTAAGCTGAATGAAAATATTAGTTATATAATTGCAATATCATAATATTGTTATGTAACATTGATTTGGAGCTGACACGCAGATGACCTTCCAGTGGGTGTTCAGAGATAGTAAACAGCATGGAATTAAAGTTCCCATCTTTCCTCCATGAAAAAGCTAGTTGATTTTACCTTCTAGGCTTTGGATTGACAGCACAATTCCTTACCACTAAGCTGCCAGTAAATCTTTCAAAACTTCAACAGACTAAAGTTGTCAATGATTTTCTCTTACGTGGATCCATAATCAATACCCTTGGTAACGGCAGTCAGGACATCAGGAGATATATTGCTTTGGGAAAGTCTCCTGTCGGGGACTTCTCAAAAATCCTGAAGAGCAACGTCAGTTTAAAGATCAAAGTCTGCCTGATTCATGCTATGGTCTTTTCAATAACCTGCTGTGCATCTGAGAGCTGGATAAAGTAAAATAAGGCTCACAGAAGAGAAATTGATGCCTTTGAGTTGTGGTGTTGGAGGAGAGTACTGAAGATCCCATGGACAGCCAAAACACCCAAACAACTTTATCTTACAGAAAGTGTAGCCAGAGTGCTGCTTAGAGAGAAGGATAATGAAGCTTCATCTCACGTATTTTGTGCTAGTTGTTAAGAGCGGTATTCCTTGGAAAGGGATATTACATTTGGAAAACTAGAGGGTCAGCAGAAGAGAGGACAATGCTCAACAAGATAGATCAACACAATGACTGCAGTACTGGGTTCAAGCATGTCGGGATGTAAGGATGGCCCAGGGTAAGACAAGGTTCAGATCTGTTGCTCATGGAGTCTCTATGAGTTATATACTTGATTCAATGGCACCTAACAACATCAACAATTTCAACAACAAGAAGCCAACAGAGCTCCCAAATATCATCATGAGCTATGTAGTGGCAGCTTTGTTGATAATTATTTCTGAAAAGTTAAGTAAAGCACCTTGAGATAGATACAGAAACTTGAAGGTGTATTTTCAGGAGGCATAAAGATAAACAATTTAATAATGTTAATATTGAAGATAAATAAGATTTCAAGGATACGTCAAATTATAATAGTAGCCAATAAAATTATGGTAGCTTTGTAGGGGAAGCATTTTGTGTAATTTTCTGGTTTAATTAAAGTCCAAATACACACATACCTTTTTCTTCAACTAGGATCTGAACGTAGTTCTTTAGAACTAAGGAATGGAAATTAAGGCTGTAGTGTGCATGATAGTCTTGGGGAATATAACCCACCTGTCTTTCCAAACTACTTTTATATAACACACAACATAAAAGGGAAACTGAGAAAAAACTCCAGTCAACTTCAGCCTTTGACAATGTATAAGAACTCAGAGGAAAGGGAAGTAGGGAAGGAAGCACAAGCTGTAAAGAGGGTGGGATCCTTGTAAAAATTAATTGGGTCCAGAACAGGGATCATTTTTCCATTAAGACAATTTTCCCCACTCTATGCTTCACCTATTAAGGAATTTGAAAAATAAAATGATCTCATAACTAAAAATGATACAGACTATGTCTTTCCAATCACTTGCTATGCATCAGAGAGTTGGACAATAACTAGGGATGATAGAAGAAAAATGCCTTTGAACTATGGTTAGAGTACTGAATATATCATGGCCTGCTAAAAGAATGATCAAGGTTTGTCCTACTGAGGGTGAAGCCAGGCTGTTTCTTTGAGGCAAGGATTCTAAAGGTTCGTCCGACATACTTTGGGCATGTTGCAAAGAGAGATCAGTTCTTGGAGAAGGA
>NW_006399761.1:29385940-29387591 GCF_000299155.1 Elephantulus edwardii | reverse complement strand
ACACACACACACAGTAAAAAACCCCCAACAGAAAACACTATGATTCCTGGATTAGAATGCCATGTAATATGATAATGATCTCAAGTTGGAAAGAGGATGTTTTTGAGTGTTTCACCTTGACCAAGTTGATGATCTTGATGATAGTGATGATGAAGTTAATTACGATTAAGATGGTAATGTAAGTGATAATGGGTACAATGCTACTATTAATGATACTGACAGTCAATTTAAGAGTGTGTACTTCAGTCCAGCAATGGACTAAATGCTTTGTATGCATTGCCTTATTTTCAAAGCCCTGTTAGTTTTGTCCTATTATTATCTCTCTCTTACAAGGAAGTTCAGGGAAATAAATTACATAGACTGTATAACACTTTGTAAGCCCTCTCCATTCTAGCCCTTTCTTTTTGCTACAGAAAAAAAAACCCCCAAAAACAAACCGGGTGGGGGGTGGGACCTAGCTCTAATAATTATTATTAGCAGTAGAGACAGTGTACAATTTGGTTGGAGGAAGAACTCCATCACTTTCAACCTGGATAACAATCAGTTAATGGATGTAGATATCAGAAATAGGGGAGAAAGCTCTTCAAGCAGCAGATCATTATGCAGCAGCTCAGCATGTTTATTAATCATTGTGCACAATTAAAATGCCATTTCGTCCCTCTAATTAAAACAAGTAGTTCCCTGAGGCTCGCACCTGAACTAATGAAGCCTGGTTGCCTAAGGATCTCACTCAGGGAAGGGAATTAAACAATGGAGGAAGCAGTATGTTTACCAAGTTGCCCAGACAACTTCAAACTGTGTGTGTGACATCATGAGGGAGTGGATCAGGTGAGACTGATTTTAAAGCGACACAGATGCTTCTTTTTCTGAGCGAAGAATACTTTATAACATGGAAATGAATGTCGTTGTTCAGTCTGTGAAGTTATATTCTTTGTCATTCTGTGTATTTAAAGCCAATTCTGAATTATCTTCCTTCTTAGTATGTGAATGGAGCTCCAAAGGGTGCAATATTGGCATTTGAGTAATACAGAGGCAATAAAAACGTGGAGGTTGTGGGGGAATCTCATTCCAACAAGGAAGAAGAAGCAAAGAATACGTTCTTCAAGCCTAGAGATTTCTGTGCCTGTCAGCCCTGGATTTGTAAGAGCACCAGCAGCCAGAGCAGAGAACCACAGACACGGGACAGAACGGACTTGAGATTGGGAGCCAGAGTCCAGGAAATTCACCCAGCTTCGTTGAAGGACTGAAGGGAGACACTGTAAATGGCAGGACTAAGACTGTTTTGGTCTAGTGGATGGATAGGGAGTTACACTGCCAACCAAAAAGCAGGAAGTTTGAATCCACCAGCTGCTGGGTAGTCTCCTCCTTTGTGATTTTCAGCCTCTGAAAACCCAGCTATGAGTTGGTATGACTGGATGGCCCACAGCAACATGACAATAACACAGTTCTCAAACTGGATGATTCCAGAAATAAAAACACACACCTATAAATGTTGTTGTTGTTGTTAAGTGCCGTTGAGTCGCTTGCAACTCATAGCGACCCTATGTATGACAGCCCTAAATTCTGTTCAGTCCTGTGCCAAACTCATTGTCTTCGACATACTCATACCTATTATCCCAGTCACCAAATCAATCCATCTTCTAGAGGGCCT
>NW_006399761.1:29363270-29384620 GCF_000299155.1 Elephantulus edwardii | reverse complement strand
GCTCATATGTAGTTTCATGAAATTCTTCTGTGTCTGCCAATTCCTTTCGATACAATGACTCAATATATTCTTTCTATTTTCTTTTAATACTTCCTGGATCCTTTAATATTCTGCCTAAAGCATCCTTGATTATAGCAACTTGAGGTTTGAATTTGTTCTTCAGTTCCTTGAGCTTAAGAAATGCTAAGCAAGTTCGGCCCTTTCGATTTTCTGACTCCAAGTCCTTGCACATTTCATTGTAATACTTTACTTTGTCATCCTGTGCTGCCTTTTGAAATCTTCTGTTCATTTCTCTAGTATCTTGAATTCTTCTTTGTGCTTTGGCTTCTCTGTGCTCAGTGCAATATTCAGTGTTTCTTCTGACATCATTTTGGTCTTTTCTTCCTCTTCTGTCTTTGTAATGAAAGTTTGCACTCTTCTTGGACGATACCCTTGATATCCTCCCACAACTCATCTGGTATTTGCTCATTTGTGTTCAAGGCCTCAAACCTGTTCTTGAGATGGTTCTGAAATTCAGGTGGGATAGACAAAGTTATATTTTGGTTCCCATGGATTCGGTTTAATTTTCCTCAGCTTCAGCTTGAACTTGCATATGAGTAGTTGGTAGTCTGTTCCACAATCTGCTCCTGGCCTAGTTTTCACAGCTGATATTGAGCTTCTCCAGCGGTTCTTTGCACAGATGTAATCGATCTGATTCCTATGCATACCGTCAGGTGAGATCCATGTGTATAAACTGTGTTTAGGTCTCTTAGAAAACGTGTTTGTGATGAATAAGTCATTGATTGTGCAAAATTCAATCATTCTAGCTCAGGTGGTAGAGCTGAGGACTATAGGCAAAATTTTCGTGAACATCCTTAGGTCGCTGGTTCGACTCTGGCTCGAAGGAGGTGTGGTGCAACTATAACTAGGTTGTATAAATACCTTTTAAAATGGCGCAAAGATAAATGAGTTCAATTTAGGAAAATTAAGCCTCAATTTCAATGTTGTTACCTCAAATAAATATCCTGAGCAAACTGGATCAGATACACAACCTCTCTGGTTTTAAATTTCTGTGGCTCTGACTTATGATTCTCTGATGACCCATAAAATGAGGGAGTTCTGGTGGCTTAATAGTAAGGAGCTGTACTGCCCACACAAAGGTATGTAGTTCAAATGTATCAACTGCCTTGTGGAAGAAAGATGAGCAATTTCTTCTGTTGCAATTTTCCATCTCTAAAAACCCCTGGAGGGTCAGCATTAAGTCACGTTTGACTCAACAGCACAGAACAACAACAATGATAACAATATGGGTCTGACATAGTATTCGATGAGTAATCAAAATCAAACCACTGTCATCAAGCTGATCCAACTGAAGGCGATCCTTCTTTGTATTTTCGAGGTTGTAACACTAGAAGAATGTGTCATTTGTCTCTGCCAGTGACTGGTGGGCTTGAACTACTCACCTTTCAGTTAACATCCTAACATTTAAATTACTACATCATCAGAGTTCCTTGAGATGAGCAAAGTAGCTGAAATTTACACTGTGGAAGAGTTTTTCAGTCTTTCCCAATGTTTTACAAGCTTTATTGAACCAAATCTTGCTTATTTATCCTATTGAATTTCTGTTTTGTCATCAAACTATCTCTAATGAATCTTATGAGAAATGTTTAAACTTTGTTGTTGTTATGATTAGCTGTCATCGTCTTGAGTACAAGTCATAGCGACCCTATGAACAACAAATCTGAACCCTGTCCTATCCTGTGCCATTCTCACATTCTCAAACACACTCAAGCCCATTGCTGCAGTCACTGTGTCACTTCATCTGGTTGAGAATCTTCCTCTCCTTTGTTGTCACCCCATCTTTATAAGCATGTTTCCCTTCTCCAAGTAAAAGCCTCTAATATGCCAAACAATATGAAATGAAGGTTTTCCATCCTTGCCTCTAAGGAGCACTCTGATCACCTTCTCCAAGACATAGCTGTTTGTTCTTTTGACAGTTCATGGGATAGTAAATACTCTTTTCCAACAGCACAGTTCAAAGACATCACTTTTTCTGTCATCATTATTCATTGTCTAATGCTTAACAGCATAATAAGTGATTTAAAAGATCATGGTCTGAATTAGTCACATCTTAGTCCTTAAACTGACATCATTATTCTTCAGTAGTTGAGAGGCCCCGACTGTAGGCTTTTCTAGTGATATGGCTCCCTATCTCCTGACTGTTGGTACCAAGTGTACTGATTGTGGATTCAAGTAAAATGAAGTCACTGAGAGTTTCAGTCTTTTCTCCATCTGTCATGATGTTGCCTCCTGGTTCAGTTGTAAGATTTTTGTTTTCTTGAAGCTGAGATGCAATCGACATTGAAAGCTGCAATATCTAACCTTCTTCAGCAAATGTTTCAAGTCCTCCTTACTTTCAGCAAGCAAGGTTATGTCATCTGCATACCTAAGGTTATTGATGGGTCTTCCTCCAATCCTGATGGCACATTCTTCTTCATAGATTCCTACTTCTCAAATAATTTGCTCAGCATATAGAATGAATAGGTATGTACAAATGATAAAATCCTTTTCTTAACTTTAAGCAATGTTTAAAGTTATACCTTTTGTATTCCCAAGAATTCCCTTGCTCTGCATAACAGTCTCTTGGTCTCAGTATAGGTATCCTTGGTATAGATACCGCATGAGCACAGTTAAGTGTCCTCAGATACCTATACTTCTCAATGTTAGTCATCATTTCTTATGATCCACACAGTTAAATGCCTTTGCATAATCAAGAGATGAAAATAACTGGCTTTGGCCACTTTGACTCATACAGTCAAAGGTCTTTAAAAAGTACGTACTAGATTAAATGAACAAACTTTAGTAATTCATTGGTTTCAGTGCTATGCTCCTAACGTTTTCATTCTATGGGAAGGAAAACTCCCCTATTGCTCATCTGAGTAGATTTTGGGTAAAAGCAATGAAGTACATGTGTGTCTCCTATCTTCAAGCCAACATAGTTCTGTGTTAGAAACGTACGGCCTCATTGCACCTTGACCTTCCCCAAGCAAGAAGCCATGAGCCATTCTTCTTCTTCCTTACTTATTACTCCCTTTGCCCTCATGTTTCTCTGATGTTCCAGAAAAATAATTACGTATTGAAGCTTGAAGATGTTAAGAGCATTGGTTCTTACTCTATTTTTGCGGGTCACAGAGTTCTGAGAGGATCTTTGCTCTACATTCTGAGGAAACTCTCATAAGAAAAATTCACAGAGCAATTTTGTAAACAGCTTAGGGTGGAAAGTTCATGCATCTCCATTATAATGGAGTGCACATTAAGCTAAAAATCCTTATTTTAAAAGATCATGCAGGACTTTCCATTAATCCCAAAGTATTAAGAGGCTTATGTTCAGCCCTCTGTTTTTACCTCTTTGTAGCCAGTGAAGAAAGATGGCCATTTAATAGAAAAGTGGTTTTATTTTTCTGGTAGATACCACACCATTATCAGAGGTATATTATTGGTAAATTGCTCCTTACAATGGGAGTAGCAAGTTTCAGAATGAAATACCATTATTTTAGTTATTATCTTTTGTAATCCCCCCCCGCCTTATTAGAATTGGCAGTCCAACTTAAATATCTTTATATTATGCAAACAAAATACAAAGAGAACAATGAGGTAGTGATTGCCACATAAGCAGAAAGCAGGGTAACTAAAGAAAAGGTATTAACGGCTTAATTTCCTTCATTGTCCCTTTTCTTCTTGGAATCAGATGTAAATTGATAACTGAGAATTATAAACTCAAATAGTTTATACTTTTAATGTAACAACTTAGTAAATTAATTTTTCTGTTTTTATTCTTACATTGAGCTTAAATCTCCCTTGCTAAATTAGAACGTACTCTTTCTTGTACCTTTTCAACCTGTATGCAGAACAGATTATCTGGGAGGATGGGCTCTATGAGGAGAAATGTGGGGTCAAGATTGGTGGACGATCTACTAACAATCTGCGTTATGCAGATGACAGAACCCTGCTTGCTGAAACTGAGGAGGACCTGAAAGCGGTTGCTGCAGAGGGTCAAGGACTTCAGCCTCCCATATGGATTGAGGCTCAATGTCAAGAAGACAAAGATTCTCACCACTGGGCCAATTGGCAGCAACAGGATGGATGGTGAAGAGACTGAGAATGTTCACAGCTTTAGGCTGCTTGGCTCCACAGTCAACAGTCTTGGCACCAGCAGTCAGGAAATTAGAAGACGCATTGCCATGGGAAAGTCTGCTGTTAGGGACCTCTCCAAAGTACTGAAGAGCAATGGTGTCTCTTTGGAGACTAAGGTGCATCTGATACAGGCCATGGTCTTTGTTATCACTTGTTATGCATCAGGGAGTAGGACAATGACTAAGGAGGATAGAAGGAGAATTGATGCCTTTGAGCTGTGGTGCTGGAGAAGAGTATTGAGGGTACCGTGGACTGCTAGGAAAACAAACAGATTCATCCTGGAAAGGGTTAAACTGGGTGACTCCTTGGAGGCAAGGATTCTGAGGCTCTGTCTAACATACTTTGGACATGTTGCAAGGAGGGACAGGTCCTTGGAGAGGGACATCATGCTTGGTAGGGTGGAGGGACAGCGCAGAAAAGGAAGGCCCCCTATGAGGTGGATTGATTCAGTGATTGGGGTAATCGGTATGGGTGTATCGGAGACGGTGTGATTGGCACAGGACAGAGCAGAGTTTAAGGATGTTGTACATAGGGTCGCTATGAGTCGCAAGCGACACCACAGTACATAACAACAACAACCATTTTCTTGTACATCATAGTAAGAAATACAATTTGGTGAATGAGACATCCAGAAACCAGCAGAAACCCATCAATAACTCAGAGTAAGAAGCGTGAAAATCAATCACAAAACACAAACTCATTAGAATTCAAGGTTAACTCAGTTAACTTCTGGCCTTAAAACTTAAGTGAGTTTTCATTTTTTTCTTTCAAATAGTTATGTCACACTTTGCCAAGACAGAAAGGATGGTAAATTCCAGAGATAAAAGAAATGTCAACACTTTTAAGTAAAATGATTTTAATTAATGATTATTATTTTTAGTAAAAATGGAAACAAAAATTTTCTTCCTGGCTAGAAAGTAAATAAAATTCTGAACTTACAGGGAGCTCTGGTGGCCTAGTGGCAAGAAGCTGCAATGCAATCCTGAAGATGCCTGGTTTGAATCCACCAGATGCTCTGCTGGAGAAGAAGGAGGGGCAATCTCCTCCTGTGCCTGTCAGATACAATTCTCCAATTGGACGGTACACAACAAATGATAGATAGATAGATAGATAGATAGATAGATAGATAGATAGATAGATAGATAGATAGATAGATAGATGATAGATAGATAGATAGAGATAAAAATTAAAAATAACATCCAAGAGAAAAAATTCTGAACTTTAAACAGAAGAATTGAAATATCACCATATTATTTGTTTGTTTATTAAGTTAGTTTGCTTGTAATCACCCTATATTCTTGAACTATATTTACTAAAACATTGGAGAAACTAGAAACTGAGATACGAAAATAGCAATTAATGTAGTACCACCACCAACACATTTGCATATATACATTTTCATATATTTAAAAAACCTCTTAATACTTTTCTTTGGTATTAAGGTCATAAATTCTTAGTTAAACTTGGCAAATACAAAGCTTTATTAGTACCCACATTACATTTATATATGTAGGCTTAGTGAATGGATGTGTTCCTTTGAGAATGAGACACAACCATTCAATTTACCAAACTCTTGTTCCATGGATAAAAGAACACAAAATGATTTTTACTTTTTTTGGTTTTGTTTAATCAGAAAATGCTAGATTAAAATTCCACATTTCATTTTCACAAGCCGAAATTCTTAGCTATGAAATGGTGGAAGCCATCTTTCTTTCATAAAGCTCATTGTAGGCTCATCCGCCAAGTACTTGTTTCTTTGACAGTTGGAAAAAAAATCACTGGGGAAACTTAACATGACCTGTGAAAACCAGGCCAGATGCTGACTTTGCAACAGAACATCAACTACTCATATACAAGTTCAAATTGAAGCTAAAGGAAATGAGAACAAATCTACAGAACCAAAATTTTACCTGAGTCTATCTCATCTGACATTAAAAACCATCTCAAGAACAGAGTTGGTGGGTTTTTGTTGTTGTTGTTTATAAATTGTTGTAATTTTAATGAAAATTTATAGAAAAGTTGGATTTTCAGTCATTCATTGTTGCATATTTTCCTATCTACCCTTGTCCCCACCCCAGTTCACTAAAAAAAATACTTTTCTGTTCATCACATTTGGATAATATACCTTCCCTGTAGTAGAAAAGTGTATTAACTCTGGGAATACAGGGAAATACAATCAGGAAAAGTAATCAGTCAATAGAGTGATAGGCAATCTAAGAGTTAATATGTAAATAACTGATTGCTAGATGTGAGAATGAACCATCCGTCAATCCTTCTTTTCATTTCCTATGCCATTAAACGAGGGTTCTTTTTTTGGTCATCTCTAAAAAGATCTTTGTTTCAGCTTCTGTTACCTAGGCATTCCTTGGTTACTTAACATCCTCACATGTCTATCTGTCTTCCCAGTTTACATTTCTTGTTGTGATTAATGCTGTGGTTATGTGCCATCAAATCCCCTGTGACTCATAAAGGTCCTATGTACAACAGCACTGAAGCCTGTTCTATCCTGAGATAGTCCCACTGATTCCAACACACCTACCCCCCCCCCCATTTCCCCAGTGACAGTATTAATCCATCTCATCTGGGGTCTTCCTCTCCTTTGCTGTCCCACAACCCTTCCAAATATGATCTCCTCCAAGGACTGTTCCTTCCTGAACATATGCCCAAAGTATGTGAGACAGAGTTTCAAAATCTTAGCCTCCAAAGAGAAATTTGGTTTCACCCTGTCCAAGACTGACCTCTTTGTTTTCTTGGCAGTTCATAGTATGTTCATCTTATTCAGAAGCACAACTCAAAGGCCTTGATTGTTCTGTCATCCTTAGTCATTGTCCAGATCTTTGATGCATAGCAAGTAATTGTGAAGACCATCGTCTGACATAATTTCTTTTCAGTACTTTGGAGAGGTTCCTGACCACAGATTTTTCCAGTGCAAATCATCTTTTGATTTCCTGACTGCTGGTTGAGTGTTGATTTGAGTGGAGTTGAGCAAGCTGAAATTGCTATCAACCTGTCTCTTCTCCATCAGTCATGGTGCTGCCGGTTGGCCCAGTGGAAAGAATCTTTGTCTTCTTGATGTTCAGCTTCAATCCATATTGTCTACTACACTCCATGACTTTCTGAAGCAAGCATTCATTTTAGATCCTCTTCAGTTTTGGCAAGCAAGGATGTGTTATCTGCATAGCAGAAGTTGTTGATGAGTCTTCCTCCAATCCTTATGCCATTATTCCTCCTCATAGAGCCTAGCCTCTTGAATGTTTTGTTGTGCATATGGATTGAAAGCATCCAACCAAAACAAGAAGAACCCACCTTTCAAAATCCAAAGTACAATGGTTTCACGCATAAGCCTCTGAAGGGAAGGCTCAGTCAGGACACAGCTGACTTTTCAATACCCAGGCCTGTACCCCAGGCCTCTTGTTTAGAGAAGAAGGGTACATTTTATATTATCTCTAAGCTTCAGTTTCTTCAATCATAAAACATAGAGAACATTGATAATAACATCTACTTCAAAAGCCGAGTTGAAAAATGTAAAGTAATAGATACAAGAATACTGTTACAGACTTAATTATGTCACCTACAACATTATGTTAGAAATCTAACTCTTCATATCTCAAAAATTCAAATTCAGTACCATCGAGTTGATGACGACTCATAGTGATCCTTTATCAAGTTACCAAAGTTATAAATCTTAACATGAAGAAACCGTCCATCTTTTTACCTTCGCGTTGCTAGGGAAATGCCACTTTGGGTTACCAGCACATCACATTACAGTCTATACCACTAGTTTAGTTCAACTCATCTCAGTTCAACTCTCATTGCCAAAAAGTCAGAACTGACTCAAAGCTGACCCTCCATTTAGCTTTGCAGGCTATTATTAGGACTGCAGAGCTCTTTCCTTCCTCTCCTAGAATAGTTACTGAAATGATCCAATCACAGGACAGCTGCGGTTGTTTCTCTCTGTCAAGGATGAGAAACTGCTCTACCTCCTTTCCCAGAAATAGTTATCTGAGATCCCAACCCACTTCCCTATCTAGTAAAAAACGTCTGTGAGCATCCCCCTTCCCAAGTTTCCTGTAAGACAATATAAATCCCCTCTCTAACTTTTAGTGGGGGCCTGGTTTTCTGTTAAGAGCCAGCCTAGCAGTTTATCCTCAATAAATCATCTTTCTTGGCCTGAACTGGGTTCTGTCCTTCCTTGGCAACCTTGCAGACATGAATTGCACAGAAAATTGTTTCACTTTCTCTAATGGAGTAGTTAGTGAATTTGAATCTCCAGAGAAGTGCACCCTTAGGATTTGCAGCACAAGTTCCTCTGCACTATGCCATTAGAGAGCCTACAATATGCCTACAGATACAATTCTATTTGAAAATAACATTTTCTTCGATATGTTAATAAGGCCATTCTAGGATGGAGTGTCCCTTAAACTTAATTACCTTTGATATTAAAAGACAATTGGCTGAACAGAGGAATGTCAAGAAATAACATATGATCAAGAGACAGTAGTGATGAAAGAGGAAGTTCAGGCTGCACTGAAGGACTGGGTCAAAAATAGGTCCCCAGGAATACCAATTGACATATTTCAACAAACAGATGCTGCTCTGTGCCAAGAAATCTGGAGGACAACTATTTGGCCAACTGATTGGAAGAGATCCATATTTACTGCCATTCCAAAAAAAAAAAGGTGGCCTGACAGTGTGGAAATTATCAAACAATATCACTAGTATTATACACAAGAAAAATTCTGGTGAAGGTTATAAAAAAATGACTGGTACCAGAGAACTATCAGAAATATAAGCCCAGTTTAGAAGAGGTCGTATCACTAGAGGCGTTAATGGACAATGGTAGATGGATTTTGGCCAAAAGCAAAGAGTACCAGAGGAATGTCTATCTGTGTGTTAACTATGCAAAGGCATTTGACTGTATGGATCACAATAACCTTTAGGAGAATGGGAATCCTAGAATATTTTATTGTCCTCATGCAAAATCTATACTTGAATCAGGCAGCAGTCTTCAGAATAGAGCAAGGAAACACTGCATGGTTCAAAAATTGGGAAAGGAGTAGCATCTACTTCCTAAACAACATGCCTGTGGAAACTCTATGAACTTTGATAAATGTCAATAGTTATAGAAAGGCTTCAGGCCTTTTGTTCACAGGGTTGCTGTGAGTCGTGACCGACTTGAAGGCAATCAACAAGTTCTAAAGTTGTTTGTTATGCAACAAATACTGATCAATATAGTCCAGTACAGAGAATTACTGTTTGTCTTCTTTGATATCTGCAAGTGTTTTAGAAAAAGGGAAGAAAAAGAAAGGAACTGAACATACTCAAAGACTTTATTTCTACTAATTATAACAATAGTTTTCAGAGTTGAGAAATCTAATAGTTACCAGGAAACGTATTTATGATTTTAGATATTTGTTACTGTGGGCACCATCAAATCAACTGTGACTCACGGCAACCTTCTGAATAATAAATCTTGACTTGGCCTTATCCTGCACCATCCTCACCAGTTGGGACTCCTGAATAATTCTTTCTAGGGGAGAAACTCAGTATGTTGTATTTTTATGAAGGATTTCCCTATATTTTAAAATATTTTACAAAAATATGTTTTATTAGTATGGTAAGTTACCAAAATTTTAGTTTTCAAAGTACTGTAAAACCTAGGAATCACTGAAAGCATTTTAAAGTAGTGTCATTCTTGGTAATTTCTTCTCTTTTTGGACTAATAACATAAGAAGAAACAAAAAACCAAAGAGATATAAACAATGGCTGAAGCACAGATGCTAAGAAAATTTAGCAACAAATACTGTTAAATCAGTAGTAGAGTAGAGAAATGAAATGAGGAACAAACAAAACCCAAAAATGTTAGATGTGAAATGCTCTGCAAGACAGGAAGAGGAAGCATAATCCTCGAGAAATGCATAGTCTCACAAAGTGGAATGCAGACAGAGAGAAACACAGAAGGGGAAAGCAAGAAGAGAAAATGGAATAGACTTGCAAAGGCATGACCCCTACATAGTTTAAGATTAATATCTACTACAGCAGTCTCAAGTTTCTTACGTGGATTTATACAGTAACAAAGAGACAGCAAGATTCTTGAAACATAAAAGAAAACGACAATGCCTGCTTAAAGTACTGGTGTCTCCTAACCAAAAGAAAGGGATGCTGAGAGCTCACTTCCAGTGAATGAAGGGTCCAGTTACACTATGAGTTCAATTAAGAGAAAATCAACCAGCTCATTATTATACACAAGGACATTCATTCTTCTGAGTGAGGCGAGTGATTACAACATGAATAGAAAAGCCACAAACCACTAATCAGGGAATCTCAGGTTTGACCCATTCAAGTATATTCCAAATTACCCAATTAGCGGGATTGCCAATAAGTTCCTCGTAGTAGTTATATTTGCACTGATGATACCATAATCAGTTACCTTAATCAAGCCTTTGTCAACAGTAATGATGGGCTGAATATACTCATAACAAGTACTGGGAAATTGGAGCCACCAGGTCTTTGTTGTTGAGTTACTCAAAATTCCGCTGTAGTGACTGTTCTGAGAGAACTGTGTGAGTTTTATTTGGTTCAGTTTTGTGTTACCCCTGCTCTTTCACTCTCATGCAGTGCTTATATTTCCTACACACCTGCCTTTTCTTGAGAGGGCACCATCTCTTCTTTGATGACTAGGGAGCTCTGCTCCCAGGCTGGAATCATTGGCTGTCATCTTGTGCCATATTGTTGAAGCCAGGATTCTTAGTCCTCTTGTTTGCTACATACTCAGATTTTTGAGCCTTCGGAAGACTTTAAATGAGCCCAGCTTCCCCATCCCAGACTTTCGTGATGATGGCAGCATTCTTCATGTTTGTTAAGCGGCAATTTTTATTTGACAGAATGGACTTTTCATCTATCTGTAGTTCCAGTAACAGCTTGTTCTACAGCAGGTGTTAGGTGTTGTTAAATTGTCTATGATTCATAGAGAACTTATGAAAAATAGATCTGAGCCTTTCCCTAATCTGTAGATATTCATGATCTCTGCCATGCTTGTTTCAGTCAATGTGTCAAGCCATCTCATTGTGGGTCTTCCTTTCTTTCACTGACCCTCAACCTTTCCAAGTATGATGTCCTTCTCCAAGGAGTGGCCCCTTCTGACAATATACCCTTTGACAATATGCAAAGTATATGAGATGAAGCTTCTCCATCCTTGCCTTTAAGGAACATCCTGATTGCACTTCTTACAAGAAAGATTTATTTGTTCTTTAAACAGGCCATGGGTATTAAATATTCTCTTCTCTAACACCACAATTCAAAGACATCTACTCTTCTTCAAGTCTCCTTATTCATTGGCCAACAGTCCGATGTACATGAAGCAATTGAAAAGAGCATGGCTTGGGTCAGGGGCACCTTCGTCTTTAAACAACATCCTTGCTCCTTAACAATATAACAATGTCTTTGACAACAGATTTTTTCAGTATAACTTTGAGTTTATCCTACCTACATTTCAGGACCATTTTAAGAATAGATTCAATGCAGTGAACACTGATGACTAAAGACCAGATAACCGTGTGATGATCAGGATATCATTCATGAAAAGAAAGTGTCCTTTACCAAGACAAGGAAGAAAGAAAAGATCAAATGAAAGTCAGCAGAGACTCTGCAACTTTCACTAGAACATGGAGAAGAAAAAACAAAGGGAAGAAATTCTGAAGTAACAGAACTGAACAGAAGATTTGAAAGGACAACTTGAGAAGACAAAACAAAGTATAATAATAAAATGTACACAGACATGAATCAGAAAATCAACAGAGGAGAACATGATCAGAATTTCTCAAACAGAGAGAACTGATGAACAAATTCAAGCCTTGAGTTGTAATAGTGAAGGATTCTGTGGGTAAAGTGTTGGACGATTGAAGAACTATAAAAAAAGATGGAAGGAATATGCAAAGTTACTGTAGCAAGAAGAATGCATCCAAATGGAATAATTTCAGGAAGAATCATAAGATCAAGAAGCTAGGATCATGAAAGAAAAGTCCAAGATGCCTTGAAGGTGTTGATAAAAAAAATAAAATCTCAGAAATTGACAGAATACAAACTGAGGTGCTTCAGCAAACAGATACAGCTCTGACACATAGGAAATAATTAAAAATAATTGGAGAACAAATAAATGAATGAGTAAATAAGTAGAAAAAATTGATATTTTACTTTTTTATATAAAAATAGAGGCTGGAGAACATTATGTTGAGTTAACTAACTCAGTCTCATAAGGACAAATTCTGCAAACAACCACTATTGTAAAAACAGAAGGCTAGCTAATAAGATGTATACGAAAATCCAAAGAGGGTAAAGGAGGGAGTTGTTGTTATGTGTCATCGAGTAGGGGACTAAAGAAAGTAATATTTTAGTCATAACATAGTTTTGAAAGAGGTCAGGAAGTGCGCTTAAAATAAGTCTTACCACAGCACATAGAAGAATCTTGCTTGTCCTTGTTTTGGTTTTTCCCCCAATCCTTATATTCATGTCTAATACACAAGTTTAATAAAGAAATGCTGGTATGCAGTCTTTTTTATTCCTTTCTAGTGATAATCATGGGGGGAAATCTGAATATAAGATCTGAATAACCTAAGGTGGAAATAAAAGAATTATCACAAATTGAAGGACAGAATACTAATATTCTGCGTTATCTGGAAAGTAGAATCAGAGACTGTAAAACTGTAAGGCCTCTAGAATTAAAGGTACTCTTCAAGGTGAATGGATTTGCTGCTGCATAAGAAATGATGTTGGAACCAGTGGTGAAGAGATTATCGCACAGTGTTACCACAATTGGACAGTTAGGGTATGACATTAATTACAGCATAAATAAAAAGCTTCATGACAGAGGTCAACACCGTCAGAGCAAAATATCTGAATGACTCTTTAAGTCCTAGCAAGTAGAGGAATGACTTTAAAAAGAGATTACATTTAAGTTTGATCTTTTTAAGCATTATTCAAAAGTATAGACCTTTGTGTGAATTCTTCATGAAAACCTCTTTAAGACAGCGATTTAAGAACTTGTGGTTTAGGTAACAGAAATCTCTCTCATTGCTATAGAGTCAGAATTGACTGATAGCTGACCCTCCAGCAGGGTTTTTGGGGCCTTTCATGTGGGAGGATGTTTCCATTTTTCTCCCACAGAGCACTTGGTGATTTGAATTTCTAGAGAGGCACCATATTTGGATTAGTAGCATAACTCCTTGTGGACTTACCAAATAATAATTGGGGGGGGGGACCCAACAAACTACTGATACCAGCTCTGAATGCAAAAGCTCACTTTGGGAAGAAATGATACAATTATTTGGTGGCAAGCCTATTTAAAAAGAAACAAACAATGATTACAGTGTGCCCAACACTGTGCTAAGCCCAAGATGAGTCCATCAGTTTGAAGTTCCCTTCTAATTTCATCTGAAGTGCTAGTGATGCAGTGGCTAATTTGGTCAGCAGTTTGAACACGCCAGCTGCTTTGAGAGGGAACGATGTGGCTGTCTACTCCTGTAAAGACGAATAACTGGAAATCCGATAAGTTCTGCTCTATCCTATGACTCAGAATCAGTCTAGTGACAATGGGGGGAGGGGGGGGAGAAAACGAAACTTCTTGAATTCTGATTGTGTGTTGTAGAAGTCTAACATATAACATCATGTTCTTGCTGCTGCTCTTGGGTAATTTTTAACAGATTTTCAATCCAGCAATACCATGCGACAGAGGAAATGAGTTCCAAAAGCTGTAATCTTTAAGCAAATAGTCAAGATTTTTATCTTTTTCCCCTTGATGAGCTACTAGTTAGATTCGAACTATCAACTTTTAGTAACTTAGAATTTGATCATTGTGCTACCAGGACTAAGTATTAAGTTGCTCTGAGAGTTCCTAGAAAATATTGGGTAGGGGATAGAAGACAATTCTGAAAAACAAGTCAAATTTTTTTTTTTTTAATTTAAGGTTTCTTTTCATTAACTACAGAAGCAGTGATCCATGGAATATGGTGGCCTAGTGGTAAGAAACTGCACTGCAATCCCAAAGGTGGTTGTTGTTATGTGCCGTTGAGTCATTTGCAACTCATAGCGACCCTATGCACAACAGCTCTAAACCCTGCTCTATCCTGCGCCAACCGCACCGCCTCTGACACACCCATCCCGATTACCCCAGTCACCGAATCAGTCCATCTCATAGAGGGTCTTCCCCTCCTGTGCTGTCCCTCCACCCTCCCAAGCATGATGTCCCTCTCCAAGGACCCGTCCTTCCTGGCAACATGTCCAAAGTATGTCAGACGAAGTCCCCCAAAGGTATGTGGTTCAAATCCACCAGCTGCTCTGTGAACAAAAGATGAGACATCTCCTCCCGTGCAATTAGCTTTCTCTGAAAACCCACCAGAGGATCAGTTGTGAGTTGGTTATGACTTGATGGTACACAACAACCATCAACATCTTCAGCTTTTTAAGTTTGCGGGGAAGCTGTTACCTCAGTGGATCTATATAAAGTTGATATGGGATTTACCAGTCCCATATAATTATATTGAAATCCGTATAGCAAGTTTCCCCCATTATTTTCAGCATGCTTTACATTATTTAAAACACATAACATCAACAAAAGATTCAAAGCAAAAAATAATTTGGTCATGAAAAGTTAAAATAGAAATTATACATGTACACAAACATAAAAACTGGTCATGTAATTCAGCTTTATATAAATAGCATATTAAGTTGTAAAAAAAAGGACTCAATTGCTTTCTATACCATGAAACTTGGGCAACAAATAAAAATGACAGAAGCTTTGTGGTGTTGGAAAATAGCACTCAATATTTCATGCCAAGCCAGAAGAACAGCCAAGCCTGTCTGAGAGCAAAGGTACCCTGGGTGCTCCTTAGAGGCAAGGATTGTGAAACTGGATCTCACATACTTTGGATATGTTTTGCAGGATGAGCCAGTCCTTGGAAAGGGACCTTATGCTGGGAGAGGTGGAGGATCCGAGAAAAAGCAGAAGACCTTCAGCAAGATGGATTGACATAGTGACTGTAATAATGGGCTCAAAGATATCAGAGAACTTGACAGTAGGGCAGAAAAGGGCAAGGTTGGGATTTGTGGCTCATGGGGTTGCTCCGTGTCCTGTTGACTGATGCCTCCTAACAACAGCAACAGCAAAACACACACACACACAGCTTTGAAGCCGAAATCTCATTAACATGTAACAAAATAAGCATGAGTTCCAAATTCATATGCAAAACACTAATAAATCATTGCAATATGGTGAAAAATGATGCAGTCAGCAACAGTAGGAATGATTAGCAAGCACACCTGCTGGTAAAACAAAGCAATCCGGGGGAATAGTGGAGAAAATACCCAGTGCTGAGACCAAGAGCAGAGGTATGATTTTGAAATGGGTGACAGAAGAAGAAATGTAAGTAGGAATCCTTTGAATATTCTTGTAAGGTCAGATTGGAAAACTGCAGAGGCCCCAGAACCTAAAAAAAGGGGGGGGGGGAAGAAAAAAAATAAATGAGGCCCAGGTAATATTTCTAAGTAGAAAAATTACTACCCCTCTTGAGATTTTTCTAACGGACTGCCCTGCTCTTCAACTCTTCTTGGTTTTGTTGTTCTAGATAAGGGAAAATAATGTTGTAAGAAGAGTCAAACGTATTCCAAATTATAGCATACATAAGCATAACAGAACGAAACACTACCCAAACTTGTGCCACCCGTACAACTGCTTCTTTACTAGAGTCCGTTGTTTTAACCACTGTGTCAGTCCATGTTGATTTCTATTCATTCCTTTTATTCAGTTACCCAAGACTATACTGAGCATCTCTTTCTCCAGGGACTGGGGTCTCCTGATAACATGTCATAGACTAAGGAGACAAAACCTCACCATCCTTGCCTCTTGGGAGCATTCTGTCTCTATTTGTTCCATGATATATTTGTCTGTTGTCTTGGTTGTTGGTGCTTCTATGTGCCTTTGAGTTAAGTATGATTCACAGCGACCATATAAACAACAGATCTGAACCTTGTCCTATCATGTGCCATCCTCATCCTCTCTGACACATTTGAGTTCATTGCTGCGGTCACTATGTCAGGGGCTACCTTGCTTTTGCAGACTTTCCACCTTTCCAAGCATGATATCTCTTTCCAAGGAATAGTCTCTCCTATCATATGTCCCATGCTCACTTTGGCAGCACATATATTAATATGGAAATGGTCTAGAGAAGATTAGCATAGGCCCTGCACAAGGATGACACCTATATTCGTTAAGCATTCCATGTATTTTTGACCTCCGTTGCATTGATTGACTATGGCACCTTTACCTTTAATCAATGCAGATTTTCCATCAGGTTGAGCAATGATCTGTGTTCTGTAAACAATCTCCTCCCGCTTCCTCTGACCATGAATAAAGTTCAACTTCTAAAAAAAATGCTCAAAGTATTTAAGATGAAACTTCACCATCCTTGCGTCTAAGGAGCACTCTGGTTACACTTTCTTCAAGACATCTCTGTTCTTCTGGCAGTTCATGAAATATTCAACAACCTTTTCCCATACCACAACTCAAAGAAAAATGGGAATCCCAAACACTTAATTGTGCTTATGAGAAACATATATTTGGACCAGGAGGCAGTCATCAGAACAGAGCAAGGAAACACTGCCTGGTTCAAAATCGGGAATGGTATGCGTCAAGGATGTGTCCTATCTCCTTATCTTTTCAATATACATGCAGGAAAGATTAACCTGGAGGTTTGGCTCTATGAGGAGAAGTGTGGCATCAGGATTGGAGGTAGACTCATCAACCAATCTGTGTTATGCAGATGACATAACTCTGCTTGCTAAAACTGAGGAGGACCTGAAGTAATTGCTGCAAAAGGTCAAGGACTGCAGCCTTCAATATGGATTGAAGCTCAACATCAAGAAAACAAAGGTTCTCACCACTGGGCCAATTGGCAGCACCATGATAGATGGTGAAGAGGTTGAGACTGTTGACAGCTTCAGTTTCCTTGGCTCTACAGCCAACACTCTTGGTACCAGCAGCCAGGAAATTAAAAGAAATAAAAAGGTGCACCTGATACAGGCCATGGTCTTTACAATTACTTGCTATACATCAGAGAGCTGGACAATGACTAGGAATGATAAAAGGAGATATGATGCCATTGAGCTGTGGTGCTGGATAAGAGTATTGAATATACCATGGACTGCTAGGAGAATAAACAAGTTTGTCCTGGAGAGGGTGAAGTGAGGCTGCTTCTTGGTGGCAAGGATTCTGAAGCTTCATCTGACATACTTTAGATATGTTGCAAGGTGGGACCTGTCTTTGGAGAGGGACATCATGCTTGGGAGGGTGAAGGGAAAATGCAGGAGAGGAAGACCCTCGATGAAATGGATTGATTCAGTCACTGGGGTAATGGGGGTAAGTGTGGCAGAGACAATAAGATTGGCAAGGGATAGAGTATGGTTTAGGACTGTTGTACGTAGGGTCGCTGTGAGTTGCAGGGGACTAGACGGCACATAACAACAACAGCAACAGCTCCCAGACGATTACTTAGAAAGACTGTGGTATGAATCAGGTGCACCTTATTCTTTACACAGACATCATTGTTCTTCAGGACCTTGGAGAGTTCCCTGACAGCCAACCTTCTTGGTGTGATGTCTCTAGATTTCCTTATTGCTGGTACAAATGGTGTTAATTGTAGATTTCATTAATACAAAATCATTGACAAGTTCAATACTTTCAAATGCTTTTCCAATAATTTCAAAAATGTCAAAATAATTTTCATAGTCTTTTCAATAATTTCAAAAACAAGCTGTGGCTGACTCTGAGAAGAATGAGAATCCCGGGACGTTTGATCGTGCTAATATGAAACCTATACTTGGACCAAGAGGCAGTCGTCAGAAGAGAGCAAGGAGACACTATATGGTTCAAAATGCCTTTTCAGTCTGTATGCAGAACAGATCATCCGAGACGCTGGGCTGTACGAAAAGGAATGTGGCATCAGGATTGGTGGAAGAGTCGTCAATAACCTGTGTTATGCAGATGACACAACTCTGCTTGCTGAAACTGAGGAGGACCTGAAGCTCTTGCTGCAGAAGATCAAGGACTGCAGCCTCCTTTATGGATTGAAGCTCAACATCAAGAAAACAAAGATTCTCACCACTGGGCCAATCAATTTGCAGCATCAGCATGGATGGTGAAGAGATTGAGATAGTTAAAAGTTTTCGTTTACTTGGCTCCACAATCGACACTCTTGGTAACAGCAGCCAGAAAATCAAGAGATTAATTGCATTGGGAAAGTCGGCTGTGAGGGACCTCTCAAGAGTCATGAAGAGCAATGACGTCAGGCAGGAGACTAAGGTGCACCTGATCCGGGCTATAGTCTTCGCAATTACATGCATACATCAGAGAGTTGGACAGTGAATAGGGTTGATAGAAAGGCAATTGATGCCCTTGAGCTTTGGTGCTGGAGAAGAGTGTTGAATATACCATGGCCTGCTAGGAGAACAAACAGGTTTGTCCTAGAGAAGGTGAATCGGGAATGTTCCTTGGAGTCAAGGATTCTGAAGCTTTGTCTGGCATACTTTGGGCATGTTGCAAGGAGGGACTGGTCCGTGGAGAGGGACATCATGTTTGGCAGTGTGGAGGGGCGGCAAGGGAGAGGAAGACCTACGATGAGATGGATCGATTCTGTGACTGGAGAGGTGGGAATAAGTGAGTTTGGGATGGCTAGGTTGGCACAGGACAGAACAGCGTTTAGAGCTCTTGTACATAGGGTCACTATGAGTCGTAAATGACTTGATGGCACATAACAACAACAGTAACATTTTGTTCCAGTGTTTTTCTTCTGTGCTGCTTGAACTTTCTTCATTACAGTTGGCTCTTGTTCACATGATACTTCCTGAATATTTTCAAAGTCAGCCTTTCCCCCCACCCCCTGTTCAGTGACTGTTGTATTTCTTCCATCTTCTTAAGTGCTTTCTGGATTATTCACAATTTTGACAATAGGATCTTAAGGTTTGAATTTGAGTTTCAGTGCTTTTAACCTTTGGAATACCAAGTGAGTTCTTCCTTTCCGTTCTCCAACCACAGTTCTTTGCACATTCCGTTAAAATACTTTGCTTTGTCTTCTCAAAGTACCCTTCAAAGTCTTCTGTTCATCTATTTTACTTCATTTCTTGCCTTTGTTTTGGTTTCTTGACACTCCAGCACAGTTTTCTTATTCTCTTCTGACATTCGTTTTGGTCTTTTCTTTGTCCTCCACCTTTGTAAAGACTTTTTGCTTTCTTTATGGATAATATTTCTGATGTCATCTCACAATTCTTTGAGCATTAATGTACAATGTCTCAAACCTTTGAAGATAATATTTTTTCATTCTTTTCCCCCCATTTTTTAAATGCTAGTTTATATGCAAAGTTCATAAATTTTGTGAAAACAATTTTTAAATTCAAGTGGGATAAACTAAAAAATAATTTTTAAGATAATTTTTAAAATTCAGTTGGGATAGACCCAAAGCCATACTTTAGTTTTTGAGGACTTGTTTACGTTTTCTTCAACTCTTATTTGAACTTGCACGTGAGTAATGGATGGTCTGATCCATGTCAGCACCTGGACTTGTTTTTACTACTGATTTTGAGCTTCTCTCCAGTGATGCTTTCCATCACGGGATGCCCATGTGTACAGTTGACATCTGTATTGCTTTTAAAAAAAGGTTTTTGCTATGAATAAATAATTGAGTATACAAATTTGTCATTCATTCTCAAGCCTCATTTTTATCCCTAAGTTAATGATTTTCAGTTAGCATTCCTTCTGCTTTGCTTCTAGCTTTTGCATTCCAGTCACCAATTATTATTAATGCATCTTGACTATATGGTTGTTGAGTCATTTTCTGACTGCAAAAGATGGTAGAATTCCTCAATTTACTCATCTTTGGCTTTTGCTGTTGGTACATATGTTTTAATGGCACAATTATGTTATCAAATCTTTCTTTGATGTATATTTATAGTTTCCTGTCACTCATAGGACAGATCTTGAATTGTTCTTTTTAACTGTGAATGCAGTATAATTTTTCTTGAATTTTTTTATTCCCAATATAGCAGCTTATATGATTGTCTCATTAAAAATGGCCAGTGCCAGTCCATCTCAGCTCACTAATTCCTAAGAGGCTGATCTTTATAAATTCTATTTCCTTGTTTACAGTTTCCAATTGTCCTATATTTGGAGTCTGTACATTATATGTTCTAATTATTAACGGATGTTCACAGCTATTTATCTTAATTTTTTAGTATTTTTTTTACTCTAATGCTCTACTTCTAATAGTGTTCCTCTAAATTGTTCATAGAGTTTTCAAACTACTATTTCAGAAATGTGTGGCTGGTCCTTCTTTGTCTTAATCTGGAAGCTTTACTGAAACCTGATCATCATGTGTGGCTGGCTGGTATGAAAATACCAGAGTTATCAGTATGTTTTAGCCATCAAGCTACCTCAGTGCAGTAACTGACAGACAAGTACAGCACCCATAAAAGCAAATGATGAACAAATAAGCATAGACAAACACAAATTATACAGTAAGCAGCAGTATATAAGACTTTTCCTTTCACTCTCTTACTGCCCCCCACCCCCCCACTACCCTGATTCCACAAACTGGAGACAAATGCTGTACTCCTAACATCGAACCATAAAAGTGAGTAAGGAAGACAGAGCTTGGCTCAGAATATAGTTATCTCCCAATAAGGATGATTTATACCCCATTCATGTTCTCAGTTTGTCTGAGTGCTTCCAGGTATTGGTAATCTATGGTATATTCAGCATTCTTTGCCAATACCACAATTTTTAAATTTTTATTTCTTTTTTTGTTTGTTTGGTTTTTTAATTTTTTCTTTTTAAAAAATACATAGTTATTTCAACAGTTATAAAATAATCAATTCTTTAGTCCTCATTTGTTGCCCAATGTCACATGCATATGAAGTGATTTAAGATAATATGTTAGTTCAGCTGCACCTCAGCCCTCAAAATGACATCCTTACTCTTTAGCACTTTAAAGTGATCCCTGAAAATAAATTTTTCCAGTGCAATATATCATTTGATTTTTGTGGCTGCTGCTTTCTGGGTATTAATTGTATATTCAAGAAAAATTAAATCCTTGACAACTTTGATCACTTTTCCATTTATCATGATTTTGTTTATT
>NW_006399761.1:29360270-29361870 GCF_000299155.1 Elephantulus edwardii | reverse complement strand
AAGTTGGCAGAGGATAGAGCAGGGTTCAAGGCTTGCTAGGAGTCACAAGTGATTTAACAGCACATAGCAACAAGAAGAAGACAAGCTATAGAAAAATAACTCCTAATTTCTCTTAGTTATTATACTGAAAACATTGGATATTAAGGATATATAAATCAATCAATCTATAATAATTATTAATATTATGCTGAGACGATATATGTTTTAATAAGAAATATATTGTAGTTCTAATTAACATTGCAAAATTATTTGAAGTAAAAATTCAATGGTAGTATACTCTGATTGCTAACATGGTGGAATTTTTTTTTAATACTTTCTTTATTACTTCAATATCACAATAATATCAAACTCATTTTCTAACAAAAATCAACTCAATCTAGTAACAGAATAGGCCCCTTGAGTGACAGGGTATATGATATAGTTCATACTGTGTTAATGTAAGTATTCTCTGAAGTTCTAAATTCTGGCAGTCATTATCTAAATATGATAATAAATGTTTAGGACATACCCAGGAGTAGCTAACATCAATTACTTCACGTGTTTGCAAAGCTGAACAAGGACAAAATAAGACAGAAGAAGTGATGCGGTAAAATTGTGGTGTTGAGAAAATATAGTGAAAGTACTGTGGACTATGAAAAGAATGAGCAAATCAATATTTGAAGAGATACAGTCAGAATATTCATTTGAAGCAAGAATAAGAAAACTTTGGGTTACTTATTTTGAACATCAGGAAAGATTAGTTACCAAAAATGGATGTCATATTAGATAAAGCAGAGAGTTATCCAAAATGAAGAACATAAAAAAAATGACAGGAATTGACATAGTCACACCAAGAATAGACTCAAATATAACAAATATCATAAACATAATGTAGAATTAAGCATGTTTCATTCTTTTATAAACAAGGTTGCCATGAGTTAAACCCAACTCTTCAGCCACCAAAAAAAAAAAAAGGAAAAAAAAAAAAAAAAAAAAAGGAAAGGTATCACTTGTTCAAGACTCTCTACTGTATTGTAGTACCCTATGCACAAGACTGTGAACGTGTGGCAAAGCCAGCAGTGCATCCAAAGACCAAGATTATGAAGGACAGCAACAAATTCTTCCTGCAAGTTGTGGAAAGTCACGTGTGTTAAATTAGAACTCTGTTCTTAAAGGTTTCTGATGACTCATTTTTCTAAATAGACCATTAGACATTTCTTCTGAGTTGCTTTTGGATGGATTTAAACTTTTAGCATTGTAGACAGCAGCCAAGTACTGTAACTACACCACTCAAAGCCATAAGAAATGAGTACATTCATTTGAGAAATACACTACTAAATAATTTAGAAACATTATTTCCCCTAAAAATGCTATCTTTTGGAGAGGCTGCTATGTAAAACATAAGGTTGAATAAGGGAGCTCTGGTAGCCTAATGGCAAGAAGCTGAGCTGCAATCCCAAAGGTGTATGGTTCAAATCCACCAGCTTCTCCGTGTGAGAAGGACTGGAAATCTCATCTCGTGTGATAAACTTCTTTTGAAAACCCACTGTAAGGTCGGTTAGGGGTTGGTTCTGACACAGCAATAGCAACAACAACAACAACAAGGTAGGTCATATATTTA
>NW_006399761.1:29357243-29358455 GCF_000299155.1 Elephantulus edwardii | reverse complement strand
TCCTTCCTTCCTTCCTTCCTTCCTTCCTTCTCTCTTCTCTCTTCTCTCTTCTCTCTTCTCTCTCTCTCTCTCCCAAAGCTTTATTTAAGTGATTCATTCTAACTGAGGAGGTTCACTGGCCATGGGTCTCTGGGCCAGACACCATACACTAGTATACATGCATACATATACACACACACTCACAGGACTAAATATTTATTATATGTAAGTGAAAAGTAACAGATAGTCTCTGTATATTTAAAGATAGGAGCCCTGGTGGTGCAGGGTTTAAGTGCTCAGCTGCTGAGAAGCTGTCAATTCAAAGCCACGAGCTACCCTGTGGGACAGAGACCAGGTGGTCTGCTCCCCTCAAGAGCTGTAGTCCTGGGAGCCCTGTGGGGCACTTCATTCTGCCCTGAAGCAGCACCACGAGTCGCCTGTCTGAAGAGGACTCCTAGGGGTATACTCAAAAAAAGGTAGGTGGTTCAAGCCCACCCGCTGCTCCCTAGAAGCCGTGGCAGTCAAGCCTTGGAACTGCTGTGAGCCAACTTTACCCTGTCCTGTAGGGTCATTAGGAGTTGGCATCAACTTGGTGGTAACGAGTTTGGCTGTATTACATTTCTCTTCAAAAAGTCTGCGGGTGGTACAAATGGTTAGCGTGCCTATCTGCTAACTGAAGGAAGGGAGGATTGAATCCAGCCAGAGGCAGGCTGGCCTGGGGATGCAACTCAGCCAGGAGAAACCCTGTGGGGCACATCTGTAAGCCAACACCAGACCAGAGTCCTCGTCAGCCTGCTAGAAACTGAGGGAAGCAGAGGCTTATCTAGATATACACACACTTAACAGGGGCCGATGCATGCTTATTGTGGTTGTGCAGCACAGTGAAGGGGAGAGAGATCCAAATCAGGGGACACTGACAGTCTTGCACACTACAAGTGCGGAGGAAAGGGGTTCGCACTTTCAGGGACTGGGCAGGAAGGGGGGGATTTGAACACACATGGATGAAGGAACCAAAGGAGGCGAGACACCAGGCACAGCAGTGCA
Organism: Elephantulus edwardii; assembly: GCF_000299155.1. Taxonomy (NCBI): domain Eukaryota; kingdom Metazoa; phylum Chordata; class Mammalia; order Macroscelidea; family Macroscelididae; genus Elephantulus; species Elephantulus edwardii. The sequence continues at coordinate 29,357,432 of NW_006399761.1, read as the reverse complement.
GGCCGTTCAGACAACATGTGTGCTGGGCAGACAACAGTGTGTGCTGGGCAGAGGGAAGCAATCTAATCAGAGATTGTGTAAAACAGAGCCTCATCCACTAGCACCAATGTTGGTCTGTGTCTGACTGGAAGCGATCTATATTTGTTCCCATTCCAAAGAAAGGTGGCCCAACAGAGTGTGGAAACTATA
>NW_006399761.1:29345323-29354738 GCF_000299155.1 Elephantulus edwardii | reverse complement strand
ATTCAAGCCTTAGGTTTTCTGATCACTTGCTATGCATCTGAGAGCTGGACAGTGAAGAAGGATGACAGAAGAATTGACATCTTTTAGCTGTGATGTTGGAGAAGAACAATGAACATCCCATGATTGGCCAAAGAAACAAACAAACACATCTTGGGGAGGGTGCAGCCGGAGTACTCTTTGGAGGCAAGAATGACGAGGCTTCACCTCACATATTCCAGGCATGTTGCTAGGAGGGGATATTCCTTGGAGAAGGACATGATGCTGGGAAGTGTGAGGATGGCACAGGATAGAATTGGTTTCAGATCTTTTGCTCATAGGGTCACTATGAGGAGTACTCAACTCGACAGCACCTAACAATAACATCAACAACAATATTGATGGCTTTTTTTCTGCCCTAACAAGTAGTTTTAAAATCTTTTTATATTGGTTTATTTCAATTTTTTATCTTTCCTGTCTGGCTTTTGCAAAGACAATTCTAATCTGCTTTTTACCTCATCACTTTGCATCTCACTGCCCCTGATTTGATCCTGAAGCCCTTTCATGCTGCCCTTTCCCCATCAACTACAATACCGAAGAACACAACAAATTGGATCATCATGCATTATTCAGTCACAGGCAATTTTCAAATAATAAAACATAAACAAATAAGTAATGAATTGAGTCTCTTCTTTGCCATGATTAAACTAAGCTGTCAGTGATTTCCTTCATGTTAACCACAGTAGTAGAAAAATAAAGTATAAGAGTCGAGCATAAATATAAAAAAATTGCTTAATGAATACTGTGAAGAAGCTGAGGTATGAGCTGAATCAGGAGAAAGCAATGTTGATTGCAAATCATTAGTCTGCTACTCAGCTGGCAAATTATTATATGAGCCATAACTCACAGTGGGGAATACCTACAGTTGCATGCTAAAAGTGTATTGCCTGATGAATGTCCACCTATATTTAACCAATGCTCACACACACTTGTATGTATATGTGTGTGTGCTCTCTATATACACATGCATGTTATACTGATCTTTATTATAGCTACTTAAAAAGAGTTTAATATTGTTACCAAAAATATTATTAACTGATGACAGCAGATTTCTATCTTTATATTGTTGTTAAGTGCTGTCGAGTCGAACACAGCTCATAGCAACCTTATGAACAAAAGGCGTGAACGCTGTTCTATAATTATCGCTGTTTCTCTAAGTTCATAGAGTTTCTAGAGGCATGTTTAGGAAGTGGATGCCACTCCTGCTTCGAAGCCTGTCTTAATCCGGGAGCTTCACCAAACACTGTCTATCATGGTTAATTATTATGACATTTGTCACACCAGAGGCACAGTGTTCATTCATCTTCACAGCAACCACAAGTCACCTCAGCACAGCAAATTAACAAACGGGTGCTGTATCACTTAGAATAATGTTAGTCCAAACAAAACTAATACCAATGGCCCATCCAAATTTTAAATACAAAGGCCCTCCACCAGATCCTGTTGACGCGAAAACAAGCAGCTTCTTGCCCACAGCTCATTGTTAGCTAAATCCAGGAAATCCAGTCAGTTCACACACAATAGTGAACGAAATAAAAACCACATCTGACCCTCAACCAACACAAAGCATCCTACCTCCCAGAATCCAACCGCTTCACACATCAGCCTCCACTAAATATTTAATTTTTGATGTAATTACTCAGGACTGTGAGTATGCATTTCAGAAGTCTAGCACTCAATCTATAAGAAAATTACTGCCCTACAGAGATCAATGTGAGAAGAGAAGAGTATTCCTTTTATTTTAACTATGAAAATTCTGATTTTATTTGAAGTTCACTCTAGTTTGTGACTATTTTAATGGGGAATGACATGCTTTTCTCTAAGGTTGGTTTCAACATTGGACTTAACTACTAACCTCATGTTTATGTTTTGTATCCACCCAGTAGTAACTATGAAAGAAAGGTCTGGCATTGTTCTCTAATATTATAACCTTTGAAAACCCTAAGAAAACCCTAATTCAATTTTACCCTAATATTTGGGAAGGTTCCAGGAGTCATATAGACTCAACAGCAATAGCTACTGTCTTCTCTGCTACTCCAAAGTAATGAAAAATAGAAGGGAAAGAGATGTAGGAATTCAAAGATGTATGTCAATTACCTAATCTTCAACTTTCAACAGGTAAGCATGATATTTTGTTGTTGTTGTTGATTGCCATCGAGTTGAGCATGCATGACGCACAGTGATCCTTTGAACAAAAGGCCTGAAGCCTTTCTATAATTATCAGCATTTATCCAAATTCATAGTTTCCAGAAGCATGTTGTTAAGGAAGTGGATGCCACTCCTGCTTCCAGGCATGTTATGAGACATAAGTATTTTGTCCATTTTGTTACTGGGTTATCAGTCTTTGTGGAGGCCCTATAGTATTCTGTAAATTTTCGTAAGACCCTTTTCTGAGATGTCATTATCAAATGTTTTTTTCCCAGTCTGCAGATTTTCTTCTTGCTATATTGAAAAACGTTTTTGACGGACATGGGGACTTGATTTTTTTAAGGGACTTGATTTTTTTTAAGGTCCCATTATTCAATTTTGTCCTCTCCTGATTATGCATTATATTTGCAAGTATATTTATGCCATAGGCTAGAGTTTCTAAGTTTGGTTGCATTTTGTCTCTTATGATCCTTACTGTTTTGTGTTTTACTTTTAAAATTGAGATTGTAATGAAAGTTTATAGAGAACATGGATTTCTATTCATTTATTGTTGCACAGTTTCCTCCCAGGTCAACCATCCCTCCAGTTCACTTTTCTCCTAAAAATAAAATAAAATAAAAAAATAAAAAATCCTTTCATTGCTCTACAACTCCCCCTTCCCAGACCACTTTACTACACAGCTCTTATTCTGGGCTGTTGTCATGCAAATACTTTCTAATCATATATTCAGTTTAAGGAGTTCTATCCCTCATCTGTTTCAATGCAGTGTACATTATTTATTCTCTCTTTTCTTAGTTTCTCCCCAACCCTGATGTCAGTCCTGTTTTATAACACGGTTTTATACAGTATTTATCTTTTCTTGTGACTGAGATATTTCACTCAGCATAATGTCCTCCAGGGTCACTCATTTTTTTGTATTTTCATGACTTCCTTGTTTTCAATGCTGTATAGTATTCCCTTGTGTGAGTATACCACAGCTTTATCCATTCATTTGTTGATGGGCACTTACTTGGGTTGATTCCAACTCTTTGCTATTATGAACAAAGCAGCAATAAACATGGGTGTGCATATATCTGCTTGGGTGGCAGTTCTGGTTTCTTTAGTGTATATTCCCAGTAGTGGAATTTCTGAGTCAAATGGTATTTCTATTTCCACCTTTTTGAAAAAGCACCATATTGCCTTTCAGAGTGGTTGCACCATTTTACACTCTCATCAACAGTGGATAAGGGTCCCAGTTTCTCCACAACCTCGCCAGCATTTGTTGTTTGCTGCTTTGTTGAATTTTGCTATTCTTACTGGGATGAGATGACTGTTTTGTGTTTTACCCCTAGGTCTTTTGATCTGCCCTAAGTTGATTTTTGTGTATAATGTGAGATGTGAATATTGTTTTTGTTTTCTCAAGTAGGTGTCCAGTTTTGCTAACATGTCTTATTGAAGAAATTGTTCAAACAACAAATTCTGGTGAGGTTGTGGAGAAACTAGAACCCTTATTCACTGTTTGTAGGAATGTAAAATGGTGCAACTCCTATAGAAGGCTGTATGGCACTTTCTCCAAAAGTTTCAAATAGAAATACCATCTGATCTAGCAATTCCACTACTAGAAATATCTACTAAAGAATCTAGAACTGCAACCCAAGCAGATATATGCACACCCATGTTTATTGCTGCTTTGTTCACAATAGCAAAGGTTGGAAACAATCCAAGTGCTCATTAACAAATGAAAAGATAGAGAAGCTCTGGTAAATTCACACAATGGAATACTACACTGCATTGAAAAACAAGGAACTCGTGAAATATTATACAAAATGGGTGGCCTTGGAGGACATTATGCTGAGTGAAATATTTCAGTCACAAAAGGACAAATATTGCATAGGGCCACTGTTATAAAATGGGACTGACGTCAGGGTTAGGGGGAACCTAAGAAAAGAGGGGATAAATATGTATACAATATTGAAACAGATGAGGGAGAGAACTGTTTAAAAGGAATGTATGATTAGGTATTATTTTGATGACAAGATTCCGGAAAAATAAATGCATAGTAAAGTGGACTGTGAACTTGTGGGGAGGGTAGGGGGGTGAGGTTTGTTATTTTTACTATGCTGAGTCTTCCTAGGTATGAACAGGGAATACATTTCTATTTAGTTAGGTCTCTTACTCTTTCTTGTAGTAGTATTTTGTAGTTTTCCTTACAAAGTTCTTTTGTATATCTAGCTAGGTGTATTTCAATTTGTGGTTAGCTATTGTAAATGTATTGCTTTTTTTAGCTTTCTTTTCTGTTTTTTATGTTACTCTAGAGAAATTCTACTGAATTTTGTATATTGATTTTGTATCCTGTCACTGTATTAAATTGTTCTACTGAGTCTAAAAGTTTTTCTTGACTATTTGGGATTTTCTGTATATACTATCATATTGTATTTCTTTAGCTACAGTTTTATCACCTCTTTGCCAATTTGAATGTCCCTTATTGTATTTTATTTTCTTGTCAAGTACTTCAAATACAATATTTAAGAGGAATGGTGACAGTGAGCATCTTTGTCTGGTTCCTGTTTGCAAAGGATTAATTTTTCTCCATTGAGAATTATGTTGGTTCTTACATATTTTTAAGTATGTTGAGAAGATTCCGCTGTAATCCTATTTTGTTGTGTGTTTTAATCAGAAAAAGGTTGTTTGTTAAAAGACTATTCTGCAGCAATTGAAATTATTATGTGGTTAGTTCTTGTCCTTTACTTTACAAATGTGATGAAATATATTAATAGTTTTTCTTATGTTGGACTATCTTTGCATATCTGTTATGAATCTTGCTTGATAATGATGAATATCTATATCTATATTTATTTAGATATAGATATTGATACGGTTGGATTCTCTTGGTCAAAGTTTTGTAAGAACTTTTGCATCTTTATTCATTATAGATATTGGCTTTCTCCTTTGCAAATGTCTTTCCCTGATCTTGGTTCATAGAATGACTCTGAGATAATTTATTCTCTTCCTATTTTTTTAAATAATTTAAGTGGAATTAGTGATACTTCATATCTACATGTTTGGTAGAATTCACCCACGAAGCCATCTGAGCTAGACACTTTTCAAGGGGAAGACTTCTTTATAACATGCTTAATTTTTTCTTTTGTGATGATTATGTTCATGTGGTCTACATTTTTCTATGTCAATCTAGGCTGGATGTCGGTTTCTAGGAATTTGCCTATTTCCTCCAGGTTTTCAAATTTATAAAAATATAGCTTTTCATCATATTCCATTATTATCAATTTAATTTAACTGGTCCTGATGTGATGTCACCTGTGTCTTCTCTTAAATTTGCCAATATTATGTCTATTTTATTGACCCTTTCTAAGAATCATGTCTTGGTCTTGTTGATGGTTTCAATTGTTTTTCTGTTTTCTATCTCATTGATTTCAGCTCTTGTCCTAATAATTTCCTTTCTTCTGGAGGGATTAACTTGTTGTTTGTATCTGATGGAGGAATTAAATCATTACTTTTGGTATTTTTTATGTATTTTATTATTGGTATGAACCACCTCCTTAGCACTTTGTATCCTAGAGATTTGGGTATGTTGCATTTTCATTTGCTTCAAGGATATTTTTTATTTCACCTTTTATTTCTTCTGTAATCCAGCAGTGCTCAAATAGGATCTTATTTAACCTCTACATTTTTTTCCCTTTTATCCTTTTGTTGTCAGTGTCCAGTTTTATGGCATTGTGATCTGAGAAGATATTCTGTATTATTTCTTTTTTTTTTTAAAAAAATTGTTTAAGCTGACTTTGTGTCCCAAAACATGATCGGTTCTGGAGAATGCACCATGTGCACTCGAAAAGAGAGTAAGATGCGTTTAAGTTGAGTGAAATACACTGAATAAAATTGTGTAGTTCAGTTCTTCTGCATCTTCGTGAAATTTCTTTTTAATTGATCTGTCCTTTTTTGATAGTGTTGTATTATAGTCACCTACTGCTATTGTGGTGGTGTCTATTTCTTTCTTCAACTTTGTTAACCATCATTTTGCAGGTCTTTCATTTAATGTGTAGATATTGACTGGTGATTAAAGGCTCAATAGATTTTCTTAATTGAGCCTTTAGTCATTATACAACAAATTTCTTCATTTTCATAATGATTTTCTTTTTAAAAAAATTACATTAATTATACTGAAAGTTTGCAGAGACTTTGGATTTCCAGTCATTCATTGTTGCACTTTTCTCACTGCCCACTCTCTCTTTGAAAAGTAAAAGAAAATATTCTTTTATTATTACACAATCCCTCCTCACAAGTCCACTCCACTATGCAGCCTTTATTCTGGACTATTGTCATGACAATAATACCTAATCACATATTCCTTTTAAACAATTCCCTCCCTCATCTGTTTCAATGCAGTATACATTATTTATTCCCTCTTTCTCAGTCTCCCCTCAACTCCAAAGTCAGTCCCGTTTTACAACAGTGGCCCTATACAATATTTGTCCTTTTGTGACTGAGATATTTCACTCAGCATAATATCCTCCAAGGTCACCCATTTTGTATAATATTTCACGAGTTCCTTGCTTTTCAATGCAGTTTAGTATTCCACTGTGTGAATGTACCAGAGCTGCTCTATCCATTTGTTTGTTGATGGTTACTTGGATTGTTTCCAACTCCTTACTATTGTGAATAAAACAGCAATAAACTTGGGTGTGCATATATCTTCTTGGGTGGCAGTTCTAGTTTCTTTAGGGTATATTCCCAGTAGTGGAATAGCTGCATAAACTGGTATTCCTATTTACAACTTTTTGAGAAAGTGCCATACAGCCTTCCATGGTGGTTGAACCATTTTACATTCCCACAAACAGTGAATAAGGGTTTCAGTTTCTCTGCAACCTCGCCAGCATTTGATGTTTGCTGTTCTGTTAAATTTTGCTATTCTGACTGAGGTGAGATGATATTTCATAGTTGTTTTGATTTGCATCTCTCTTAGAGCCAGGGATTTTGAACATTTCTTTATGTCTTTGTTGGCCATCTCAATGTCTTCTTTGGTGAAGTGTCTGTTCATATCCTGTGCCCATTTTCCAACTGAGTTGTTTACCTTTATCTTGTTGTGGTGCTCAAGTATTTTATAAATTCTAGATATTAGTCTCTAATCTGACATGTCATTTACCAAATTTTTTTTTCCAGTCAGTGGTTTCCCTTTTTACCTTCTTGGAGAAGTTTTTGGATGTGCATAGGGATTGTATTCTTGGAAGGTCCCATTCATCTACTTTATCCTCTCCTGGTTGTAGATTTTTCCTGATGCTTAGAAGACTGTTTATGTTGTGAATTTCTTCCAAGCTTCTCTTTAATGAAATTTGTAGTCCTTGGTTTTAGTACTAGGTCAATGATTCACTTTGGGTTGGTTGTTTTGTAGGGAGTGAAGTATGGATCTTGCTTGAATTTTCTACAGATAATTTTCCAATTTCTGCAGCACTGTTTGTTAAAAAAGGTTGTCATTTCCCAACTTAACTGACTTTATCTCCATGTCAAAAATAAGTTGACCATAGGTATATGGTCTGATTTCTGTTTTCTCAATTCTATTCCATTGACCTATGTGCCTATCATTGTACCAGTACCATGTTGTCTTGACCACCATGGGAGTGTAATAGGGTTTGAAATCAGGGAGTGAGATACCTCTTACCTTGTTTCTTTTTCTAAGGAGTGCTTTGCTTATTCTGGATTTCTTTGCATTCCAAATGAAATTGGAGATTGCCTTTGCCATCTCGTTGAAGAATGAAATTGGTATTTGTATTGGGATTGCATTGAACGTGTAAATTACATTTGGTAGTATTGTCACTTTCACAATATTGAGAATTCCTATCCATGAGCAAGAGAAATTCTTCCACTTCTCCAGGTCTCTTTTTGTTTCTTGTAGTAATGTTTTGTAATTTTCTTTGAATAGATCCTTTGTGCTTCTGGTTAGATTTACTCCCAAGTAGTTAATCTTTTGATTAGCTATTGTGAAGGGTATTGTTTTTCTTAGGTCTAATTTTTATTCGCTTTGTCACTGTAGAGAAATCCAATTGATTATTATATCCTGCCACTTTGCTGAATTGGTCAACTATGTCCAGTAGTTTTCTTGCTGAATATTTAGGGTTTTCTGAGTATACTATAACAGAAATTACAAATAGGTTGGGGATGAATACTGAGAAAATTGTGTGAGAGATACTAAAATAAAACTTCTTAGATATAGGGAAAAATGAGTAAATACACATTCAAGAAACTCAACAAGCTGAAAACAGACTTGACCCCAAAAGAAAAACATCAAGATATATCATGATCAAATTCTCCAAAATTAAAGTTAAGGATGGTATACTAAAAGTAGCACAGGAAAAACAGTGAGTCACCTACAAAGAAGAATCAATTTGATTAAGCTCTAGTTTCTCAACAGAAACCATGTGAGTAAGAATATGGTGCTGTGGCATATACAGAAAACAATTGCTAATCCAGGATTGTATACCCGTAAAAGCTGTCCATCAAATAGGAGAGAGAATTAGGTATTTTGCAGAAAAACCAAAACCTAAGGAATATATGGAAATGACAAATCCTTCAAGAAATACTAAGGGGAGTCTTTTACAGAGACAACAAAGTAAAGCGGATGGATCAAAGTAATCAGAAGCAACAGAAAAAGGAAACTTGTAAAATGGCCATGATAAAATCTGGTCTGTCCATGTTGTTGTTGTTATTATGTGATGTTGAGTCACCCTAAATCCTGCTCTATCCTGTGCCAATCCTATTTCTGATACACCTATCCCCATTTCACTAGTCACTGAATCAATCCATCTCATCGAGGATCTTCCTCTCTTGTGTTGCCTCTCCCTCTCTAAGGACTGATCCCTCTTTGCAACATGTTCAAAGTGTGTCAGACAAAGATTCAGAATCCTTGTCTTCAAGGAGGAGCCTGGCTTTAGTGTCTCCAGGACAAACTTGTTTGTTCTCCAAGCAGTCCATGGTATATTCAATACTCTTCTCTGGCACCACAGCTCAAAGGCATCCATTCTCCTTATATCTTAGTCATTGTCCAGCTCACTGATGCATAGCGAGTAATTGAAAAGACCATGGCCTGTATCAGGTATATTTCAGTCTCCAGACTGACATAATTGTTCTTCAGTACTTTGGAGAAGTCTCTGACAGCAAATTTTCCCAAAGCAATTCATATTTTAATTTCCTGGCTGCTGGTACCAAGAGTGTTGATTGTAGAGCCAAGCAAACGGAAGCTGTC
>NW_006399761.1:29342275-29345028 GCF_000299155.1 Elephantulus edwardii | reverse complement strand
CCTACAAGAGACATATTTAAGAAATGAGGAAAAAGATAGCCTAAAAAAATCAAAGGGTGGGGGGAAAATTTATCAAATAAATTGCATCCACCTAAAAGCAGGATTGGTAATATTAATTTCTGATCACATAGAATTCTAGATGAGAAGCCATTGTATAATGATTTAAAGGCTCAAAAGATTAAAAGGACATTACTTTGGTTAACTATGCACCAAATAGTTGACATACAAACCATAAAAAACCATGGTCAACATGGTTGAAAAAAGGAATATAAAGCGTCACAAAAGTACTAGGAGACTTTAACACTGTCAAAAAAGAACAGATTAACTCAAAAGAAACTCAACATAGATGCAGAAAAACTCAAGTATACAATTAGCCATGTCGACATCATAGAAGTATTCAGGGTACTTAACCAAATTAAAACTCAATTTACTTTCTTCTCAAGTGCACATGGTATGTTCTCCAGAACCAATCATATATTAGAACACAAAGCCAGTGTAAAAAAATTTTTTTTAAAAACCAACACATCAAAATAATACTAAGTATCTTTTCAGACCACAGTGTCATAAAACTAGAAACTAATAAATAAGAGGATAAAGGAAACAAAACAAAACAAAAACTCCACCCATATGGAAACTAAAAAACACCCTACTTGAGTATTATTAGTTTATAGAAGAAGCGAAAAATGAAAAAAACAAAAGAAATGGAAGACATAGCATACCAAAACTTTTGGATACAGCAAAGGGAGAAAATAAGAAGAAGCAAAATTAATGACTTAATATCTCCATGAAACAGAAAAACAACCCTACACCCTCTAGAAAAAGGAAATAAGGACAAAACCCAATCCATATAATTAATCACATTAACAAAACAAATAACAACCACCGAATGATCATATCAATTGATTCAGAAAAGGCTTTTGACAAAATTCAAAACCTTTCTTGAGTAAAACATGCAACAAAATAAAAATTGAGAGCAATTTCCTCAACATAGAAAAAAGTATATATGCAAAACCAAGAGTCAACATTCTTCTCAATGGAGAGAGATTAGACATTTCCTTTGAGAACAGGAACTTGGCAAGGGTGCCCATTATCATCACTTCTATTTAATGTTTTGGGGTTTTTTTGGTTTGGTTTTTTTTTAAGTCTTAGTGATAGCAGTAAGACAAGAGAAGGAACTAGGTATTCAAATTGACGAAGAGGAGGTAAAATTATATCTATATGCAGAAGATATGACAGTATTCTCAGAAAACCCTAAAGAGTCAGTGAGAGAACTACTGGACATAGTCAACCAGTTAAGGAATGTGGTAGGATACAAGATCAATAAACAAAAATCAACTTGATTTCTGTACAGTGACAAAGAGAATATAGAAATGGACCAAAGAAAAACAATATCTATCACAAAAGCTAATCCTAAGATTAAATACTTGGGAGTAAATCTAACTAAAAACAAAGACCTATTCAAAGGAAAATACAAAACTTTACTACAAGATACAAAAAGAGACTTGGAGAAATGGAAGAATATGCCATGATCATGGACACAAAGATTCCATATTATGAAAATGAAAACTTTACCAAAGGCACTCTGCAAGTTCAATGCAGTAACAATATAAAAATCACTTCCATTCTTTAATGAGATAGAAAAGGCATTTTCCAATTTTATCTGGAATAGAAAGAGATCTTGAATAAGCAAAGGACTCCTGAAAAAGAGAAACAAGGTAGGAGGCATCACACTTCCTGATCTCAAATCCTACTGCACAGCTGTGGTGGTCAATACAGTATGGTATTGGTACTGTGACAGACACATAAATCAATTGAATAGAATTGAGAACCCAGAAATCAGCTCATCTACCTATTGTAAACTGATTTTTGAAAAGGAGATAAAATCAGTTAAGTGGGGAAACAAAACCTCTTTAACAAATCATGTTGGTAAAATTAGAAAATTATCTGTAGAAAACTCAAACAAGACTCACACCTCACACCATGCACAAAACCCAACTCAAAGTGGATCAAAGACCTAGGTGTAAAACCAAGGACTTTAAATTTCATCAGAGAAAAGCTTAGAAGAACTCTAGAAGCCCTAATCCACAATAAGAACAGTCTCTCAAGCATCCTAAAAAACCTACAAACAGAAGAAAATAAAATAGATAAATGGAACCTTCTAAGAATCAAATCTCTAGGCACATCAAAACTCTTCCACACCAGGGTATAAAGGAAACCCACATAAAGGAAAAAATATTTGGTAATGAAATACCTGATAAAGAACTAAAGTCTACAAAACATCTATGAGATATCATCTCTCCCCAGTAAGAATAGCAAAATTAAACAGAACAGCAAACAACAAATGTTGATGAGGTTGTGGAGAAATTGGTGTTGAGTGGTGGGAGTGTAAAATGGTACAACCACTCTGGAAGGCAGTATGGGGCTTTCTGAAAAAGTTGGAAACAGAAATATCATTTGACCCAGAAATTCCACTATTGGGAATATATCCTGAAGAAACCATAACTGCCACCCAAACAGATATATGCATACTCATGTTCACAATGGCAAAGAGTTGGAATCAACCCAAATGCCCATCAACAAACAAATAGATAGAGAAGCTCTAAAATACTATGCAACATTGAAAAACAAGGAACTCATGAAATATTATAGAAATGGGTGATCCTGGAGGACAGTATGCTGAGCGAAATGTCAAAAAGTGACAAACACTGCATAATGCCACTGTTGTAAAGCAGGACTGACATCAGGGTTGGGGG
>NW_006399761.1:29330947-29341680 GCF_000299155.1 Elephantulus edwardii | reverse complement strand
TGGAAGGCAGTATGGCTCTTTCTCAAAAAGTGGGAAATAGAATACCATTTGACCCAGAAATTCCACTACTATGAATATACTTTAAAGAAACCAGAGCAGCCACCCAAACAGAGACACGCACAACAATGTTTATTGCTGCTTTATTTATCTTTTTTAGATGGAAGCAACCCAAGTGCCCATCACGGCATGAATGGATAGAAGACTTATGTTATATTCACACAATGGAATAATACACAACATTGAAAAACAAGGAACTCATAAAATATTACACAACATGTGTGACCCTGGAGGACATTATGCTAAATAAAATATCTCAGTCACAAAAAAGCCAATACTGCATACCACCACTAATATAAACCAGAGCTGACATGGGGAGGAATGTACAGCAATCAATGAAAAAAAAAATCGAACTTTTCAGTAAACTTTCTTTAAAATCACAATTTAAGAAATTCTGTAATTCCACTAAAAAAAAGAATTGTGCCATAAAAAGGGACATTAATATAGGTAGAAAGGCCTGTACTAAAGACTAATAATAAGCTTAGGCATTATTCTTGAAAAATCAAAAGCTCTGCACAGCAATTGTGCCACTAATATCTTTATAATTATTTAGTGTATAAGCCAAATACTGCGGTTATTTATCTCACACTAGAAGACACTCTATTCATACAGTAGCTTGTGCTTAACTATACTGGCCCTGTTTTTTCTGCATTTTATCGTTTTTTTGTTGTTATGGACAGTTGAGTTGAAACTGACCTATAGCTGACTCGTCAGAGTTTTTCAGAGCCTGTTAATCTGACTGAAGGAGATTTCCTATTTTTCCCCCATGGAGGAGTTTATGGATTCAAACCGTTTGCCTTTGGGTTGGCAGTGCAAGTACTTACCGCTAAGCCACCAGAGCTTCTTTCCCATTATCTCAGCAATATTTATCTCAATTGAAAGGTATTTTAAATTGTATTTGAATTATTCTGTTGCCAAGACTATTACTTAATATGCTAAGTAATAGGTTGCCAAATCATGAATCCTACTTTAGGTTTACATTTATTTAGAGTTTTGCTCAATTCTAAAAATAAATAACACATTTTCTATATGTGTCAATGCACATATTTCTGTTTCAAAGATACTACTTATGTAAACAGACTAAATATCTTTTTTTTTTAAGGGGAAAGCGTGAACGCAGTCCCCCACCCCCACAAATTATGCAGTCGAGTTTCCCACATTTGGGGAAATCGCAGAGGTCAACACATCCGGAGTGCAATGGATAAGCCTCGCCCTGGGAAAACCACCTTCGTGATCATGGTATCTCCGCTGCCAGGTAAGTATAGACTAAATATCTTTTAAAGTGTTCCTACTTACAATGATGTAACGAAGTTAACTTTAAAATGATTCAATAGTTGTTTTGATTTTTGTCTCTCTGGTAGCTAAAGCTTTTGGACATTTCTTCATGTTTCTTGGCTGAGTTTCTTCTTTGGTAAAGTGTCTATTGATACATTGTGCTCATTTTGCCATAAGTTTACCTTGTTTTCTTGTTGAACTGCTGGAGTAGTCCATAAATTTTAAATATGAGTCCTTTATCATTGGCAATTCCCCTCCCCCAGACCGCGAGTTTCCTTTTTATCCTGTTGGAGAAGTATTTTGATGTGCATAGGGATTTGATGAAAGTCCCATTCATCTGGAGCTCTTCCCAGCCTCACACAGCAACAATAGCAAAATACAACAGGGCAGCAAACAACATATTCTGGTGAAGATGTGGAGAGATTGGAACTTCCAATCATTGTTGATAGGATTGTACAATGTTACACACACTGTGGAACACAGTCTGTCACTTTTTCAAAAATTTGGAACTAGAAATACCATTTGACCCAGCTATCCCACCACTGGGAATATTGCACTCTAAAGAAAACAAACTTGCAACTCAAGCATATGTATGTACATCCATGTGTATTGCTGCATTATTCACAATAGCAAAGAGAGGGAAGTAGTCCAACTGCCCATCAACAAAATGAATGGAAAGGAAAACAGATACATTCACATAATGGAATATTGTGCAGTACTGAAAAACAATGAACTTGTAAAACAATGAACTTGTAAAACACATAGGTAAACCTGGAACTGAGTGAAATATCTCAGCTACGAAAGAACAAATACCGCACAACACTGTTGTTAAAAAATAGGACCAACAAAAGAAGTTAGAGGAAAATAGGAGAAGAATGAATAGGTAACAAACATTTCACTGGAATAAATAGAGGAAGGACTGTGTGAAAGGAATGTATGATTCAATATTATATGTATGACAACAATCTGGAACAAAAGATGCATTGCAAAGTGAACTGGAGGAGGGAGAAGAGAAGGAGTGGGAAGAAAATGAATGCAGAGGGAGCTCTGGTGGCCTAGTGGCAAGAAGCTGCAACTACAATCCCAGAGGTGCACGGTTCGAATCCACCAGATGCTCTGCCGGGGAAGGAGGGGCAATCTCCTCCTGTACCAGTCAGATCTGATTTGACGGTACATGCACACAAAAATAATAAAATAAAATAAAATAAAAATGTAAAAAAAAAAAAGAAAATGAATGCAGGAAACCCAATCTTTCTGTAAACTTTAGTTAAAATCAGTTGTGGGTTGGTTCTGACTCAACAACACACAACAAACAACATATATTGTTGATCTAAAGAAGATTATAAAGCCATTGTTGTTGTTATGTAACATTGAGTCAGAACTGACTCAGAGCTGACCGTCCAGCACATTTTCACAGGTAGTTAATCTCACAGAAGAAAATTGCCGATTTTTCCCTCCCACGGAGCAGTTGGTGGGTTCGAACTGTATGCCTTTGGGTTGGCAGTGCACCTCTTTACTACTAGGTCACCAGAGTTTCCTTATAAAGCCCTAAGGTGCTGATACATGAATATATTTAGTTCATTTCTCACCAAAAATAATTAACATCAAATATTTATCCCTCCTTTTTTATCTATGAATGGTTACGTTTTTATTATAACAAAGTTTCCTGAACATTAATTAGTATTGGGAAGGTATAAAAGAGAATATTCATATATAAAGAGGATGCTGAATAGGTCAGCCTTTAATGAATCTTTTTGCCTTAATTTTAATGGGCATAGCTACTCAAAGAAGTAAATTTTTCTGTTAATTAGTTGATAATTTTTTACCTTTATTTGCAGTGGTAAATGTATGTTGTTGATTGCCTTCGAGTCAAGCACGACTCTTAACAACCCTATGAGCAAAAGACCTGAAGATCTTCTACAACTATTGACATTTATCAAAGTTCATAGTTTCCAGAGGCATGTTGTTTCGGAAGTGGATGCCGTTCCTGCTTCCAAACCTGCCATGGTATGTTATTGATTGAGTTACCTGCAGTGCATGGCAACCCTATGTACAGCAGCTCTGAACCCTTCCCTGTCCTGAGCCAGTCTCACGAATTTTGACACACCAACCCCCATCGGTAAAGATATATACAAACATTTATATATAACTGTACATACAGGCATGATTTAAACTCTTTGTTTTGATTCTTTGAAACATTTGCAGTAAGGCATGAAAAATTATATTACTTCAGTTTCTTGAATAAAAAGAAATATGACTATAATAATAAATACCATTAATTTTCTGAATACAGAAGAATACATTTGATTTTCTATGAAAGAAGAATGTCTATTATCTCTCAACAATTAAGAGTGACCTGTCAAAGAAAAATTAGTGATTTTTATGAGGAATCACTAGAACTTGCTATTACTGGAGAAAGATGTATTGATTGATACGTATGGTAACATTCCTGAAATACAACTCACTGAGTCTTTATACTTCACAATTGATATGCACGCTATAATAAAGCTTTTATTGCAATTCAATATCAGCAATAGCCATTAACAATATAATTTGAGTTGCTTCTTGAAGAGGAATCCCAAACAAAGATTACTGAATCTTTTTAATCGATTGTTCAGGGTATCAAGAAAGGGCTTTGTTACTTTTAAAAAATTTCATATTTTAAGATCTTAACTCTATCTTTGTCATATCAAGATTCCAAGAGTTTGGAGAGATTTCTATAAAGAAGAAGCGGCAGAATATGTGAAATGAACTTACATGCATCCTTAACCTCACACGTGTTTTCCAAAAGTGAAAACATATATAAAACATTCTATAGACAAGGTTTTAATTATAGCACCAAATTACATATTTAGATAAGCAGGCTTTGCAACTTCTTTGAAAATGTATTTTTTTTTCTTAATTGTTATGATTAGTTACAACTGCTGTAATCTTAAAAAATTACAGTCCCTGCTCCTTCTAATTCCCAGTACTTTAAACCAGTATCATGGAGTATATGTAACTACAGAATGCAGATGTTTTCTTCGTCATCTATGGAATTTCTTGTCCTTGACCTCTCATGTAAAACAATCCATTGTACACCTGACACATGGACTGTGCCGTGTCATAAGCTTTTAAGTACCATGGAGTTAGCTTAACTCATGAGGGAACTCGGATGTTTATACTTCAGCTGAAATCCTTGAGGATGGATGGTTTCAGGTAAGAATGGATATGGTTGGCCCAGAGCACATAAAATTTATCCATATCAAAGCTATTTGTTTCAGATTTTTTTTTCTTTTTTAAATTTTGATATGTTTAGACTACTGACTTGTATGCTACCTACCAAAACATACTGACATTGTTTAGTATGATTATTTTTACCCCCAAATCATTGAGTTTGGTGTGTACCAGTATCTTGATATGCAATACATAAAAGAGATTTTGAAATAAATAAAAATCAATATGATCTACTTATGTGTACTGTTATATGATATTGGTGACCTAAAATTTACATGTTCATTTGAAGATAAAATCATATAATATTATAAAATTATTTATTAATTTTTCCAATAATCATAGAAAGTTGTTGATATCATACATGGTCAATGTTTAGATAAAACATGGAGCCAAAATATTGCTGTAGAATTCTAGATTTGTGGAACTTAAAAAGACTGACAATAATAAAAATAAAATAATAATAATAATAATAACTAAAATATAACCTACTCAGTAAAAAAATAAATATGTATTAAATTCCGACTGTATAGCAGATTGTAAATCCATGAAAAGGCATATTCTAAACTCAAGATAATATACAAGGCACAATTAAATAGAGATATTGACAAGGTTGTTAGGAGCACAGAGAGGGATAGAATGAATGTACCTGTTTAAACGAATTTGAATATGCCCTGAGAATCTGAGAACTGAGGCACAAACTGAGATTTGTATACCAGTGTTCATAACACCATTATCCACCATTGCAAGAACATGGAAACAGCCCAATAGCCAAACACAAACAAATGGATTCAGAAATTATAGTACATTCACACAATGGAATACTATACAGCATGCAGAGTAATGATTTTGTAAATTATTACCTAACTTGGGAGGGATTGGAGAACATCATGCTGAGTGAACTAACTCAGTCCCACAAGGATAAATATTGTACAAAACCATTATTGTAGAATGAGTATAAGGATCCAAGAGGGAAAGGCTGGAAGCAGAGGGACGTGGATGTGCAGGGGGAGGGAGGATTAATCATCAGGTTGTACAATTTGATGGATGGGCGAATGGGTCAGGGAAATTGAAAGAATCTGTTCAAGTTCATATTTGAATTTTGTAAATAAACTAGTAGAAAATAATTTTTTAAAAGGCTAGAAGGCATTTCTTTGTCTAACATCTATTTCCATGTAGTGGTTGGTTATCTTCAAAATACACTTATTTTACCTAGTTCTTTTATTAATATAAATAGTTGACAATGGCATTGGAGAGATATTTGCTGTTTGTTGTAAAGACAGGTAAATGTTTTATATAATTAGGGAATTAAACTCTACGATATAGTTAAAATTAGAAAGCCTCAGTAGAGAATTCTTCATCTAGAATGTGTAAGGATAAGAATACTTGAACCTTTCTTTATTTAATTAGGTGTTTACTTACAGTTAGACAAGTGGTCCTCAATCCTGGTTACATGGTGATTCACCTGCACATAGTTGCCGCCTCAGAGGTTCTGATCTAATTGGTCTGGGTTACGCCATGGGATCCATCCAGCCTTTTACAAAACTCCCCAGTTGACCTTACACTGGCAGGAGTGGAAGATAATTTGTTCAGGTTTGTGCCCTTTTTTAACTGATTCTCAATTCATTTAAAATAAATTTTTACACTTTCAAATAATCCCTCAATAAGACTCACAACTTACTAAGACACACAATGACCTGCATCCCCTTTTTTCATTCTTGCTCCCCTGAAGAATTGATATTCTCAGTGTGACATTCTCTTTCTTGGACAGCTTGTCAGAATCTCCTAAAGTGACAGTGCCTCAGAGACATTAGTCATTCTGAGTGACTCAGAGTTATTCTGAGACATTTGTCCTCATCCAGATTGTAAGATGCCTTTTGACTATGAATTTTCTTCCATTCACTCCTACTGATTTCTTTGAAAGCAACAATATTTTTATTACAAAATGACCATTTTGTAGAAACTTGTGAAATATAAAATTTTAAAAATTAAGAGTAAAGATCACCTACAGTGCCAGAGACAGTTTCCACTTTAAGTTGCATTACTTTTCTTAAGAATGGGAACAAATATGGATCTTTTCCAATCCATTAGATAGACAGCCATCCATCCTCCAAATTTCCTGGCATAGAATGGTGAGCACATCCAGTGCTGCATCTTTTAATCGAAACAAGTCAGTTGGTATCCCATCAATTCCTGGGGCCTTATTTTTGTCAGTGCCTTTAATGCAGCTTCCACTTCATCCTTCATTACCACTGGCTCCTGTTCTTATGATACCTCCTGAAATTTTTCAGTGTCAATAGGTTCTTTCTGGTAGAGTGGTTCTGGGTAATCCCTCAATCTTCTTTTGATGCTATCTGGATCATTCAATATATTGTCCATAGCAGCTTTCACTATTGCAACATGAAGCCTAAATTTGTTTTTCAATTCTCTCAGCTTGAGACCTCCAAAGTAAATTCTCTTCTTTTTATTCTCCAATTCAAGCTCTTTGCACAATCCATTGTAATACTTTGCTTTGTCCTCCTGAACTGTCCTTTGAAATCTTCTGTTCAGCTTTTTAACTTTGGCATGTTTTCCTTTAAGTTTTGGCTTCTTGACACTCCAGTGCAATTTTTACAATTTCTTCTGACATTATTTTGACTTCTTTTTTCTCTGATTTTGTAATGACCTTTTGCTTTCTTCATGGATGATATCCTTGATATCATCCCACAACTCATCTGGTCTTCTATCATTGGTGCTATTCCTAAGATGAGCTTGAAATTCAGATGGAATAGATTCAACATCATATCTTGGTTCCTGTGAACTTACTTTAATTTTCTTTGTCCTCAATTTGAACTTACATGTGAGTAAATTAATGATCCACCCCTGGCTTAGTTTTGACTGCCAATATTGAACTTCTCCAATAATTTCTGTATGTCAGAGTTGTATTCTCTCTCCTTACCTATTTCATCTGTGTGCTGAGCAAATTATTCAAGAAGCTGGACTCTGTAAGGAGGAGTGTGGCATCAGGATTGGAGAGTGACTCATCAATAACCTGTGTTATGCAGATGATACAACCTTGCTTAATGAAAATGAAGATTTGAAGCACTTTTTGCAGAAGATCAAGGAATGCAGCCTTTGGTATGGATTGTATCTCAATGTCAAGAAAACAAGTATTCCTACCACTGGATCGATAAGCAATATCATGATGAATGGAGAGGAGATTGAAACTGTCAACAGGTTCATCTTATTTGGATCCACAATTAACGCCTTTGGTATCAGAGGTTGGGATATAAGGAGATGCATTGCAGTGGAAAAAAATCTGCAGATAGGGGCCTCTCCAAATTATTGAGGAGTTATGGTGTTAGTTTGAAGATGAAGATGTGTCTGATTCAGGCCAATAGTCTTTTTGATTGCTTGCTATGCATCTGAGAACTGGGCAATGAATAAAGATGACAGAGAAAAAGTGATGCCTTTGGGTTTTGATGTTGAAGAAAAGCCATCTCATGGATGGCCAAAAAACAAATAGATATGTCTTGGAGAGGATGCAGCTGGAGTGTTCTTTGGAGTAAAGAATGATGAGCATGTTGCTAGAAGGGACTATTCTTTGGAGAGGAACATGATGCTTAGAAAGATGGAGGGTCGGCGAAGGAGAGGAAGACCCTCAACTGTGATTGCTCAGGGTGATCGCTTCAATAAGCTCTTGTGTGTAACGAATTGTGAGGATGGCATATGATAACACAGAGTTCAGATCTTTTATTCATTGGGTCACTATGAGTTGTACTTGACTCCATGGCACCTAACAACAATAGCAACAAAAGTGCCACAACATACAGTACTATTTTTTTTGTACTTACTTTCAATCTTTTTCCTATATTAGTAGATATACTGACATTTTATACAAATGTAAGATCCTGAAATATCAAAATCACTTTTGTAGTCAATACCTCAATTAAAAAACACTTGAAGAGAGATATGTGATTAGGTATTTCTGTCATGACAGGAGTCTAGAGCGATGGGTACATGGTGGAGTGGACTTGGGGGGGAGTTTGTAAAATAATGAAAGAATCTTTTCTTTTACTTTTCCAAGAGGGTAACGTCTGGTGGAGGGGAGCCTTGGGAGGGGACAAATCTACAACAATGGAAATCCAAAGCCTCTGTAAATTTTCACGGAAATTAATAACAAATTTAAATTAAAAAAAAGAATTAAGTTAGAGTAAGGATGGCAATGGAACCACCTTACCTCTGTAACTTGATTTGTGCCACTATTAGAACCTCTACTCAGAATATTATTGCTTTTCAATTTTTGACTCATGGAATTTTAACTTTTTAGTTAAATTTGTCTCTTCTAGGCTGCAACACTTCCATGATACATCTTCAAGGATATGAACATGTATGGCTAAGCACAATTGATAACAGTGCATCTAAATTCCAAAATCAATCTCCATAATAGTCTATGTGTTTCCTACTGCCAAAGGGGCCCTTTAGAGTAGTGAGAGAAGACCTTCACCCTGAAACCCACAGCCTCCCTTTTCAGCAGGAAGTAGCTAAGAGAATACGCCATCCCCTTTTCCTTATGAATCAGGGTGAAGTCTCTCTCAGGGAGGAGTGATAGGGAATGGCAAAGGACACACTGACAAAGGAGATTAATCAGAACTGGCTTTGACAAGCACTGTGGCAATTGGACAATTAAAACAGACATTGGGGGGGAAGAAGAATGAACTGGGGAGGAGGGTGGAGAAAACAGTGCAACAATGAATGAATGAAAACCCAAAATCTCTGTAAATGTTCATTAAAACTAATAAAATTTGATAATAAAAAACAAAAAAATAATCTTTGGGATCAAATATTTTTTAAGAACTATTATCCTGGTCAATAAGTGATACTTGTACTTTTTAAACAAGTCTTCTATTTAGACATATAAATTTGTGACTTTCTATCTCTTTCAAAGGCCCTAAATTTGGGTTTTGTTCTTGATGCCAATTTAGAATCTGTAGGATTCTTAAAGTTTAGTCTCCCATTGCATTATTTATTTTTTTATTTTAAAATGTAATTGTTACAGGTTTGCTGTGCTTTTCTTCCATCCTTTGGTCATAAATCCTGGGAAGCCATTCTATGAATGAACATCCTGGCAAGCATTAAGCTTCTGCTTGTTGTTAAATCTGTGCTTTGCCTACAGCTTTCATTATTCCAGGAAATAATGGAAATGTTTTACCAGAATTTCTTTCTCTTTCATAAACCACACATTCTTCTGTACATAGATCAGGACAAGATTTACTTCAATGTAATATAAATTTATTGAAGAAACTTCTGGACACTTGCCTCATTTAGGTGTTGCATTGCTGGTTTCATTGCTGAGTTACTTTCACATGTCCATTATGTCATCATGAGAAGTCCTCCAACATGAATTGTATCTCAAAGTCAAAAAGACAAAAATCCTTACCACTAGGCAACACCATGATATATGGAGAAAATGCTGAAATTTTCAATGATATAATTTTACTCGGATCCACAATCACCACCCTGGGTACCAGAAGTAAGGAAATCAGGACATGTGTTGCACTGAGGAAATTTGCCTTTAGGGATCTCTCTAAATTACTGAGGAACAATGATGTCAGTTTGAGGTTAAAGGTCACCAGAGTCAGGCCACAGTCTTTTCAGTCACTTGTTAAGCATCTGAGAGTTGGACAATGTATAGGAATGACAGAAAAATAATGGGTACATTTGAGTTGGGATGTTGAAGAACATGGAATGCTCCATTGACTACCAAAAAACCCCCAAACAGATATGCCTTTAGAAAAAGTGCAGCTAGAGTGCTTCTTGGAGGCAAGGATGGTGAAACTTCATCTCACACACTTTGGACATGTTGCAAGGAGAGACTATATTTCTTGGGAAGGGATACTAAGGGATATCATGCTTGGAAAAGTAGATGGTCAGCAAAAGAAAGGAAGACTCTCATGAGATGGATTGACACAGTAAGTGCAGCAATGGTCTTAAGTGTGTTGGAGATGGTTAGGATGCCGCAGGATAGGACAGGATTCAAATCTGTTGCTCATAGGGTTGCTATAAGTCATACTTGAATTGGCAGAACCTATCACTTACAACAGTAACGTCATGATGTTGCCTGTTGGTCCAGTGGTGAGGATTTTTGTTTTCTTGATGTTAAAATGTAATCCATATATTATATTTGGGGGTAGGGGGTGGGGTTTGGG
>NW_006399761.1:29329883-29330664 GCF_000299155.1 Elephantulus edwardii | reverse complement strand
CAAGTCCTCTTCACTTTCTGCAAGCAAGGTTATGTTATTTGCATAACACAGGCTGATGGTGAGTTTTTCTCCAATTCTGATGACATAATCTTCTTCTTATGATTCAGATTATTGAATGATTTAGTCAGTATACAGATTGATTAAGTGTGGAAAAACTATATCACCTTGGTGCACACTTTTTCTGACTTTATATCATACAGAGTCCCCTTGTTCTGTTTGGATAACTGCTTCTTGGTTTATGTACGTTTCTCATGAGCACATATAAGTGTTCTGGGATTTCAATTATTCTAATATTGTTGTTGTTAGGTTCCATTGGGTTGAGTATGACCCATAGCAACTCTGTAAACAATAGATTTGAATCTGGATCTGTCCTGTGCCATCCTCACACTTCCTGACACATTAGCATCTACTGTGGCAGTCACTGTTTCAATCTAACTAAAGGTTTTCTTCTCCTTTTCCAGCCCTCTGTCTTTTCAATCATTATGTGCTTCTCCAAGTAATAGGCGCTCCTAGCAACATACCTGAAGTATGTGAAATGAAGCTTTATCATCTTTGCCTCCAAGGAGCATTCTGGCTGCACTTTCTCCAAGACATTTTTATTTGTTTTTTTTAAAGTCCATGAGATGTGCATTACTCTTCTCCAACATCACAGCTCAAAGACCTCAATTCTTGTATCATCCTTAGTCATTGTCCAGCTCTCTGACACATAGCAAGTGATTGCAAAGACCATTGCCTGTGTCAGGCACACCTTTGTCTCCAGAGTGACAGCATTGCTTTTCAG
>NW_006399761.1:29324907-29326340 GCF_000299155.1 Elephantulus edwardii | reverse complement strand
GTTTGACTGTGTGGATCACAACAAACTGTGACTGACTCTGAAAGAATGGGAATAACAGAATACTTGATTGTGCTAATGTGAAACCTTAGTCGGACAGGAGGCAGTCGTCAGAACAGAGAAAGGATACACTGCATGGTTCAAATTGGTAAGGGTGTACATCAGGGATGTGTCCTGTCTCCACATGCTACATCTTACGTAATTGAAATTTTTAGTGTCCATCTATTGCATCTTAGTGCTAATGTTCAAATAAAGCTATTTCACATGCTACATCTTACGTAATTGAAATTTTTAGTGCCCATTTATTGCATCTTAGTGCTAATGTTCAAATAAAGCTATTTTTAAAAATAGTAACATTTAGAAGATAGTAAAGTGAACAACAAGATGACATTTTGCAGCTTAAAAATTACTAGCACCTTTCAAGCTCACAGGATGTTGTTGTTGTTACATACTGCTGAGTTACCTGAGAATCATAGCAACCCTATGTATAATAGCACTGAATACTTCCCTATCTTGAGCCTTGACTTCTAAATTATGACCAAGAAATAGTCATCAGAACAGAGCAAGGAAACACTGCATCATTCAAAATCAAAAAAGGAGTGCATCATGGATGTGTCCTATTTCCATACCTTTTCAACCTATTTATAAAACAGATCATTTGGGAGGCTGGACTTTATGAGGAGGAATATGGCACAAGGATTGAAAGAAGATTCATCAACAACCTGCATTAAGCAGATGACACAACCTTGCTTGCTGAAACTGAGGAGGATCTGAGGCTTTTGCATATAGACTTTCATATGAATTGAAGCTCAACATTAAGAAAACAAAGATTCTCACCACTGGGTTAGTTGGCAGCACCATGACAGATGTGGAAGAGATTGAGGTTGTTAACAATTTCAGTTTGCTTGGTTGCACAACCAACATTCTTAGCTCTGGCAGTCAGGATATCAAAAGACGAATTAGAAAAATCTGCTGTCGCAAATAGAGACTAAGATGTTTGTTCCTGATCCAGTTCTTCACAATTACTTTCTATGCACTAGAGAGCTGAACAGTGAAAAAGAATGATAGAAGAATAAATTTTTTTGAGTTGAGGTGCAGGAAAAGAGTATTGAACATTTCATAGAGAACAGCAGGAGTGCTGTCTGTCCTGGAGAGGGTGAAACCAAGTTGTTCCCTGGAGGCAAGGATTTTGAAGCTTCGTCTCATGTACTTAAGTGCATGTTGCCAGGAAGGATCAGTTCTTTTTTTTTAATTTAATTTTATTAATTTTAATGAACATTTACAGAGATTTTGGATTTCCATTCATTCATTGTTGCACTATTTTCTCTACCCTCCTCCCCAGTTCGTTCCTCTTTCCTTTTTCCCCCCTTGAAAGTCTGTTTTAATTGTCCTATTGCCACAGTGCTTGTCAAAGCCAGTTCTGATTAATCTCCTTC
>NW_006399761.1:29321218-29324722 GCF_000299155.1 Elephantulus edwardii | reverse complement strand
ATTTAGATGCACTGTTATCAATTGTGCTTAGCCATACATGTTCATATCCTTGAAGATGCATCATGGGGGTGTTGCAACCTAGAAGACACAAATTTAACAAGTTAAAAGTACATGAGTAAAAAATTAAAAACAATAATATTCCAAGTAGGGGTTCTAACAGTGGCACAAATCAAGTTACAGAGGGAAAGTGGTTCTTAAAAGAAAAGGCTTATTGACTAGCACTTTGTCTATTATAGTATAAAGGTTAGGAACCACAATATGTAGAGGCTCAACTATGTCATTTATTGTTCTTAAGTCCTGGACCAAATTACATCTATGACTGAATTGTTTTACAGCTTGGAAGTCCACATGCAAGGCAGAGGTGAAGTAAGGAACTGCTTTTGAGATTTTCTGTCAATTCCAACAACTAAGAAATAGTGAGAAGAGTTGGGACCTCAGAAGGCTTTTAGGACCCAATAATAGGCTCTTGCATCCAGGAGAAAATGAATATGCTTCCCAGTAATGTTAATGCTCGCCCATGGCTCTTTTGGGAGGATCTGAATCGTTGAAGTGTACTCCTTTGTTTCCAGCTGGGAGCTGGAAGAAGGATCCATTCTTGAAGAAGGACATTATGTTTAGAATTGTGAAGGACAGCACAGGAGAGAGAGAGACCCTGGATGAGATGGATTAACACAGTTACTGGGTTTATGGGGGTAGGTGTGTTGGAAACAGTAAGATTGGCTTCGGATAGAGCAGCTTTCAGAGCTATTGTGTATAGGGTCTTTTTGAGTTGCAGGTGATTCGATGGCACATAATAGTAACAATAACAACTCTTCACCACAAATGAATCCACTCTCTCAATTTTTTTTATTACTCCCTTGCCTTTATTCACAGGGTTCCTAAATATGTACATATTTCAAAACAACTCAGAATTACCCAGTTTTGCCCTTATAAAAGATAAATAATGCAGATATGTCTGTGATGTGCTTCTTGCATTCACATTTAGTTCAGTCACTATAGTTCATTTCCACTCTGGTGTTCATTTTGATAATATCCACATGCTGTTAGATCATTTTTTTAGAGTAACAAATATGGATCTCTTCCTGTCAGTTATCCAGATAGCCACTGCCCAAATTTCTTGACATAGATTAGTGAGCACATCCAGGACTTCATTTGTTCTTGAAATACTTCAATTACCATTCCAACAATTGGTATTCCAGTTTCTGGGATCTTTTTTTTATTGCCTTCAGTGTAGCTTGAACTTATTTCATTACCACTGGTTATTCATTGCATGCTAATTCCTGAAGTATTTTTATGTTTACCAGCTATTTTTGGTACAACAAATTTTCCTTTTATCTTTTTTTATGCTTTCTGCACCATTTAAATTTTGTCCATAGTATTCTTCAGTGTTCAATTTGAGACTTTATTTCTCCATTCTTTCAACTTGAGAAATGCCAAGTGATTCCTTCTCTTTTCATTTTCTAACAATATCACTAATATCACAAGACAGTAAAATCTTCCTGAAGATTATTTTTAAAAAAAGTCTAGAATAGTATATCAACAAAGCACTACCAGAAATTCAAGCTGGATTTAGAAGATGCTATGGCACAAGGAATAACATTGCTAATGTCAGAGGAATCTTCCGGAAAGCAGAGAATACAAGAAGGATGTCTACGTGTGTGTATTGACTATGCAAAGGCATTTGACTGTGTGCAGTACAACAATTTATGGCTAACAATGAGAAGGATAGGCAACCCAGAACATGCAAAATCTAGACTTAGATCAAGAGACTTCTGTCCAAAATGAGCAAAAAGAATACTGCATGGTTTAAAATAAAGAAAAACATGCATCTGAGCTGTATACATTTCCCATAGCTATTGAATCTGTTTACTGAGCAAATAATTTGAAAAGTTGGACTTCATAAGGAAGAATGTGGCATCAAGATTGGATTATGCAAATAGCAATATGCATTATATCTTCATTATGCAGATAGCACAATCTTTCTTCCTGAAAGTCAAGAGGATTTGAAAATCTTGCTGCAGAAGAACGAAGACTACAACATTCCATATGGATTACATCTCAACTTCCAGAAAACAAAAATTTTCACCACTGAACTAATAGATAACATCGTTATAGATGAAGAAAAGATTGAAGTTATCAATGATTTCATCTTACTTAGAACCACAATCAACACCAGCGGTGGATCAAAAGATTCATTGTTTTGGGGGAAATCTGTCGTCAAGGACCTAGCTCTAAAGTGCTTAAAAGCAAAAAGATATAATTTTAAAGACCAAGATGCACCTGATACAGTTCATGATCTTTTCAGTTACTTCTTTTGCAAGTGAAAGTTCGACAATGAATAAGGATAACAGAAGAAGAATTGATGCTTTGAGTTATGATGTTGGAGAAGAGTACTGAATAGTACTGAATGGACTGCTAGAAGAACACATATGTTTTGGAGAACGTGTAATGAGGTTACTTCTTAGAGTTAAGGATGGTGGAATTTCATCTTGTATACTTTGGACATGTTGTTAGGAGGGGCTAGTCCTTGAGAAAAAATATACTGGGAAAGGTGAAGAAAGAGAGGACGATCATCTTCAACGAGATGGATTGACACAGAGACTGTAACAATGGGCTCAAGTATATCAGAGATGATTAGGATGGCACAGCATTAGGGCATGATTATGATCTGTTATTCATAATGTTGATGAGTTGCAGCTTAAGGGCTCTTAACAGCAAAAACAACATGGTATTCTATTGCAAAGATATAGCACAATGCAATTCTAGCAAGGTTTCTATTTAGAGATCTAATAAAGAATGTTTCTGTGAGCATTTGAATTCTTCTTCATGTTCCCAGGGGCAAAGATGTGTGAAGGTTCTTTTAAAATAGCTGTTTTGAAACTTTAATGTGCATTAGAATCATCTGGCAGGGCTTATACAATATGGACTGCTGGGATCAGCCAGAGTTTGTGATTCAAGAGGTCTAGAGAGATGATTTGTTGCAAAAGATATGTTGCATTGGACAAATCTGCTGTCAGAGACCTCTTTAAAATATTAAAGAACAAGGATGTCAGTGTAAAGACTAAGGTAAGGTAGATCTAAACCATGGTATATTCAATTGCTTTGTATGCATGTGAATTCATACAAATGGACAATTAGTTGCATTCACAAGCACATAATGTGGACAGTGTGTACTAATGGCTAAAGAAGAACCAATTCCTTTGTAAAGAGCATCAAATATCTAAATGCTACATAATATTCAATGTGAAATTACCATATTAGTAAGCAAACAAAATACACAAATGTTCTAATTCCATTAACCAATCTAAGCAACCAATGAACATTTCATTTGTAATTGCCTAGATAATTTTGGGAAGAATTGATACCTGTTTTAAATAAATGCTTTTTTATTTAAGAACACACTACACATGAACAACCTCTCCATTTATGTTTGTAATTTCTTTCAACAAAATGTTATGGTTTTCTCCTTAAAAGCTTGCATATCTTTTGACAAATATGTTCTTT
>NW_006399761.1:29298003-29320951 GCF_000299155.1 Elephantulus edwardii | reverse complement strand
CCATTGGGTAGGATCCAGCTGGCACAAGAGGAGATGGTTCACCTTCTCCAGTAAAGCATCTGGTAGATTTGAACCATGTACCTTCAGGATTGCAGTGCAGCTTCTTGGCCAAATCTATTCTTTATGTAAAAACTTTTTGCTATTATGCAAAATCTATACAGGACCAGGAAGCAGTCCTCAGAATAGAGCAAGAAAATGCTGCATTGTTCAAAATCAGGAAAGAAGTGCATCAGGGATGTCTTGTCCCCATACCTTTTCAATCTATATGCAGAACAGATCATTCTGGAGGCTGGGATTTATGAGGAGTAATGTGGCATCAGGGTTAGAGGAAGACTTATCAACAACCTATGTTATGCAGATGACACACCTTGCTTGCTGAAACTGAGGAGGACCTGAATAGCTTGCTGCAGGAGGTAAAGGCAGTAGTCTTCATTGTGGATAGAAACTCAACATCAAGAAGACAAAGATTCTCACCATTGCACCAATTGGCAGCACCATGATAGTTGGAGAAGAAATTGAGATTGTTAACAATTATAACTTGCTTGGCTCTACAATCAACACTCAGAAAATCAAAAGACAAATCTGCTGTCTGGGACCTTTCTAGAGCACTGAGAAGCAACAATCTCAGTCTAGAGACTAAGGTGCACCTGATCTTGGCCATGGTGTTCACAATTACTTGCTATGCTTCAGAGAGATAGATAATGACTAAGGATGACAGAAGAATTGATGCCTTTGAGTTATGGCGCTGGAGAAGAATCTTGAACACACCATGGACCACCGAGAAAACAAACAGGTTTGTCTTGGAGAGGGTTAAACCAGGTTTCTCCATGAAGGCTGGGATTTTGAAGCCCCATCTCACGTATTTTGGGCACCTGGTCAGGAGGGACCAGTCCTTGGAGAAGGACATCATGCCCAGAAG
Source organism: Elephantulus edwardii (assembly GCF_000299155.1). Taxonomy (NCBI): domain Eukaryota; kingdom Metazoa; phylum Chordata; class Mammalia; order Macroscelidea; family Macroscelididae; genus Elephantulus; species Elephantulus edwardii. The sequence goes on along the minus strand of NW_006399761.1, from coordinate 29,320,032 downwards.
CAGGGAAGAATAATGCAGGAGAGGAAGATGGCGGATGAGATACAGTAACTGGGGCTATGAGGATAGTGTCCCAGAATCAGTGAAACTCACTATGAGTTGCAGGCAAATTCACATCACTTAACAACACAAAATTATAAATTACTTTTTTAAAAAAAAATTACCCCCCTGCATATTATGCATCTTAAATGCTTTTGTATTTTATCCGGTACTTGAGTTGCTATGGGAGTGGTTCTCATGGGCTCTATCATGCCGCTTTCTCTATCTATCTATCTATCTATCTATCTATCTATCTATCTATCTATCTATCTATCTAATCTATCTAAATTATCATGTATCAACAGTGCTCTACCACTTCTGATAGAAAAGTTTCAGATTAGAGGTACATCTCTGACGTCAGCTCCATGACCATCCTAACCTTCTTTCTTAAGAGTGGATCCAGCAAATCTTTGTTCATTTCTCCTTATCAAAATACAGACAGGAGAGAATGAACATTCAGAAAAATAGAGAAAGTATTGGGTCATCCAATTGGGTCAGAAAAATTTGATGTAACACAAATTTATTAAAATCTAGACCTTGGAAATCAAATGGCAAAATATTGGCAATGGTTAAATACGAGTAAAGAATTTATAAGAGTTTGTACCATTTTTGCAAATTTCCCAATAAAAGATTAATAGCATAAAGTCATCAACACCACCATACTGGAGTTGTTGCCATGACTTCTACAGGATTCTTTCCTGTTGGTGCCCATCCTAAGAGGGCAAAGAGCAGGCCAATCCGTGAACATTTCCAGCCACAATAGATGGGGTGACCCATTGGCTGGCCAGTGACTGAAATTTTATGACCAAAAGACTGGGCAAAATGATGAAATGTGTTAATATATTGCTTCTCTGGGGCTAGGAAAAGAGGATTGAACTATTTGGTAGCAGGAGCTGGCCCCAGATGGTTGTGTGGAAGGAAGAGAAGCTGCTGCAGACCCCAGACAAGCTGCAAGCACCGAGGGAAGAGGCTGTGAGCACAAAGAGGAAGCTCCCTGGTTCTGGGGAGCCACGTCACATCCAAGGTTATACTGTAGAGGAAGAAGCTACACAATCCTGCAGGCAAATGCCTCTGCTGTTACATCAGAAATCCCTCAGAGCTGACTCTCCAGCAGGTTTTCAGAGGCAGAAAGTCATACAAGAGGAGAGTGCCCATTTTCTCCTACTGAGCAGCTTCTGAATTCCAACCGAATGCCTTTGGGTTGTCAGCACAACTTACCACAAAGTAACCAATGCTCCCTAAGCTTCTCTATCCAGATGGACTCAAATCCAAAAGTTTCTGCCAAACTCTAGACTCCATGAGGTCAGATCTTAGTTATGATAGTTCAGTTTCCCTTCAGGGCCTTCCTTGCACCCTTGAACTGAAGCTGGTGGTGTTAGATGCCATTGAGTTGACTTGGACTCACAGTAACTCTACAAACATCAGTTCTGAACCTGACCCCATCCTGTGCCATCCTCATGGTTTCTGATATGCTCAGGCCCACTGGTAGAGTCACTGTGTCAATCCAACTGGTTGAGTCTTCTCTTTTTCTGACCCTCTGACTTTCTCATCATGATATCTTTTTCCAAGGAGAAGTTTCTCTTGACAACATGCCCCAAATAAGAGATGAGATTTTCCCCATGCTCGCCTCTAAGAAGGACCCTTGTTGTACTAGTTAACTGAGTTAGTGTGTCTCTATTCCTTGAGATCAAATGGGCCCAACTGTGTCTCTAACCTATACTTTCTTCTTAATATTAAAAAGACAAGCGACTTTTGGGGACTTTAGGAAATTATTTATAGTTCTGTAACTAAATGCTACTTTATGTTTTACTCACTAACCACACATTTGAAAACCACTCTGTCCCAAACTTGCTTTTTCTAAGAACCTCTCACTTTATCAGGTCTTGTTTCTTGCATATTCAGCTTCCCTCAGGGGTCAGGTTTTCACAAAGCTCCTTGATTCACATGAACAGAGGCAGGTGTTGCATATCATCTAGACTGCAGCAGAACGCAAACAGTCACCAGACATGAGTTCCAGCCATGTGTCACTCGCCTGGGACCCAGACCCATAAGACACCCAGAAATATAAGCACAGTTGTCATTGATAGAGTTATGGTGACACTGTGTGCAAGAGAACTGTGCTTCATGAGGTTTTCAAAGGCTGGTTCTTCAGAAACAGATCACCAGGCCTTTGGGTTTACAGCCAGGGCATTAATTTGCCACCACTGGCAAAACCCCACAGATAGAGCCAGACCCTTCTGTTTGCTGCTATTGCTTTGCAATCTGGCACGGGTCATCCCATCAATGATCCAGAGAGCACACCACACAGTCCCAGGGGGATGTGCTCCCCACACGGGGGTTGCTGGCTGGCTACACAGCAACACACCACTGAACATGTCACACGCTCAGTACCTTGGAGTGAATCACACTATTTAAGATGAGTCTAAATGTTTCCATCTGGGTTCACAGACCATTCTCCCGCTCCCCATCTGAGGAGGAAGCCTTCTGAGTCTTCAAGTTCTCTGATCCTTTTAAAGTTGGTTGTGTTTTTTTTTTTAAATTTCATTGGTAATTTGCCAAAATGAGTACTCCCCATTCTGGATCAATTCGAGGATCACAGTATGACAGAAAACTGCTGAGAGACATGGGAGCCCACGTACCCAAAAATGACTGGCGGGTAACTGTGAGGGATCTGTGGAAGGCGATTCCTTCAACAGGTACTGTGTGCTCATCATTCATGTCTGAGAAATTCTGGACGAACTCGTTTAACTGTAGAGACGTGAAATACTCTAAGATTAGATATAATTTAACTGTTCGCAAAGGTCTCAGCTGGAAGCTTGGATGATATGTGCCGGTTCTCCCACAGGATGATGGGATTAAATTATTTCCATCCTGACCTAGAAAAGTCCTTGTTGGCCTCATCACAACAGTGTCCACTGGTCTAGAGTTTGGTCATGTATCAAATTCCTTCAGAAGCGGTGTTCTTCAGACAGCTTCTGGGGCCCAGTAAAAAGATTGGATAAACTTTCCCAGCTCTCTGATCAGATGGCAAAGTCTGAACACTCAAGCCTGTGTGGACAGATCTACTTTAGAAGCCCAAGACACACATCTTGTTGTTGTTGAGTACCATTGAGTCAAAGCCAACGTATACCTGACCCTCCAGCGAATTTTCAGAGGCAGTTACCTTCAAGGGAGAAGATTGCCCAAACTTCTCCTGTGGAGCTGCTGGTGGATTGGCATCCCACGCCTTCAGTTTGGCTGGTCACTTCCTTAGCGCCAAGACATCAGCTCCCTATACATTCTCTTAGGACTTCACTGAGCTCACTCCCATTTGGGGGATGTTGCCCTGAAGAAGGACCCCATCTCCAGCTATGCTATCCAGCTTTCATGACTAAGAGGAGTTTTAAAACTTACTAAAAGCAACTTTCTTCTCTTGACTCTGACCTCCCTACAGGAAAATCGGAGTCTCAGGTGGCACAAATGGCTATGTCACAGGGGTGGTGGTTTGAACCCATCCTGAGGTGCATCAGAAGATATTTCTGGCAAGCTGCTTTCTGAAGTTCATAACTCTACTCTGGGGCAGGGGGGAGGGGGAATGAGGGGCTGGGAGGTGAGCCAAGCATGAGTCAAAATCAACTTGACAGCAACTAAAAACAAAAAATTTCGAGAGGTTGTGCTGGTTCAGCGGCAGAATCCTTGTCTTGTGTGCAGGAGACCTTGGCCAATCCTTCTCATGTCCATTTACCACCCAGCCTTTAGTGGAGGCTTGCGGGTTGCTATGATGATAAACAGACTCCAGCAGAGCTTCTGGGTTAAGACCGACTAAGAAGATGTCTGGCAGGAGACCTTTACTGAGGACAGGATGCAAATAGCCCCAGATGTGGGGGTGACACAGGGGCCGAGGGTTCTGTTCTGTTGTGTGTGTGTGATGTGTCTGATGACCATAAACTGGCCAGATTTCCAAAATCCCCAGGATTGTTCTGTCTAAATATGATTGCATGGCCCACAACCAACAGCTCCCACAGGGTCTCCAGGAAATTGCTGATGTTGGCTTCTCATTGCAGCTAGATGAAATAAGGCACCCGGTAGAGGGCCATTTCTGGAAGATGGACCACATCAAGTCAGTCACAGAGGAGGTGGACAGTGCTCCCTGGAAAACTTTCAGACACGCTGCGCCGTCTGCCGCAAGGAGGTCAGTGACACACATAGATGTTTGGCTGCACCGGAGATTCCTGTGGGAAAGTTGGCAGACACATGGTTGAGGTTGTATGGTGGCGTCTGTTCCTGGTCTGACTCACTCAGAGCTGTCCGCTTCCTTTCACCCTCCTGGCACCTAACACTTGAATGTGGCCTTTGTGGGCACTTGGTCTCAGGTGCAAAGAAAGCTCCTTCCTTCTTTACTCATTTTATGCCTAGAATGTTTCTGCCCCAAGCTTGATAAAAATGAATACAGCTTAAGTACATGCATGGCCTTAAGGGGATCCAGGCCCTGAAACTGCAAGTGCAGTGAATTGGGGCAGTGATGCAAGTTTGTACTGATGACTGAGGATGACCGAAACAGCAGAGAACATTGAGGGATTCTCTCAGCCCAGCACGCACAAAGTGCACTGCCCTTCAGAGTGTCGAGCTCTCTGGGTGGCACACACAATTTGCACTGAGAGCTTGGAGGTTTGAACTTATGAAGCAGTGCCAGAAGAAAGGCTTGGCAATCACTTCTGTAAAGACTGCCATCAAGAAACTTTATGGAGCAGTTGTACTCTGAAACATGTGAGGTGGCCAGGAGTCAGAACCAGCTCTGTAGCTAGATTAACAAGGCACAATTTGTCAATTAGTGTACGTCCAGGTTTAGTTCAGTGTCATAAATGTACCTCTGGTTTCCTCCATCATCCAGCAAAGTTTATCTAAGGGCAGTTACAAGTTAGATTTTCCTTCAGTCATCCAGCAAGCAAAACCTTTAACTGTGGTTCCATCTCCAGCATTCCTCTGGTTAAACCTTGCCACAGTTTCTTTACTATTTGCCATAGACTTTTCACCTTCTCTCCACCTTTTTTTTTTTTTCCAGAGTGTGGAAATCGCTCTCTTATATTGATCTCAACAGCTCTTTATGATTTGCAAGACCATTTGTCTGCAGTTAAGGTAACTGGATGGAGAGTGATCAGCTGGCCCAGTGGACTGAAAATGATGTGAACAAGCCAAAGTTGGGTGAGTTTTAATCCACGGCCCTCCAGCCTGTTTTTTATTGTTTTTGTTCAAACATTCTTCTAGGTCATATAGCCCTGGTACGGCACTTGCCATACAGCGGTAACTTGTGGTTGCTGTGAGGCTGAACACTGTGACACTGATGTGTCAGAAGCGTTAATGGTTGGTTACCCGTGGTGGACAGTACTGGGTGAAACTCCCCGATTAAAACAAGCCTGGAAGCAGGAGTGGCATCCATTTCCGTAATAACTTGCCTCTGGAAACCCTATGAACCTGGAGAGAGGATGAGAGACACCCAAGTGTTGAGGACTCTCCTTCAGAGGGTCACTATGAGTTGCCTGCAACGTGACGGCACTTAACAACAACAACAACTACAAGGTAACTGGAGACCATGCCCCCAACTAAAAGTAATGCAATGGATAGAAATTTTCTTTCTTTTTTCTTTTTTTAAAGCAAATTATCAAGGTTTCTGACACCACAAATAGTAAAGGGAGAAGACTCCATCATTTGGCTGGCTGTTGAGTTGGGAATGGTTTAAGAGCCCAAAAAGTATAAAGAGGGAGACTTTATATCTCAGCCAGCCACCTTTTATTGAAAAGATGCTTTTGAAAATAAGCTAAGCATCTGTTGGGTGTTTGAGGCCCTCTAGGGTGCTGTGGGAAACCAAAGATGCCTTATGAGCTCCCACTCAGGTGAACAGAATACTGGTCTCTCTCAGTTTTCATGCCATTGGGTAGTAGGTCCCACCAGCTGCCAAGCAGTTCCTCCCAAGGGTAGGGTAGCTCCCCCAGGTGTCACTTGTTTCTATTGAGGGGTAGGATGATTGGCCCCCGGGGTAAGGTAGCTTCCCACAGGGGTTGGGTGTTCCTGCCTGGGGCCAGCTGGCTCTCCCAGGGATAGGGTGGTTTCCCCTGGGGGTTGGGCGGCTCCCACCAAGGGCCACATAGTTCACTCTAGGGGTCAGGTGGCTCATGCTGGGGGCCAGGGGGTTTGCCTGAGGGATAGGGTGACTTCCCCCCAGGGGTCTGGCATCTCCACCTGGGGGTCAGGTAGCTCTTCTAAGGGGTAGGGAAGCTCCCTCCAAGGACCGAGGTCAGTTTTTAAATACTGTGAGATGGGAAGACAATGATGGATGTCCACCTGAAGAGAATCTCTGTGCTGAATCCTCACATGACTTCAGTAGAGGACACTCAGGTGAAGGATCAGAAGCTGTCCTGAGGTCCATAAGTGCCTCTCTATCTGGACACAGAGTGAGGTTCTGGTAAGACAGCACAGCATGTTGGAGGGGCACTGTGGGATGCGAACCTGGAAAGAATGAAGACGGTTCTTCTTTGTGTGAATCTGGAAGAGGGTCCCTAGGAAGCCCCGTGTCTGACTCTAAAGGGTTCTGGCATTGTCCCTTGATGTGGCTCTGGAGCGAGTTGCCCAGGAGACTCTCAGTCAGTGTGGGGCTGCACTGTGTTTCAGACAGAACATTCCATGTGACCATAGAATGAGTTCAGATGGTGAGTAACAGTGTGGATCTGGTGAGGATTCCAGTGTGACTCTCCATGTATAACTGTAGGACATTCAGAGTCAACCTTTGATACGCTCTGAAGTGAGTGGACCATCTCCATGAACCTGCCAACTATCCAGAGTGTGAACCCTGTGGCTTTGGAGAACTCCTAGGTGAATTTCAATGTGTAACTGCAGTGGGTTACAGATGAAACAGCACTGACTCGTAGGTGAAGCTCTAACAGACTGTGGAGGCCACATTCCACACGGAAAGAGATTGCCCATCACTCTCCCATGGAGCTACTTGTGGATTGGAACAGCTCTAGGGGGTTGCCTTAGTGCGAACACAACTCCTTAATGCACCAGTGAACCACCACCTCCATGAAACACTGACCTGCTTCCTTGACGTTCCAGGCATCAGATGCAATCACTTTAAAGTGGCGGATGAAGAAGATCTGGGAATGTGGGGTAAATGTGGAACCAAACTCATTGAGTGTTGTGTTCATTCCTGTGATTCAACAATCGTCTTCCTCATTGTATCTCACAGGTAAGGGATCCATTGGTTAGGACCAGCTTAAGATGTTCTCTGGATCTGGTGAAAGGACAAAAGTGGAGAAGCAACCTAGGCTGGTAGTAGTGGGAGATTCCAGGAATAAAGAGCCTCTTTTCTGGAATATTCAGTAACCAATCAGGACATGGCTCTATGAACTGTGGTTTTTGAAGCTGCAAGTTAGAGACCAAGGTCTATCATAGAATGAGCCCTGCTTGTTTTGGTTACAAAAATAGGTGTGTGAGGCTCAGGGGTGTGGAAGCACAATCCAGAATACTACTCCACGGGACACTGGGGCCAGAGTGAAAGTGCTGAAAATAGCTTTTTTTGCTGTTGTGTGCCATTAAGTCAGAAATGACTCACAGCTGACCCTTCAGCAGGTTTTCAGAAACGGCAAAGGGAAGAGATTGCCCACTGTTCTCCCACAGAGCAGCTGGTGGATTTGAGCCCAGGCCTTTGAGACTGTAGCACAGATTCTTCCCACTACATTACCAGGTCTCCCTAAAACAGTGGGCTTTTTGTTTTGTACCTTCGAGTCAGAACTGACCCACAGCTGAGCTTCTTGTGGGTTTTCAGAGGCAGTAAACACAGTGGCGGAGATTGCCCATCCTTTTCTCTTGGAGCACCTGGTGGATTTGAACCTCATGCCTTTAGCGTTTGAACTGCATGCCTTTGGGTTTGTAGTACCGTTTCTTATCACTAGGCCACAGAAGCTCCCTCGCTAAAGCAGTTATTTTGTGCACTTTAGACTCAGAACTGACCTGTGGCTGACCTTCTGAGAAGTTTTCAGAGTTTTAATCAGATCAGCTGGTGATCTTGAAGCATATTCCTGTGGGGTTGCAGTGCTTCTACCAGTAGGCCTCCTTGAAACAGTTCCACAATTCAAATGTGGCCTCACCCTAACATGGAGAGAAAGCAGAATAGCAGCTTGCTTCTGATATTTCTATGCATATGGACACTGCACTGGTCAGGCCTCAGGGTTGGGTGGTCATTTGAGGAAGGAGAGAAGAGGTGCTGACTGTTTTCCTTTAGGAGGGAAATGAGGACCCAAGGAGGAAACCCAAGGACTCTCTAGGGTGGTGTCTTGTCCCTGCAACACCATGTGGGCATCTCAGGAGACTGGGTGTGGGGACTCTGCCCCATCTGTACTCACCCTGTGCCTTCCCTGTCCTCTCCTGACCCCTTTCCCAAGGGAGATGGGGTGCAGTTCGCCCAGCTCTTCCCTGATGTCCTGGGGACAGCTCTGAAGAGACAGTACCAGCAGCAGTGGGCCCAAGAGGCATCAATAATGTGCCTCCAAAGCTGCCGCCTGCCCCTCCAGGCCCTAGGGTGTGTGTGTGACAGGAGCCCCCAGTCCTGTACTGTCACCAAGGGTTGGGGATTGATGTGAAACAGCTGGCTCCCAGGTTGTGGGCTGATGACTGAGGATTCATAAACCCCAGGTCCACACGCCCTTGGCTAGGGCAGAAATGGGGTTCCTCTGATCCGTGCACAGGATGAAAGGCTTTAGTTGAAGAGTCAACAATCCCTGCCTCTGTGCTGGGACCTCCAAGCAGAGGACAAGTTCACTAGTCACACTGCTGGTGCCGTGGCTCCATAGGCTCATTTCACACCTCTGTTGTCCAGGGGAGGAGGTCTCTAGCAGAGAGGAGGGGGTTCAGAGAGGATAGCAGCCTCTGAGACCGTCAGGAGGAACTGGGAGTGGCTAGGCCAGCGTCAGTGGGTCCCTCGGTGACTCCTCACATAGGACCTCAGAGGAGGCCCATGGACAGTGCCAAACCAGGGCTCTCTCTAAAGCTCTGACGTCTAGGGTGTCTCTAAGGTGGAGGCTGGCCTTGTATCATGCTCAGATTGTCTCAGGGACCTTGTTCTGGCGACCTTACCCCATCTGCACTCACCTTGTTGCTAGCCTGGCCTTTGCTGACCTCTTTGTCAGAGGAGGACTGTGGGATACCATCACCCAGCTCGTCGCTGATGTCTTTGGGAACATTCTGCAAAGACAGGTGGGTCAGGAGGCATCAAAGTACTATATCCCCAAAACTTGGCTCCAGATCATCCACCTGTCCCTCTCCTGCCTGGTGCTTCCCAGCACAATAACACCAGGGGCAGCCAGTCCCTGCCTGTCACCATGTGCTGGGAAAGGGGGAATCATACCAGTATCAGGATGTGGACTGGTGACTGGGAATTCATTGACCCCAATTCACTGACCTTTGCTAGGACAGTCGTGGATGGGGCTTCCTATGACTGCTCCACAGATCCAAGGAAAGGCTCTGGTGGAGTCAGTAATCCCCCCTCTGGGCAGCCTGCCTGAGGTCCGAACCTCCAAGCCTTGGGCAAGTCCACTGCTCATGCTGTCCAGGATCCATACGCAGCCTTAGTTGAAAGCTAATTGTTCTTCCCTCTGAGAAACCTGCCTGAGGACCAACCCTCCAGGCTGAAATCAAGTTCTCGAAAAACTTTCATTAAAATTTTAATTAAAAAAAATTGATGATAAAAAAGAAGAGACTTCCCAGAATAAATCACCCTCTGAGGTCTGGGTGAGAGGCTGGACCAGCACAGTGTTATCAATGTGTCACCAGTGACTCTTCACGTGTGGTAAGTGTACAGCTGAGCAAAGGCCCGGTGACAGTGCCAACTAGCCCACTGAAGCTCCGAACCCTGAAGTCCTGGTGACGTAGTGCGACTCTGCAGAGAGTTGGGCCTCATTCTCCTCTATGATGAAGAACATTGAGACAGTGATGTGTATGTATCAGGTCACTCTCTGTGCCACCCCTGTCCCTCAGAGCCCTTTGTAGTCAATGTGATGCATGAGCTCACACTGCCCCCCAATGTCCGGCCAAACTGAGCTCCCGAGGATCATGTGATGTGAATGATGGTGAGTACACAGCCTGGGAAAGCCCTGAGTAAGATGTGACTGTGAATCAGCATCATCAAGTCTTTCTCAGATAAAAGGACTCCTCATTCCCTGGCCCTCACCTTTCTTGTCCCAAACGAGCCAGGTTTATTAGTAGTGTGACCTATCCTCTCTGCTCCCAGCTAGGTCCCAGTGAAGATAGGAGCTAGCACGACCTGGAAATAGGTATGGGGCCCTTGTGTTAGCCTTCTCTGAACCACCCTGTGTTACCTTCAAGATATCTCTCCCACATGTTGGCCAGCGCCATTGGGTACAAAAGCTAAAACCATTTTCTACAAGTTTTTTGAACGTGTTGTTTGGGGTTTACCTAAATAGCAGAAGAACATTTTGTCTCAAGGGTCTCTAATCCAAATGATCTCACTAGACAGTATTGTCTAGAATGCGGTGGCCTGGTGACCAGGTTTCCAATTCACTTAGGTGACAGGAAGTGAAGTCACATCCTGGGTTCTCTTCCCATTGGCCCCCTACTCAGATAAGATTGTCTTAAAGGCCTCTCTCCTCCATGCCATCTCCTCAACTATACACCAACATGACTGTCCAAACAGTAGCCTGAGAAGGATTTTGTGTATGGAAGTGCTATATTCTATAATTTTGTATCTGGCTTGTCCTTCTTAGCCAATGTGTTGTTCTGAAGAAGTCACTGTGTCTCTCAGGCCCTCCCTAGTCTCCCCATGTTACTGTTGTCAGGTGCTATCCCACTATGACCCATAGTGACCCTGTGCTCAGCAGACTGTCCCATCGTCACAATCTCTGCCAGGCTCAAGCCCATTGTGGCAGTCCCTGTGTCCCTTCATTTCTTTGAGGATCTTCTTTTTCAACTGACTCTCTCTCCTTTTCCAAACATGATGTGTTTCTCCAAGGACTAGTGGCCTTTGACAATATTTCAAAAGTATGTGGGACACTGCTTGGAATATACCCCAAGATAATCAGAACTGAGAAACAAATGGAGATTTGTACATCAGTGTACAAATATATAGAAATATGTGGCACAGAGCTTCACCATTCTTGCCCTCAAGAAGCAGCTGGCTTCACTTCCTCCAAGACAGGCTGGTTTGTTCTTTAGATAATTCGTGGTAATTCAATATTCTTTGCCAACACCGTAATTCAAAAGTTTTCATTATTTTCTCAGTCGTCTTCATTCGTTGTAAACTTTCATATGCACACAAAAAAAACTTAAAAAAAAGAATTCCTGTAGAGTCAGAACGCAGTCATAGCTGACTGTCCAGTGGATTTCAGGGGCTGTATGTCTCATGGGAGGATTCATCTTCTTTGTCCTATGAAGCAGCAGATAGATTTGAACCTCCCACTTTCATATTGGCAGTGTAACTACTTACCCACTCGACCAGACCACCAGCACTCCAAGCAATTGAAAACATGGCTTATATCAAGTTATCCTTAATGTTATGTAAAGAATTCCTAGAAAAGCCCTGGGACTGTGACAGGTGTACTTAATGTCTGCACTGGAGTAATTTCCAGTGGACATAGGAAGCAGAGTGAAGCAGAACTCCAAACAGGGGCTGGATTCTGTCAGCATGATCTCAAAAATGTCAATTCCCCTCTTATACTTGATTCTTGGTCTGCACCATGAAGGTAATGGAATTAGATAAAAATCAGATCTTATCATTGTGGTGAGATGTGTTCTTTTCTGTCATTTTGCCTCGATTTGTTGGAAAAACAACCCATAAGTGACTGGCTGAGTTGGCATTGATGGGAAATGTGTGCTAGTCACAATGCAGTTAAGAAAGGTGGACATAATGGGAGCTGGGTCTGGAGGACAAGGGCAGAGATGCAGCATTGCCAATAGGAAGCCTGCCTTGAAGGGGCTAACACCAGCTTGTCTCCAAACTCGCAACCCTAAATCTCAAATCTGACACAAAACCCTAACCCAGTGGACTAATTTTAAGGCCTCTGAACCATCTCATCAGCAATATTTTGGGGTAGAGCATACAAAGGGCAAGGTCTTCAGAACAGGGGAACCATCTGCCCCCTGTCCATTTTTCTTTTGGCTTTCTGGGGTATGTAATCTCCCACAGGGGGCTTTTTGGCCCCAGTTTCTGGCTCGCTCTCTGGATTTCCCTCAGGCCCCAGCTGGCCTGCACCTTGGGGTGCTCCCAAGGTGGCCACTGTCCCTCCCTGCAGCACTTTCTTCCCCCCAGGTTGCTCCTCATCACGTGGTCCTCCTGCATCATCTGCCTCAGCCTCCACTTCAGGCTGTTCTTCCTCTTCTGACTTCTTCCTCTTGTGACTCTCCTTCACTTTTCTCTTATTTTCTTGGTTTCCTTCCTGTTCACTGTAGACTTTACCTGTGTTGAGATCCCCCTCCTTTTCCCATCCTTCAGGACTTCCAGACAGGAAGCTCCTTATATTCTAGCCTCACAGAGTGCTGAGAGAGACAGACAGGCAGACCTTCATGCACTCAGTTGCCATTTCTTTTCTGTGCTGGGGGTCAGACCAACATGAAGATTCCCAGATTTAGGGTTCCCGGTGTCCCACCTCCTCTGGAGACAGCCTGCTCCCACCACCACACGGCGAGGCTCAGAATGCAGAGTATGGGGCGGTCTTTTCAGAATCTCTCTTCTCACTATTGCACTGTGACTTCCACCATCCTAACTGTAGAAGGGAAGGAAGGCACAGAGGTGGGAAGAGCAGATAGGCCAGACCCCTGTGGGTCCTCTCCCACACCTGCCCAGACCTGCTTTCTGTTCCCCAGTTGCTCCTCCTCCAGACATCTCCCACTGCCACTAGGCCATCCCCATCCCATCCTATCCAGTCCCCCAGGTTTTCTGCATTTCATCCCCTCCCACTAACCATGTGCTCCTCTTTCCATGTTTTTGGCCCGTTTTGTGATTATATAACCAGTCTTTTTCTTGTGGAGGCCCTGTAGGATCCTACAAACTTTTGATATGAGATCCTTGTCTGTAATGGTATTGCTAAAAGTTTTTTCCAAGTCAGTAGATTTTCTTTTTACTCTGTTTTAAAACAATTTTTGATGCACACAATAATTTAATCTTAAGAAGGTCCATTTTATCAATTTTATCCTCTCCAGATGGTACATTTCTGGCTAATTTTGTACTATAGACTAGCCCTTCTAAGCTCAGTCCTAGTTTGTCTGTGATGAACTTTATGGTTTTTTTACTTTACTCCTAGGCCTCTGACCCACCTTGAGTTGATTTTTGTATATTGTGTGAGATGTGGATCCTGGTTCAACTTTCTGCAGATAGCAGTCAAGTTTTGCAGCACCATATGTTGAACAGGTTGTCATTTACCCATTTGATAATTTTTGTTTCCTTGTTGAATATCAGTTGACCATAGATAGATGGGTTCATTTCTGGGTTCCCAATTCTCTTCCATTGGTCTATGTGCCTGTTATTGTACCAGTACTATGCTGATTTGGTTACTACCATTATGTAGTAGGTTTTGAGGTCAGGGTGTTATGTTTTTCAGAAGCGCTTTGCTTAGAATATGCCTCTCTTAACAACATGACCAAAGTACACTTCATCATCTTTGCCTCCAGGGAACACTCTGATTACACTTTTTACTTTCTATCTAGTTGTACTTTCGGCAATCCGTGGGATATTCTATACTCGTCTCTAACACCACAATTCAAAGACATCAATTCTTATGTCAGCCTTATTCATTGTCCAGCCCTCAGATGCCTAGCCAACTATTGATAAACCAGAGCCCGAATCATGCACATTTTAGTTGGTGAGAACACATGAGTGGATATGGACTCAGAAATTCATGTATGCAATAAAATACTGAGTCATTAGAAAGAAGCAGTTTATATGTGAAACACTGCTAAAGTATTAAGTTGTTGTAATGTGTCATCACAAACATTCTTCTAAGTGGTATAGCATTGGTCTGTGCATTGCTGTACAGAGGTAACTCATGATTGCTGTGTTGCTAAACACGTTGACACTGAAGTGCCAAATACGATAACGGTTACCCTTGGTGGACAGTGTTTGGTAGAGCTTCCTGATCAAAATAAGCTTGGAAGCAGGAGTGGCATCCACTTCCGAAATGGCTTGCCTCTGGAAACCCTATGAACATGGAGAAATGACCAAAGTTATACAAGTGTTCGGGTATTTCATTTATAGTGTTGCTATGAGTTGTCTACGACTCAACAGCACTTAACAACAACAATAACAATGTGCCATTAAGTCACCTGCAACTCATAGCGACCATATGTACAACAGCCCTAAACCCTACTCTATCCTTTTCCAATCTTATTGTCTTTTATACAACTACCCCAATTACCCCGGTCACTGAATCAGTCTCATCAATGGTTTTCCTCTCTTCTGCTGTCCCTTCACCCTCCCAAGCATGGTGTACCTCTGAAATGACTGGTCTCTCCTTCCAACGTGTCCAGAGTATGTCAGATGAAGCTTCAGAATCTTTGCCTCCAAAGAGCAGCCTGGTTTGATCCTCTCAAAGACAAACTTGTTTGTTCTCCTAAAAGTCCATGGCGTATACAATACTCTTATCTAGCATCACAGTTCAAAGGCACCAATTTTCCGTCTATCATCCCTAGTCATTTTCCAGCTTTCTGCTGCATAATAAATAATGGCAAAGACTATGGCCTGGATCAGGTGTACCTTAGTCTCAAGCCTGACATTGTTGCTCTTCAGTGCTTTGGAGAAAGGTCTCTGACAGCAGACTTTCCCAGTGCAATTCATCTTTTCATTTTCTGGCTGCTGGTACCAAGAGTGTTGATTGTGAAGCCAGGCAAATTAAAGCTGTTAACAATCTTAATCTCTTTACCATCCATCCTGATGCTCCCAATAGGCCCAGTGGTGAGAATATTTATTCTCTTTCCAATCCATATTGAAGGCTACAGTACTTAACCTTCTGCGGCAAGTGCTTAAGGTCCTCCTCAGTTTCAGCAAGCAGGGTTGTGTCATCTGAATAACACAGATTGTTGATAAGTCTACCTCCAATTGTGATGCCCATTTCTGCTCATAGAGCCCAGCCCCCTGGCTAATCTGTTCTGTTTATAGATTGAACAAGTAGGGAGATAGGACACAACCCTGGCATACACCCTTCCCAATTTTGAATCATGCAATGTTTTCTTGTTCTGTCCTGATCCGAGTATAGGTTTTGCATAAGCACAATCAAGCGTTCTAGGATTTCCCATTTTTCTCATAGTTATGCAATATTCTACCTATAGCATCCGTACATTTTGCAACTAGAGGCTTGAATTTGTTTTTTAGTTCTTTCAGCTTAAGAAATTCTGAGTGAGTACAGTTCTTTTGATTTTTCAGACTCTAGTTCTTCGCACATTTCGTTATAATATTTTGCTTTGCCTTCCCATGCTACCCTTTGAAATTTTCTATTCAATTCCTTAACTTCTTGAAGACTATTATTGTAGAAAGAGAATGAGGATCCAAGGGTGAGGGTAGGGTATAAGCAGAGGACTGAGGATGGGGGTGGGGAGCTTTTTCATAGGGTTGCACAATTTTATGGGGGGTGGAGGATGTGAAGAAAATGGGAAAGATCAATGTCAATAACAATGTATTAAAACTTTGTAAATAAACCATTATAAAATAAAGGGGTTGTTGGGGAGAAGAACAATGGGAATACCAGAACACTTAATGGTGCTCATGCAGAATCTGTATATAGACCAAAAAGCAGTAGTTGAAACAGAACCAAGAGGTATTGCATAGTTTAAAATAAGAAGGGAAGGGTCTCAGACTTCTATCTGGTCACTGTACCTATAAATAAGTATGTTGAGGAAAGAATTTGAGAAACTTGGGTGTGTAGAGAAGAATGTGGCATTAGGATTGGACGTTGAAGCATTAACACTCTTGGCTATGTAGATTACACTACCACACTTACTGAACGCGATGAGAATTTGAAGCACGTACTACAGAAGATGAAAGACTGCAGCTTCCAGTAGTTATTATACCTCAACATAAAAACTAAAATATTCTCACCAATAAACACCACGAAAAATGAAGAAAAGATAGAGCTTGTCAATGATTCCATTCTATGTGGTTCCACAGTCAATATCCATGGAGGCAGCAGTCAAGAACTTTGTATGTAAACCAGTATAACATAAATTTTTTAAAAAAATAATTCACAAAGCATTTGCAAAGGACAAACCTGCAGTCAAGAACTTGTTTAACATGCTAACAAGCAAGGATGTCAATCTAAAGACCAGTATGCCTGACCAAGCCGTAGCAATTCCCCCCCATCCCCTAAATAGAATTTCTTATATTGGTCTAATCTGGAATCTAGTTCTGTGATAAATTAGACTAAAGGCTATTACTTGGGGTTAATTCTGCAGCTTTGGGTGTCCCCTGACTCACATGAAAATCCACCATGCTGAGAGGTACAGTACTCGGCTCAGGCCAGATTCTCTGTTTTTCCTGCTTGCACATATCAGACAACATGTCAGAGTTGACATATGAGACAACTCTCTGAGCAGTCGATTGCTTCATGTGCACATGAAAGTTGGTTCATACATAAGGAAGACCTAAGAAAAATTCTACTCCTTAGAATTGTGATATTGAATATACTATGGACTTCCAAATGAACAAACAAATCTATTTTGAAAGAAGTGCAGTCCGAAGAAAGGAAGACGGTGAGATTTCATTGTACATACTTTGGTTATGTTTTTAGGAGAGCCAGTCTTTGGAAAAGGACATTGTGTTTGGAAAACTAGAGGGTCCTACAAATAGAGCAAAAATCTCATCAGGATGGATTGACACGTTGACCATACAGTGAAGGCTGTGAAAATGGTGCAGGATTAGGCCTAGTTTAGATTTGCTGCATGACTCAATGGCACCTAACAGAAACAAATGAACTTTCTGAGCTTTAAAACATAAAAGATACTCATTGGATATTTGCTGAATAGAAAAGGCTATTATCCAGGTGGGCAGCATGGGTGACCTGTTATAATGTCTCTTGTCATCTGAATGATTGCTATTGAGGAATTTAAAGATGAAAAAAACGGAGGAAAAAGAATTCTTAGGATTTTCATGTCTTAAAGTTTTCCTCCTAAAATCAGTAAATAGATATAAATGCCAAGTAAGTATAATTTTCCATATTTTACAAGAAGTATGTTTGATGTACACTAGAACTTACTGTGTCAATTTCCCTAAGGTTTAAAAAAGAAAAGGATTTCTGGATGAAACCTTTTCTACAAGTTTTAAAAGGCTTTCATAGATAGTTATTCCATACCCATCCTAAACAAAACTTTCATTTTGTATTCAGATTGGCTGGCGTGTGAGATGGAGGGATTGAAAAACACTGCATTATATAAACTTAAATTCACTACCATCTAGTAGATTCTGACACAAAAGGACTCTCAGTCAGCTCTCTGAGCCTGGAAGTTTTAAGGGGCGACAGCTGTCCGTTTTCTGCCTCAGAGTCACCGGTGGACTTGAGTCACAGCTGGCATGCAGGGTTTGGTTAGTAGCCCAATATGCTACAGACTATGCCATTGGAGTGACTTAGATGGTGGCATTCTTCAAATGCAAGTAAAATGAATTTTTATTTTCCTGGTGAGACCTACACCCAGACCAAGAGTGTGTTGTGCAACAGAGCAAGAGAACCTCACATGGCTTAAAAACCAAGAAGGATGTACATCAGGATTGTATCCTTTCTACCTATTTAATCTGTCTGTCTGCTGGGCAAATTATTTGAAAAGCTGGACTCTATGAATAAGAATGTGGCATCAAGATTGGAGGAAGACTCATAATAACCTACATTACACAAATGACACAACTTTGCTTGCTTAAAGTGAAGCAAGTACTTCAAGTCACAATAGATTTAAGGTGAGAGTATTCAATACGAATTGCAACCCAATATCAAGAAAACAAAATTCTCATCACTCACCCCATAGGCAACATCATGACATACGGAGAAAAGATTGAAACTATCAACAACTTCATCTTACTTGGATCCATAATTAATACACCTTGTCCAAGCAGTCAGGAGATCAGGAGACATATTGCTCTGGGATAGTCTGAAGTCAAGGATTTCTCCAAATTATTGAGGAGCAGCGATGTTAGCTTGCGGACTAATGTGTGCTTGATTCAGGCCATAGTCTTTCTAACCTCTTGCTGGACAATGAATAAGAATTACAGAAGAAGAATTGATGCCTTTAAACTGTGGTGTTGGAGAAGGGTACTGAGTAGCCCACGGACTGTTGAAATAACAAAAAGATGTCTTTGAGAAGGTGCAGCCAGAATGTTCCTTGAAGGCAAAGATGATAAACTTTCATCTGCATACTTTAGGTATGTCATTAGGAGACATAATTCCTTGAACATCATACTTGGAAAGGTGAAGGGACAGCACAAGGGAGCAAGACCTCCATCCAGGTGAATTGACACAATTGGCTTCAACAATGGGTTCAAGGGTGTCAGAAACTGTGAGGATGGGTACAGGATAGGACAGTATTTAGATCTTCTTGTTCATAGGGTCGCTATGAGTTGTACTCTACTCGACAGCACCTAGTAACAACAACAACAACAAGCACAAGACTTTATGTCTAGTAGATCTCATTTACTGATTATGATTTATGGTCTTGTCTTTTCAATTTCCTTCCTCCCAGTTTAAAGATAATTATTCTTAATTCGTTTTATCATATAGCAACATTTCTGCATAAAATGTAATATTCCAAATTTAACAACACTTTCTTATCAATAACATACATCCTTCCCCATAAATGTCATTCTTCCCACTCTAGACTCTGCAGTGGGTGTGTATTTCAACCTTATCAAGATTTAGTATACTGGTTAACTTTATCATATTAGAAATTTGCTGGCTTCTGGGACACTGTCATTGCCAGGCTCACAAGAAGCCTTTCTAAGAATGTAAATTAAGTCACCAAGTTCAGTAATAGTCATTTCCTGGCAGAGGGAAACAAAATGTGTAGCTCCCAAACTTGTTTTGACTTCGTGAATACAGAAAAACCACAGGCCAAGATATTTCACAGAAAACCAACATGGCCTTTTAACTGAAAGCCTGTACTTAAAAATAGTATGAAAAGCTTTATAGTTTCAGTTGATATTTCTCAATCCTGGGATTCTTTTTGTTAAATTTACCAGCTAGAATCCTCTTCAATAGACTATGATGGAGTGTTTTAATTTTAACTGCATATTGATTCATCTAATACCATACTTGAAAAATTTGTCAAATTTATACAATCATAGATGCTCAGTTTATATGGTCTATTTGTTTTATAGTTTGATTTATTTTCTTTTTCCAAATTGGCGTTGGTGATTGCTGTAGCATCAAATTCTTAGTTCCTATGTTTTAACACTACCACAGTATGCTATGGACACAAAAGCTCTGGATGGTTTCACTTTCATCAGGGGAAAGATGAAAGTGGGTGTCTCTTTCTTTCAACTCCTCAGTGAGTTTATCATCCATCTTAGTCACAGTGTGGTTACTTAGAAAGTAGCATTAATGATAGTGGTCAAAATAATAGCCTGTAGATTAGAAGTCAAGAAAAATATGTAAAGGACTTCTAAGTGAACTGGATAATAAAGTAAATTATTTAGTCATTTAAATGTTAAACTAGGATGGCCATAGTGGAGATCAAGGGTTAGTCGATGACTAAATGGGGACATCTCCAAGAAGTTTACTGTTGTTTAAAAAAAAAAGAGTGAGAGAGATGAGAATAGCATTACCAAACAAGCACACTGGAGGCAATTTTCATAATTAGAGTGCTAACCCAGCAGTGTACACAGAGTGGTCTTGCTATTGGCATGAAAGCTCTTTCACTTTCAGATAATATTAACCTTTCTTGGTATAGTAAGTAATAATTAAGATGGTTGGTGGAAACACTGCCAATATCAGCAGTTTACATTTTCAATGTGTTTATAAGCCATTTATGAAGGAAGCATTTGAGTCCGAAAAGAGTCATTCTATGTGAAGAATGTTCTCCATGCATTCAAAGAGAAGGCTCTCCAGAGTCCCATTTTATTAAGTAGCTCAGTTAAAAATCATGCTTGAAAAATTCTTGAGAGAGAGAGAATGAAAGAAGATGAATTCTTTTTGGTCTTGTAAAATTCTCTATTACTGTTGTTTGGTGTCATCCAGCCATTGTGACTCAGACTAACTCTCCATGAGACAAATGGAAACGCTTCTGGGTTCTGCATCATTCTCAAGATGATGCTATGTGGGAGCCTGTGGTAGCAGCTAAGTGTCAACTCATTCATCATTGAAAGTTTGCTTTTGTTAAGTTTGATGGTTGAAAAGTAACATATTCCTATATTATTTCCTGGCCCCTTCTGATACTGTGTGCAGTCACACTGGAACTTACTCATAGCATACGCTCAAGTCGGTTTTCAGAAGAAATAAATTCTACTGGAGGAGATTGCCCATTCTCTTCCCACAGACCACCTGATTAATTTGAACTGCTTGCCTTTGGGATTGCAGCACAGCTTCTTGCCACTGGGCTACCAGAGTTCCCTGGTCTATTCTGATAGCATGGCCAAATTATGTGAGACAGTCTCACCAACCTTGCCTACAAGGAGTATTCTGTCTGCTTTTCTTTCAACACAGATTTAACTCTGTTTTTGTTATATGTCATCAAGTCATACAGCAGCTCCGAACCCTGTTCTATCCTGAGCAAACTTTATTGTCTCTGACACCCCTACCCTCATTACCCCAGTAACTGAGTCAATCCTTCTCATCAAGGGTCTTCCTTTCTTACTGTTCCTCCATCCTTCCAAGCATGATGCTCCAAGGACTAGTCTCTCCTTGCAACATGCCTAAAGTATGTCAGACAGAGTTTTCGGGACCTTGCCTCCAAAGAGCAGCCTGGTTTCACCTTTTAAAGGATGAATCTGTTTGTTCTTCTAGCAGTCCATGGTATATTCAATACCCTTCTTCAGCACCATAACTCAAAATTGTCAGTTCTCCTTCTAATATCCCTAGTTATTGTCCAGTTTTCAGAGGCAAAACACGTAATTGTGAAGACTGTGACCTGGATCAGGAACAGCTTAGTCCCCAGACTGACTCTGTTGTTCTTCATACTCTGGAGAGGTCCCTGGTAGCAGACTTTCCCAATGCAATTCATCTGTTGATCTCCTGGCTGTTGGTACCAAGAGTGTGATTGTGGAGCCAAGCAAACAGAAGTTGTCAAAAATCTTAATCTCTTTACCGTCTATTATGATGCTGTCAATTGGCCCAGTGGTGAGAATTTTTGTTTTCTTGATGTTGAGCTTCAATCCATACTGAAGGCCGCCGTCCTTGACCTGCTGCAGTCCTTGACTTTCTGCAGAAACCACTTTAGGTCCTCCTCAATTTTAGCAAGCACGGTTGTGTTAGCTGCATAACACAGGTTGTTGACAAGTCTTCCTCCGATCCATAGTTCAAAAACTCATTTCTAGATCCATCTTGTAATACAATGTTGTGAGTGACAAGATAATATCCAAATGCACACAAAGAAGTCCAGTGAATACCACTATCACTCAAATACATGCACCAACAACTATAGCTGAAAAGAAGGAAATAGAAGATTTTCAACAATTTTTGCATTCAGAAATCCATCAAGTATGCAATTAAGATCCATTAACAATAAGAATGGGTGACTGGAATGCTAAAGTTGGAAACAGGGAAGAAGGATTAGCAGTCAGAAAACATGGACTTGAGGACAGAAATGACGCTAGGGATTGATAGAATTCTGTACAATCAGTAATTCATTTATTACAAATACTATAAAAATATTTTTCTTCTAAAGAATATACTGAGAAAGGAATTGGCAGATACAGAAGAATTTAATGAAATAACATATGAGCAAGAGCCTATGGTGATGAAGAAGTTCAAGCTGCTTTGAAGGAAATAGCAAAAAATAAGGCCCCAGGAATAGATGGTATACCAATTGAAGTATTTCAGATAACAG
>NW_006399761.1:29284660-29297000 GCF_000299155.1 Elephantulus edwardii | reverse complement strand
GTACCATGGACTGCCAGGAAAACAAACAGATTCATCTTGGAGAGGATTAAACCAAGCTACTCCTTGGAGGCAAGGATACTGGGGCTTCATCTGACGTACTTTGGACATGTTGCCAGGAGGGATGGGTTCTTGGAGAGGCACATCATGCTTGGAAGGGTGGAGGGACAGCACAGGAGGGGAAGACCCTCTATAAGATGGATTGATTCGGTGACTCAAGTAGTCGGGATGGGTGTGTCAGAGGCAGTGCGGTTGGTGCAGGATAGAGCAGGGTTTAGGGCTGTTGTGCATAGGGTCGCTATGAGTCGCAAAGGACTCGATGGCACATAACAACAACAACAACAACAACAACTAAAAAAGAAATATAAGTGCAGACTATACATGTGGATTTCACCTGGTGGTATGCAGAAGAATCAGTCGATTACATCTGTGCTTGAGAACCTCAATATCAGCTATGAAAACTAAGCCACATGCTGATTGTGGAACCGAACGCCAACTACTCATACACAAGTTGAAGCTAAAGCTAAAGAAGGTTAAATCAAATCCACAGGAACCAAAATTTTACCTTGAGTCCATCTCCTCTCAGGGAACAGATTTGAAGCCTTGAACACTGGTGAGTGAAGACCAGATAAAATGTGGGAAAATATCAGGAACATCATCCATGAAGAGTTGGAGACAAAGACAGAGGAGGAAGAAAGACCAAGATGGATGTCAGACAAGACTCTGAATATTTTCTTAGAGGTCTGAGAAGCCAAAGCAAAAGCGGAAAAATAAATAAAAAGTTGAGCACAAGATTTCTTTAGTTCTGGCACAACAAAAAAAACCATACCACATGATTCTTGCAAAACATACATTATATGATTTGGAATATAAACCACAAATTGGCATTTTCAGCTTTGCAGATTGATTTTTGCGTAAAATGAATTAAAACACACTCTTATTTATGATGCATAAGAAGTACTGGAACAATTGGAGTAGTTACATGATGCAAGATTCACTGAAATCTCATTTTAATATCGGAATAAACACTGGTTTATATAATTTTGAAATAAACTTTTATATTTCTATCTTTGAGTCCACCACCTGCTTCATGGGAGACAGATGGACAACTTCTCCTCTGCAAACTCTCTGGAGCATCACGTGAGTCCATTCCAAATCGATAGCAATGAATGAGTGAGTGAGAATACTTTTTTTACCGACTTCTAAAAGGAATCTTAGAAATTTTCCAAAGACTATCTATATTTCATTTATTGTACTTTGGAGAATTGCTTTTGAAGACACTTGCTATAAATGACACCCCACAATGCATCTTCCTGATTTTCTTATGTGGAAACGTGAAAGGTGGTTTGTCTGAGAGAATACATAGATAATTTCAATAGTAGGTACATGCCAATCAAGCAGAAGAAAAACATGAATGTAATTTAATGAATTTATGTTTTTGAGTGTTTTTTTTTTTGTTTTTGAGTGTTTTAAGTTAAGTATTTGTGACTAAAAAACTCCTTGGCAGTGACTAAGTCCTCATGTTTTTTATTTCAGTATTAAAATTAGAAGGATAAAAATTTCTTATAGCCTAATAAAAAAGCTATAACAATTCTATGTTTTATAAACTTTTACTCTATTCCTTTGATTTCTAGTATCTCAACAAAGTTTATTTGTTACCAATATAAAGCTACTTTTAGTAAAAGTTTATTTTACAAAAGATTTTTGATTTATGAGTCATTGTAAAATTTTATGCACCAAATAAATTAACAAATTTTCTTTACAGCATATGAAATTATAAGATGATGCAAAATAGTTCAGTTATACTTTTATATATTCGAGTTGCCTACTACAAAACAATTTTTCTTTTCAGCATCTGAAAGAATACATTCCTTTTGGTCATTTTCCTGTGAAATCTCACAGTTATAGTTCTTAAACTATATTCCTGACTTACACATCTTTCTTCAAAATTTCTTCTTTCAAGAGTTTATATGCTGTCATTGACTCTCTGGTTCTTTTTGTGAATGACATTGTGGAAAGTGGAGGAAAATACTATAAAAGTCCTGGCCTAAAGGGTTGTTGCCTCCACTTTTCATAATATACCCCCAAACCAGAAACAGACAGGGAAGATTTTTGATAATTGAAGGAAACGTTGAAATGACAGTGTCTCCTTTCATTTATATGGAAAAAACAAGGAACAAAGAAAAAGAATTTATTAGAAGAATGACTAAGGATGAGAGAAGGAGAATTGATGCCTTTAAGCTGTGGTGCTGGAGAACAGAATTTAATATGCCATGAACTGCTAGGAGAACAGTTTTGTCCTAGAGAGAGTGACATGAAGCTGCTCCTTGGAGTCAAGGATTCTGATGAAGTTTTTTCTGACATACTTTGGGCATGTTGTAGGGAGAATTGGTCCTTGGAGAGGGCCACCACACTTGGGAGGCTGGAGGGACAGCACAGGAGAGGAATACCCTGGATGAGATGGATCGATTCAGTGACTGAGGTAATGGGGGTAGGTGTGTCAGAGAATAAGGTTGGCACAGGATAAAGCATGGTTCAGAGTTATTGTACATAGAGTTACCATGAGTTACAAGTGACTCAACAGCATATTACAACAACAGCAACCACAATGAAAGAATTGTTGTTAGATGCTGTTAATTCTACTATGACTCACAGTGGCCCAATGGTCAACAGATCTGACCATCTTCATGATCTCCATCATGCTCAAGACCGTTGTGGCAGTCATTGTGGCAATCTATCTTGCTGAAGGTCTTCCTCTCTTGCACTGATTTTCTACCTTTCCTATTATGATTTCTCTCTTCTAGGGCTATATCTTTTGAAAATATGCCCAAAGTAAGTAAGACTAAGTTTCATCATTTTGGCCATTAAGGAATACCTTGGTTGCACTTCCTTCTAGATAAATTTGTATGTTCTCTTGGCAGTCTAAGGGATACTCAGTACTCTCTTCCAATATCATTATTCAAAGACATTGATTCTTCTGTCATTCTTATTCATTGCTCAACTTTCAGATGCATAGGAAGCAATTGAAAAGATGGCGGAATCAGATCCATCTAATTATTTCAACTGACATTCTTGCTCTTTAGCATTTGGTAGAGGTCTTTGACAGCATATTTTCCTAGTGAAAGACTCAGCTGTGATCCCTGAACATGTAACAGTATTCATTTGTACCTTATTTTTTCTTTTCATGGAAGTGTGACGTGTTGTCTGATCTTATAGTATCTAAATTCAAAATAATAAATTCTTATATGTCTCTTATTAAAGGTGAGAATGAATACATTGAATGGATGTGATTATGATTATTATTTTTAAAATTACTACTACAATAATGTTTAAGAATCAAAACAATGTTAGGTGTAAGCCAAAGAAAATGATAACCTAAATTAACTTAGAACCCAAGCGGGCTATTAGAACAAGAGCTGATATGAAATTTTATTTTAAGTTCATAAGAAAAAAAGTAATTTATAATAACTTTAAAAGAACATTGGAATGGTTTGAGATGTGAATTTCAATGAATTAGAATGAGATATAAGAAAAACTGAAATTAGGAATGAGAGAGTTGGAGCTAATTTAAGTATTTAAAATTCTATCAAACATTCAGAGGGGACCTATCACCAATTCGACTTAAATCATTCAAAAAATTTAAAAAGAAGGAACACTCCCAGAGTCTTTCTATGAAGCAAGCATAACCCTTTGACAGGTTATTATCAAGAAAGAAAATTACAGGCCAATATCTCTCATGAATATAGATGCAAAAATTCTTAACAAAATCCCAGCCAATAGAATTTAAATAGAATAAAAAAAATTACCATGATCAATTGTGATTAATAATAATTATGCAAAATGGTATAATGTAAGAAAAATAATCAATGTAATTCACCATATTAACAAAGCAAATAACAAGAATCATATGATATTAGCAATTGATGCAGAAAAAGCATTTGACAAAAATTCAACACTCCTTCCTGATAAAAACACTCAGCAAAATTGGAATACTAGGGAATTTCTTCAACATAGCCAAAATATATATGCAAAACAAAGAGAAAGCATCATTGTCAATGGAGAAAGACTAAAATAATTTTTCCTGTGAACAGGGACCAGACAAGGATGCCCACTGTCACTACTTCTATTCAATATTGTATTGAAAATGCTTGCTAGGGCACTATAACAAGAGAAGAAAACAAAAGGCATCCAGATTGGCAAAGAAATGGTTAAACTATTGCTACATGTAGATGATATGATAGCATATAAAGAAAACCCCAAAAACAAAAAAAACCCCAAAAACCCAAAAAACAACCAAAACAAAACAAAACAAAACAACAACAACAACAACAAAAAACCCCCAAACAAACCCAATCCTGTTAGAGTTAGTAAGCCAATTTAGCAAAGTGGCAAGATAAAAGATCAATATCCAAAAATCAGTGGGATTTCTTTACAGTAACAAAGAACTCAGAGAAGGAAACCAAGAAACAGTTTACAATAGCCAACCACAAACTGAGATACTTGGGAGTGAATTTAGAGATGCAAAAGATCTATACAAAGAAAACTAAATAACATTTCTGCAAGACACAATGAAAGACTTAAAGAAATGGAAAAATGTGCCCTGTTCATGGATATAAAGACTCATTGTTGTGAAAATGACAAACCTACCAAAAACAATCTACGTGTTCAACACAATCCAAATCAAGATAGCAAATTGATTTTTCAATGAGATTAAAGGGAAAATTGTCAATTTTATTTGCAGAGGCAAGAGACCCCAAATAAGCAAAACACTTCTGAGAAACAAAAATGAGGTTGGAGGCTTATCACTCGCTGACCTCAAAACAGTGTTAGTAAACAAAACAGCATGGTACTAGTAAATGACAGGTACATAGACTAATGGAACAGAATTGATAACCCAAAAATAGAATCAGCTATCTATGACCAACTGATATTTGACAAGGAAATAAAACCTATCAAAAGGGGAAATGACAATCTCTTCAACAAATGATGCTGACAAAACCGGACTGCTACCTGGAGAAAGGTGAAACAGGATCCTCATCTCACACTATACATAAAAATCACCTCCAGGTAGACTAGAGATCTGGGAATAAAGCCCAAACCCATGAAGTTCATAAGAGATAAACGGGTATCAGCCTAGTTTATGGTATCCAGACTGCCAAATACAACCAGAAGTGCAATCTGAAAATAATAAAATTTGTGAATGGAACCTTCTAAAAATTCAATACCTATGTGCATCAAAAACTTTTTCCAAGAGGGTGAAAAGAAAACCCACCAACCGGGAACAAACATTAGGCAGTACCACCTCAGACAAGAATCTCATAAGAAAAGTTTATGGAATACTCCTGGGCTTCCACAAGAAAAAGATAGGTATAACCCAATTACAAAATGGGCAAAAGACATAGAACTTTCACAGAGGAAGAGATTCTAATAGCACACAGACACATGAATAAGTACTTCAAATCACTGGCAGTAAGAGAGATGAAAATTAAAACCATATCACTCCAATAACAAGGGCTAAGTTTAACAGGACAGCAAGTAATAAATGTTGGATAGGATATGCTGAGATATGAACTCTTATACATCGTTGGTGGGATTGTAAAATGGTACTACCACTCCGGGAGGCAGTTTGGCACTTTCTTTTTTTTTTATAATTTAGTTTGTTTATTTTTCATTTCAATGAACATCTACAGAGATTTTGGAATTCCATTCATTCATTGTTGCACCCTTCTCCCCGCATAAACCCCTCCCTCCCTCTCCTTGAAAAGCAAAAGAAAAACTCCCTCATTGGTAATAATCCCCCCGCACCTCCCCAAACCCCACCCCTCCCCCCAAATATAATCCACTCTGCAACCCTCATTGCGTACTCCTACGATAAAAATAATGCCCTAAAATATAATACTTTTAGACTATTCTCTTCCCCATAGAGGCACTTTCTTAAAAAAGCTGAACATAGAACTTCCACTACTTGGAATATATCTTGCGAAAATTAGAACTGAGGCACAAATAAATGGAGACTTGGACACCAAGGTTCATAGCAACATTATTCACCATCACAAGAACATGGAAACAGTCCAAATGTCCAACCACAATTGAATAGATTGAGGAATTATGGTTCGTTCACACAATGGAATATTATGCAGCACAAAGGAGCAATGGTCTTGTAAATTACTACCTAACTTGGGAGGAACTGGAGAGTATTATGCTTAGTGAACTAAGTTCCATTAGGACAAATATGCTATAAAATCATTATTGCAGAATGAGTATGAGGCTCGAAGGGGAGGAGGGTAGAAGCAAAGGGATGGGGATAGGAGGCTGTTAATCATGGAGTCATACAATTTCATGGGTCATGGCAGGTGGTAAAGGAAATGGGAAAGCTCTTGTGTGAAAATAATGTATTTGAACTTAGTAAATAAATCAATATAATAATTTTAAAAACCCCAAATACAAAAAAACCCGTTTTTTTTTAAAATAAGAATAAATTTGTTGTTGTTAAAAGTAATTTGTTTCCTCTCCCTCTATTAGCCTTCTATTTAGTCACATACTAAGAAGCTGCAGGAATTATTTAATGGTCATTACCTTTATTTATTTTAGGAAACAAATTAATACTTATAATTTTAAAAATGTCAAAGACATTCTCCAGGATAGGTCATATATTAGGTCACAAAACAAGCCTCAATAAACTAAAAAAAAATATAAATAATACAAAACTTTTTTTTAGACCATAGTGCTACAAAACTAGAAGTCAATAAGAGGACAAATGAGGGGAGGGAAAACCCACCATATACACCTGGAAGCTAATCAGTGCCCTGCTTCAATATGAGTGGGTAATAGAAGAAATAGAAGAAGAAATGAAGTAAGATAGGACTACCAGAAAGAAACTTGATAAAGATACTAAGAAATTAAACCACATAATCAACCAACTTGAGATCCCCCAAAAAGATGAGTATACATTCTTCTCTAGCATGCACAGAATGTTCTCCAGAATAAATCATATTTCAGCTTACAAAGCAAGTCTCAATACATTTTAAATAAATAGAATTCATGCAAACAATTTTCTCAGAGCACAGTGCTACAAAACTAAAAATCAACAAGAGGACAAAGGAGAAAAAACTCCACATACACATGGAAGTTGAAAAATGTCCTGCTTCAACATGAATGGGTAATAGAAGAAATTTAAAAAAACCCAAACAAACAAAAAAAAAAACCCCAAACCAAACATAAAACACAAAAAACCTCCACAAAGCAAAAGCAACAACAAAAAAAGTTTCTTGAAATAAATGAGAATGAAAGCACAAGTTATCAAAATCTCTGGGATGCAGCAAAAGCAGTGCAATAGGCAAATACATCAAAGGTGGAGGGAAGGATATTCAAGAATTCAACATGTTCCACAAGCAGAAAAAGAGCAGTAAAAAACTCTGACATTCTCTAAAAGAAATGAAGTTATAAAACTTGTTGTTAAGTGCCATCAAGTCACTAGTGACTCATAATCACCCTATGTATAATAGCTCTAAACCTTGCTTTATCCTGAGCCAAACTCATTGTCTCTGACACACCCACCCCCATTACCCTAGTCACTAAGTCAGTAAATCTTATCCAGAGTCCTCTTCTCTGCCCCTTCACCCTCCCTAGCATAAGGTCTGTCAGATGGACCTTCAGGATCCTTGCTTCAAAGGAACAGCCTGTTTTCACGCTCTCCAGGAGAAACTTGTCTGTTCTCCTAGGAGTTTTTGGTATATTCAGTACTCTTCCCCAACATCACAAAAAGGCATCACTTTTCCTTCTATCATCCCTAGTAATTGTAGAAAAAAAAATCATTGAAACAATCAACAAGACCATAGGTAGGTTCTTTGAATGTTATTGTTGTTGTTAGGTGTCATCAAGTCATAAATGACTCATAGCGGCCCTATGAACAAAAGGCCTGAGCACTGTTCATAGACTTTCTGGAAGCAAGCCATTTCGGAAGTGGCTGCCACTCCTGCTTCCAGGCATCTTTTAAGTGGGAAGCTCCAGCAAACACTATCCACCCTGGGTAACTGTTACCACATTTGGCACATCAGTGGCACAGTGTTCAGCATAACAGCAACCACGAGTTCCCTCTGTATAGCAATGCTATATACATAACCAGTACTATACCACCTGGAAGAATGTTTGAATATGTCAATAAAACTGACAAACCACTAGGGAAAGAAAAAAAAAAAGACACAGAACCAACTGAAAATAAAAAGGTTCACAGTAGAATATTATGAAAAATTATATTCCAATAAATATGAAAACCTAGAGAAAATGCAAAATACTTAGAAACTCACAACATACCCAAACAGATCTATTTTGAAAGAAGAAATTGAACGGTCATTAAATAACCTACAAATAAAAAAAAATGGCCTGGACCAGATGGCTTTACTAGTGAATTATACCAAACATTCAGAGAAAATCAGTCACCAATTGTACATAAAGTATTTCAGAAAATAGAAAAAGATGGAATACTTCCAGACTCATTCTCTGAAGCAAACGTATACCTGATACCAAAGTCAGATAAAGACACCACCAAAATAGAAAATTATAGGTCAGTATCTCTTACGAACATAGATGCAAAAATCCTCAATAAAATCCTGGCCAATATAATTCAGTAGTACATAAAAAACAATTCATGATGATCAAGTGGGATTAATAACAGGTATGCAAGGATAGTTCAACATAAGGAAAACAATGTAAAATGTCACATTAACAAAGCAAAGGACAAAAATCACATGATTCTATCAATTGATGCAGAAAAGGCATTTGACAAAATACAACCTCCCTTCCTAATTAAAATATTCAATCAAAGTAGAAATAGAGGGGACCTTTCTCAATATAATGAAAAGTATATATGCAAAACCAAGATTCAATGGAGAGAGATTAAAGGCAATCCCCTTGAGAACAGTAACTGGCCATGGATGCCCACTATCTGCTCTCCTAGTCTATAGAGTTTTGGAAGTATTAGTGAGAGCAGTAAGACAAGACAAGGAAATAAAGGTATCCAAATTGGCAAAGAAGAGGTAATATGATCTCTATATGTAAATAATATGACAGCATACTTAGAAAACCCTAAAGATTCAGTGAAAAAACTATTGAACATGGTTAACCAATTCAACAAAGTAGAAGGGTACAAGATCATCATACAAAAATGAGTTGGATTACTCCTCAGTGACAAAAAGAATATAGAAACGGACCTAAGGAAAAGAATACTCATCACAATAGCTAACCACAAGATGAAATACTTGGGAATAAATCTGACCAGACAGACAAAAGACTTCTACACAGAAAATTACAAAGTGTTACTACAAGAAACAAATAGAGATCAGGAGAAATAGAAGCATATATCATGCTCACAGATTGGAAGACCCAATATTGTGAAAATGACAGTTCTAACAAAGGCAGTCTACAAATTCAATGCAATCCCAATACAAATACTAATTTCATTCTTCAATGAAATGAAAAAGGCAATTACCAATTTTATTTAGAATGGAAAGAGACCCCAAATAAGCAAAGAACTACTGAAAAAGAGAAACAAGATAGGTGGCATCACACTCCCTGATCTCAAAACCTTCTGTACAGCTGGGGTGGTCAAGACAGCATGGTACTGGTACAGAAACAGACACATAGATCAAGGGAATAGAGAACTCAGAAATTAGCTCATCCACTTATGGTCAACTGATCTTTAACAAAGAGACAGAATCAAGTAAGTAGAGAAAGGTCAGTCTAGCAAATGTTGTTGTTGATTGCCTTCAAGTAGAGCATGACTCATAGTGATACTATGACTAAAGACCTGAAGCCTTTCTATAACTATTGACATTTCCCAAAGTTCATAGCAAATACTGTTGGCAAAATTGGAAAACCATTTGCAGAAAACTTAAGCAAATTCCAAACTTCACACTTGACACGAAAACCAACTCAAAACGGATCAGGAACCTAGAAGTAAAACCAGAGCATAAAATTCACCAGAGAAAGACTAAGAAGAATTCTAGATACCCCAATCCACAACGGTATTCCAACCTACAATGAGGAGAGAATAAAATAAATGAATGGGACCTTCTAAGAATGAAATCCCTATGCACATCAAAAAAATTTTCCCAACAGGGTAGGAAAGAAAGCCAGAGATGGGAAAAAAAATGGCAATGGCATATCTGATAAGGAACTTATATCTAAAGTTTATAGAATACTCTAGTACCTCAACAAGGAAAAGGTAAACAACCCAACACAAAATAGGTGTAAGGTATTAAGAGACATTTGGTGAAAGAAGACACTCAGATGGCTAACAAACTCATGAAGAAATGTTCAAAATCCCTATTTATCAGAGAGATGCAAACCACAATAACTGTGAGGTATCATCTCATTCCAGCAACAATAGCAAAGTTGGACGAGGCAGCAAATAGCAACTACTGTTGAGGTTGTGGAGAGATTGGAACTCTCATGCACTGCTGGTGGGAATGTAAAATGGTAAAACCACTATGGAAGGTGCTGTCGTGTTTTCTCGAAAAGTTGCAAGTAGAAATACCATTTGAACTAGCAATTCTACTACTGGGAATATACCCTAAAGAAACCAGAACCACAACTCAAACAGATATATGCACATCCATGTTTATTTCTGCATTATTCACAATAGCAAAGAGAGGACAGCTACCCAAATGCTTATCAACAATTGAATGAATAGAAAAATTATGGTACATTCATACAATGAAACATTATGAGCATTGAAAACCAAAGATAGAGTAACACATCACACAACATGAGGGAGCCTTTGAGGACCTTATGCTAAATGAAAAATCTCAGTCATAAAAGAACAAACACTATATAGCACCACTGTTATAAAATAGTTCAGATATGGGGAGAATTGGAGAGGGAATGAGGAAAGAGTAGCTTGATAATGAACACTGCATTAGAACAGATGAGATCTGCATTAGACAGATCAGAAATACATGATTATGCACTATATATATGAGAATAATCTGGAACAATGGGTGCATTGTGGGGTGGGCTGGGAGAGGGAGGGGGAGAAAAGGTGTATCAATGAATTTTAAAAATTCCCAAATATTGCATGTTGTTGTTGTTATGTGCTGCCAAGTTGCTTGCAACTCATAGCGACCCTATGTACAACAGCTCTAAACTCTGCTCTGTTTTGTGTTAATCTCACTGTCTCTGACACACCTTCCCAAATTACCTCAATCATTGAATCAATCCACCTCATAGAAGGTCTTCCTCTCCTGCGCTCTCCTTCCACCCTCCCAAGCATGACGTCCTTCTCCAAGGATTGGTCCCTCCTTGCAACATGTCCAAAGTACATCAGATGAAGCTTCAGAATCCTTGCCTCTAAGGAGCAGCCTGGTTTAACCTTCTCTTGGATGAACCTGTTCATTTTCTTAGCAGTCTATGGTATATTCAATACTCTTCTCCAACACCACAGCTCAAAGACATCAATTCTCCTTCTATCATCCCTAGTCATTGCCCAGCTCTCTGATTCATAGCAAGTGATTGCAAAGACTGTATCAGGTGTACCTTAGTTTCCAGAGTGACATCATTGCTCTAAAAAGAAATTCCCAAATGTTGAATATTAATGATACATCCTATTGCAGGTAATTTACCTTTCTGAATCCAAGTTTCTTTCTCTAGAAACTTAATGTTTACTATTTACCAAGGCTGAACTTGTAGACATTAAGACAAGGTAGATTTGCTGGTATGACTATACTCTTCTAAAACTTCTGATTCTCCATTTTTATGATGCAAATCTATCTGAATACTCATGCTGCTCCATGAACCAATTGGGATAAATCCACTGCCAACAGTAGAACACAATCCAGGATCTTTGATGTTGTTATTGTTAGGTAACATTGAGTCTGAACCAACTCATAGCTATCTCTTCAGTGGGTTTTCAGAGGCAGAAAATCACAAACGGAGGAGATTGCTTTTATTTCTCCCATAGAGTAGCTGATGAGTTCAAATCTCAAGCTTTTGAATTGACAGTGCATCTTCTTACCAACAAACCACCAAATCTTTGAAAGTATTGCACAACCTAAGTACTATGTAATTCTTGACTGTATATTTCTTGTTCATTGTGTACTTTGTCAGCCTGATGAGATTTGACCTAACCTGTTAGTGAAACAGGTGAGAGAGAGAACTGTTTAAACGGTATATATGATTAGATATTGTTGCCATGACCTGAGTCCAGAACAAAGGCTACATAGTGGAGTGAACTTGCGGGGAGGGATTATATAACAATGAAAATAATTTTACTTTTCAAAGAGAAGAACGAACTGGAGGGGAGGGGTGTGCAGGGAGAAAAGTGCAACAATGAATGAATGGAAATCCA
>NW_006399761.1:29268825-29283989 GCF_000299155.1 Elephantulus edwardii | reverse complement strand
TTAATTTCCTGGCTGCTGGTCCCAAGAGTCTTGATTGTAGAGCCAAGCAAACTAAAGTTGTTGACAGTCTCATTCTCTTCAACATTCATCATGATGCTGCCAATTGGCCCAGTGGTGAAAATCTTTGTTTTCTTGATGTTGAGCTTCAATCCATATTGAAGGCTGCAGTCTTTGACCTTCTGCAATGAGTGCTTCAGCTCCTCCTCAATTTCAGCAAGCAGGGTTGTTTTATCTGCATAAACGCAGATTGTTGATTAGTCTACCTCCAATCCTGACACCACACTTCTCCTCATAGAGCCCAGCTTCTTGGAGAATCTGTTCTGCATATAGATTTAAAAGATATGGAGCTAGGACACATTGTTGGTGCA
Source organism: Elephantulus edwardii (assembly GCF_000299155.1). Taxonomy (NCBI): domain Eukaryota; kingdom Metazoa; phylum Chordata; class Mammalia; order Macroscelidea; family Macroscelididae; genus Elephantulus; species Elephantulus edwardii. The sequence goes on along the minus strand of NW_006399761.1, from coordinate 29,283,621 downwards.
CACCCTTCCCAATTTTGACTGGATTATAGAAGAAATAAAAGCTGAAACTAAAAAGTGAAACTACATAATATCAAAACCTTTGGGATTTAACTAAAGCACACCTCAGGGGTCAGTTCATAGCAATAAGCAAACACATAAAAATAGAAGAAGCAAAATAAACTAACTCAATACCTCCAGCAAATTGCAAAGAACAACAGGATAAAGAACAACCCCACAGCCTCTAGAGGAAAGAAAATTACAAGGACAAAGGCTGAACTCAATGGGATAGAAAACAGAAAAAAAACCCACTGGAACCATCAACAAAAGAGGGAGTTTGCCCTTCAAAAAGGTTAATAAAATGGAAAAAACCATTGGCAAACTTAGCATGAGAAAATACATATTGTCCAGCAAAGCATGACTCATAGCAGCCCTATGAACAAAAGACCTGAAGCCTTTCTGTAACTATCATTGTTTCTCAAAGTTCATAGGGTTTTCCAGAGGTATCTTGTTTTGGAAGTGGTTGCCACTCCTGCTTCCAATCTTGTCTTAAATTGGGAGCTCCACTGAACTTAAAGGCACAAAATTCAGCATCACAGCAACCCCAGGTTACCTCAGTATAGCAAATTGACAGAAGAGTGCTGTACCACTTAGGAGAATGCTCCTCAAAAATATAATTATAACTGACTTTTAAATACAAAGGCCCTCCACAAGGTCTTGTTGACTCTAAACAAGAGACTTAAATAAAAACAACCAATATAATATGTTGTTATGTGCCATTGAGTTGCCTGTGATCCTTAGCAACCTTATGTAAGAAAAGACATAAATGACTCAATTAGAAATGAAGAGGTGGCATTACAACAGAACCAACTGTAATTAAATAATATTAGAATATTATGAAAAGCTATACTTCAATAAATTTGAAAACCTAGAGGAAATGTACAAATTCTAGAAACCCATAATCCAACCAAACTGTCACAGACAGAAATGGAACACTTAAATAGACTCACCAGAGTCTATTTAAGAAGAAATTGAGCAATTCATAAAAAGACTTCCCAAGATAGTTTCATGGGTAATTCTACAAAACATTAAAAGCCAAAATATCACCAATATCTAGGATAACACTCCCAGAGTCATTCTATGAAACAAGTATAACTCTAATAATAAAGGCACAAAAATAATACCAGGCAGACACATTGAAAATAAAACCCCACAAACCTATAGATCAATATCTATCATGAACATATATGCAAAAATCCTTAACATAATCCTGTGCAGTAGAATCCAACTGTAGAGAAAAAATAATTCATCACGACCAAGTGAGATTCATAACAAGAATGCAGGAATAGTTCAACATAAGGAAAATATAATTCATCACATTAACAAAGATTAGTAACCACATGATCAATGATGCAGAAAAAGGCTTCAACAAAATCCAGTAACACCTTTCCTGATTAAAACACTCAGCAAAATAAGAAAAGAGAGGGATTTCCTTAATATAATAGAAAGGATATATATCCAAAGCCAAGAGCCAAAATCATTCTCAACTGAGAGAGACTAAGGACATTAATTCCCCTTGCAGTGAGGGACCAATGTAGTCTGCCCACTGTCACTTCTATTCAATATTTTATTCCAAGTTCTAGCTAGGCTAATAAGACAAGAAAAGGAAATAAGAGGTATCAAAATTGTCAAAGAGGTGGTGAACACTGTCACTATATGCAGATAATTTAGTAGGGTGGCATACCAGAACACTGTCAAATAGAGAACAGAACCTCTCTGATGTTCCAAAGAGGATGCTTTTCTTTGCTTAATTAACCTTTTCTGATAGAAATAAAAAAACAGCAAAAAAAAAAAAAATCCCCCAAACTCTTCTTTGTGGTTATAGTCCTAGATTTCTATAGTTGTTCACTATGATTACACCTTGATATTTCTGTCTTTTGTTATTTTTTCTGTTAGGTGCTTCTGGTTATCGACAACTTGTACCAACAATGAATAAAGGATCTGAAACTTGCCCTATCCTGTGCTATCCTCATCAGCTCTGATTCATTTTATCTTTTGGTCTTTATTCTTTTAGGTCACAGGAAACGTAAAAAACAAAACAAAAAACCAACCACCTTTCTATACTATTAACTTTCATATGACTTCTTTTGAAAGCAAATATATTCTGGGGATGATATATTTTGGATGATGTAGTCTACTGAATGACTCAGTAGTGTTTAAAGGATGTTGATCAATGAGCATTAATAGAATACAAACTAAAAATTTAAAGCTCAGTGCCTGATATCTATGAGCAGACATAGGAAACCACATCAAACATTATCCCTCTCATACTTTGCTTACTTGATGTGGAGATGAGAAGAACTTGATCTGATTTTCCCTATTTTGGAACTTCCCTCCTCCTAGAGTCAAGAAACGATAAACCTGAAAGTGCCAAAGAGAAGAGAAAATGTCTTATAGAAGCTCGAGGAGAAACCTAATTTGACCAGGGACATAGAGCTAGTTATTGGCAAAATCAGTGCAAAGATCTCAGTTCTCATTTCAAGGTCAGACACAGCCACACTTTCTAGCCTCTTTGATACTGGGTGACTTCCAGGAAAATTTGTAACTTCTCACACTGTAACACAAATGAAACAAATGGGTGGCTTGTAAAAACAAGCTTTCTATAACTCACAATTAGTTAAGTTTAAACCCACTCTGCTCGAATATGATCTTATTAACATAACAAATAAAGACGTCTATCTATAGGAGGCAACATCTCCTTACTGCTCCTGCGATAAGATGCTCACTCACAGTGACCCCTAATGCGGAATAGAATGTCCTTTAGATTTTCAAGGCTAATATTTGAGAAGCAAATCTTTCGGCTTGTCTTCTGAGGTCCCTCTGGGTGTGTTTGTCTGGCCAAACATTTGCTTAGTGCTTAACTGTTTGTATCACCCAGGTACTTCAGTCCACAAGTACGCTGTTGTGTTCTGTCAGCAGAAATGGTTTCCTAGATCATAATCTTTACAGGAGTAGATGGTCAGGTCTTTCCTGCAGCCCCCTGCAGAATCACTCTCTATGCCCTCAAATGGGAACAGACTTAAAAGTGAGCTTGACTCACTGAGTTTCCTGAGACTGTAAATCACACAGGAAGAGATTACCCTGCTTCCTGTCTTATATCTGCTTGTGGATTTGAACCACCAAGAGGAGACCTTTTTGGGTTATCAGCACAACTCCCTGTGGACTATGCCCCCAAGACAGTCAGCAGCTGAGCATTTAGCCATTGCACTGTCTGGGGTCCTTCATGCCATAACTCTATGGCCACAGTTGACCAGTTACTTCCCACTCGTAGAAACCCTTCAGTGGGTGTCTGAGGTTGTACATCTTTGAAGGAGGAAGCAGCCTCTCATCCTGCTGTGGAGCAAGTGGTAGATTGGAACAGCTAACATTTCAGGTAGAAGTGCAGCCCAGAGCCCACTAGGGCTTAGAATTTCAATATACATTTGAGAATCTGCAATCTATAACTCACACATAGCATAGATTGAGGCCAAACAGTGACCAGGGGAGATTGAAGAGGTCAGTAAAGAGAATTTTTCTTTCTGGGCATCCTTCACTGGTGCTCAAGTTTGAGCTGACATTTGTTTGCTACTCAAATAACAAAATCTTTTCATTCACTTTCTATGCAGCTGAAAGTTGGACAATGAAAAAGGATGGCAGGTGAAGAATCAATGTTTCTGAGCAGTGTTTTGGAGAAGAATGATGTATATCCTATGGATTCCCAGAAGAACAGATACATTTTGGAAAGCTGCAGTTAGGGTGCTTCTCAGAGGCAAGGATGATGAAACATTGTCTCACATGCTTTAAGCATATTATTAGGAGAGGCTGGTCTTCGGGAAGGACATTATGCCTGGAAAGGCGGAGGGTCAGAGAAGGAGAGGAAGACCTTCAGTGAGGTGTGTGGACACAGTAACTCCAATGGTGGGTTCAAGGATATTAGAGATGGTTAAAATGGCACAGGGAAGGGAAGGGAAGGGATCAGATCCATTGTCCATAGCATCACTGTGAGTCATAGTTGACTCGACAGTACTTAATCAACAACAACAAAAGATAACAAAAACTAGGAAGAAAGACGTTCATCTCTGTTCCTGACTTCTGTCTTCCCAGGGTAGTTTTGCTCTTCATTCAAGAAACACTGAACCTTCCTCTCTGCGATGCCTGTCCAGTGTTTCCTGCATCTTCCTCAGGGTCCTGAGCCTCGCTGGCCTGGCTTGGTCACTATCATATTCACTGACCAGACACAGACCATCACAATGTCTAATGGGAACTTTCTCCTCAGCATGAACGGGGCACGTAGACCTCTAACGTGTTTAGCTGAATGGCATTAGTCACACTGAAAGTCTTATTATCAGAATCAAATACAGGAAGCTGAAACAGACATACTATAATTTTAAAATAACAAAGCACCCAAACAATGGAACCATTTAAATCCGCTTCATTTATTGATTAGCTAATTTTCTAAACAAAAGATTAATTCCTTTAAATCCTCAGCTTTAATTGTAAATTCTGTTTCTATCTATGGCTTATGCTGTTGAGAACATAGTTTTAATCCCAAACAGTAAAACACACTTACGTTGTGATAAGCTTTGCTTTAAGGCACTTTTTACGAAAATGTTATTGAATTATGTGATACTAAGATGTTTTTATTTCAAAATGTAGACTAAGAAATGATTGTTGGCCTTATTTACTATTGGGTGTGGATTTCTACAGGCTTTTGGCACAGTAAATTAGATGAATGCACTAAGATTACTGAGCTGAGTAAAAATGAAAACATTTGATACATCTATAGTTACATTTTCATAGTTTTCCAATTATGTAAACCAAGTGTTTAGCAACATTTTGCCTTTTTATGAATATCACTTTGTTTGACTTCCTTTTTCTTTCTTTTCCACAGCCTCCTTCGGTTATTTCTGCATCTCTTACTGTTGTTTGTAAGAGGTAGAGGAAGATGCATATGGCCTTTCTCAAGAAGTTAGTCAACACTACCGGCTGTGTCAAATTATTATTTTGTGAAGCATGTCACTGATAGATAAGTTCTTGTTAGGCAAGTGAATTTTCGTGTCTCCTTCCTCGTCGGGCTGCTAAGTTAACTTCAGTGGTTTGGGTCCACCAGTGACTCTACAGGAGAAAGGGGGGGTCGCCTCCTCCCTTAAAGATTCTCAGCTTTGGGAACCTCAACATTTCACCCGATTAAGGTGTTGTCAGGGCCAGAATCAACTTGACAGCAATAAATAGTCCTCATGTCTTGAGGTTGCGGATTTTACAAAGCCCTCTTACAGTGTGTTCTCATTCAGTTTGGTTACTGCCTTCATTTAACCACTAAGCTCACAATTACTCATTTTAATCAATTAAGTCATTATCATTATTTTTCAAAGTTTAGAATGATGTGTGTATCATAGCCATTTGAATTGTAACAAAAAATAAGGCAAACAATCACATCTTAGTCTGCGTTTTGAAATAAAAACATTTTATCATTAATTGAGCTATTCCTGTAATAAAATCTTTAACTGGACTCTTGTATTTATCACAATTTCTCCTGCTAATAATACCAGAGGAAGCAACAATGATTTGAAAGTTCTCAGATAAAAGTACTACAGATAAATGTTCAAGGAAGATCTGATTTAGTATATGCTGAATAGGAAGGAACCAACTTGATGGAAAATGTTAGAAAAGTTTATGAATTTTCTCTCCAAGTTTCAGTAAAGTACTTTAACTAGGAAACCAATCATTTTATGTTTGTCCCTGGAGTTTATTTGAGATAAGCAATTCATTTAGTAGATTCTGCATTGCCAATTTTTTATGATATTTACAAAGGGATTAGACAGTATAGTATTGCCTTCTCCTAGAGAAAAGAAAAAAAAAATTAAAAGGCAGCACCAAAAATAGATGTCCTGGGAATAGATCTCATATCACTCAAATTAGCCAATTCGATATTTGAAGCCAATCTAAATGGCTTTACCCACCTCTTCCACCACCCGCCCACACTGGAAATATGTCCCTGTAAGATGTCTTCATGATGAATGAGCTAATGTTTATGAAGCACTTAGAGATCCTTGGGCAAGACACTATCTAATTACAAAGTATAGCTCTCATTATTAAATGGAAGCTGTTTTCCCTGTGTTTTCTGTTGTCCATGTTGCTCTTGATGGTTTCCAGTACAAAGTGAAATCAGCTTCTTAAAAAGAAAAGCAGGGGGAGGGCATGGGAGCTTAATAATTTTAAGTCACAGTGCACTGCACATGCCCAGAAAAGCCTAGATCACTTCCAAATTCAAGGACTAATAAAAATTGGAAGCACTCCAGTAATTTTAAATTGCTTTGCACATTGAAGAGTGATTTAAAATCATTGAACTGATTCAATTTTTTTATATATATGCACTTCAATTTAGAAATGAGTCAGACAGACAGCATCATAGTGCAGAATATAGGACCAAGATACTGAATTAATGTTTAAAAAGTTAGGAATTAGACTAAAGGAAAGAGGAACCAAGATCAAACAGTCGCCAGTGTGGATGTGCCCATTCTCCTGAAGGACCTTGGTGGATTTCTGGACAATTTGCAAGCCCTTGTATTTACCTGTCATGGCCATGCCTTTTTATTCTGAACTAAGAACATCTGTGGTCTTTCTTACTAATTTGTAAATGTATTCTGGGTGCATTTCAGCTTCTTTCAGATTTGCTTTTTCTGTATTGCTTTTAACATTTGCATGACTGTTTAATTTGCATGCGTGTCTTTCAAATATTTCTACAGACACACAATGTGCTTCAAAAACCATGTATGAAATCTAAACTTTCCTAAAGTCACATTAAAAAATTAAAAAGAAATAGAAAGCATATAAATTAATTTTTAATAATGTATTTAATCTCAGCTACCTCAAATATGTCAGGACTCAATAAGAAATATTAAGATATTTCACATTCTTTTTTCCCCCTTTTAACTGAAACTTTAACAATCAGGTGTTTTTTACTCCTGTATCAACCTGGACCAGCTGCACTGGTGTTAAGTAGTCACATGTGGTTGGTACTTGCTGCATTAGAAGATGCAGCTTTACACTACAAATACCTGAAAGGTGTAAGCTGTGTTTTAGATTTGTATGTATCATTGCTTCCAAGACCTCATTGTATGTTGTGCTTATTAGTGGAAACTTATTAGCATAACACACAGACACAGAGGGAAGGAGGGAGAGAGAAATTAAATCACTAGTGATCACTCTTCAGGCCATGTGCAGTTGGAAAGCACAGGTTCTATGTGGGCTGTATATAGGAGGGAAACAAAAAGCTGACATATGGAGTCTCCTAAAGGCCTAAAGCTGAATTCTAGCATCTATGCACTTATGCATAAAATTCAAATATGGCCATAGGAAAAGATTTCTTTATTACCCATGACAAGAAGAAGAAAAAAGAAAATACAAGAATAATTTTTGGTGGTTAGATTGAGCAAGAGTTTATTCACAACTACAAAAAGAAGAGCATTATTTTCTTAATAAAGACTCAGGCTGGTGATTGGTTCCTACTTTAAGTCTCGGCTGGAAAAGGCCTTCTATGCTCAGGGGACAGATTTTTTAGAGCCTCACAGGCAAGAACATGAGGATATGAGTAAATGTAAAAAAGATGGCTCTGCACAGTGGAGGCATTGTCGGGAAAGCAAACGGCTTTACACAACTCAGAGCAAGAAGGGATGGAGAAGGCCCCAAATGACAGTTTGATGGATAAAGATAGATGGCCAGAGAGAAACGCTCACTTAAAATTCTTCCTTTGAACACTTCTCCACCAAAGATTTCAAAGGACTACAATGCAGTTTTTTCCCCTCTTTTAATCATTTATTTTCCTGATTCTGAAACTAAGGTATGTTCTTTACAGGAATGTTCAAAGTACCAAAAGGAAATAAAACAAAAAGTAGTCTTTATTCCTACAATGCAGAAGACATTATTGTTAACATTTGACTAATTTCCTTCTAGTCTTCCTTTTATGTATTTTATACAGTTGAAATAGTTCCATGCCTTTTTCATTTAACATAATATCAGAATTTTTTAAATGCATTTTATACAGTTGGTGTAGCTCTGCGCCTCTTTCATTTGACATTTTAATGTAAGGATATTTTTTTTGTCATTAAAAACTTTTTAGTAAAAGCATGTTTTAGAGGTTAAATCAAATTCCTTTTAAGAAATTAACCACAATTGGCTTTTTTTGTAAATAACACTTATTTTACATTATATATGATGCTAAGACAAGCATCTTTGCACATTTCTGCATTTCAAATTCTTTGCAACTAGTTCACTAAAGGAAAATTACTAAGTTAGGAGATAAGGACTTTTACTCTTTAAAAAAGATAATATTTTCCATCTGATAAATATTTCTACCATGTTTAATATACAGTATAAACTCAGATAATCCTATTACTTTGTTTAGTTTTGTTCAAAATCTATTATTTTAGACCTTAGTCTGCTGATTTTTAATTGTGATTTGGGTTGAAAGTTAGAAACCAAATTTGCTTTCCATTCAACCATTCATACACATTTTATTTTATAACATTCATTACAATAGCCACAATGTAATCACACTTGCCCCCTTCCTCCCTGTAATTCTCATTTCCATTAATCCTTCTATGCTACCTTCTTAACTTCTGTGCTTTAGCTCTGGGCAGGAGAGGGGGGAGGGGGGGGAGTGGGGCTGCTCTTTGATCTTCAATTGTTGGAAATTCTAATGAATGAATATCCCTGTGGTGTGATTGGTCACCTTAGATATCTGTCTATTGTTTGATTAAAAGTTGTGCCTTGAAATGAATTTTGTTCCATGTTATAAACTAAAGGGCAGAGTGTCAGTGATTCTACCTGCCTCTGTTGAACCTGTAAACTTGGCATTTTTAGACTTTTGTAAGTTTTTTCCACATTTTCCTGATTGTATCCAGGATCTTCTACTGCACCACAGTGTGTGTTTGCAGGCACCATCTCATTTTATTGAAATTAGTCCATAAGTTAGTGCCAAATGCCTGGCCATGACATCCTGATTCATGTATGACCTGTTGTCAGCATCTTCTCAAGTTATTATGAACAATGCAGGAGCAGAGTCTGAAAAGATTTGCTTCTGTTGAATTATTGATTTAATTTGAGCAGATGAATTAGTGAGAAAATATTTTGGGAAGATACTAACTTTCTGTCAAGTCCAAGAGGGCATTCTTAGATTTTCTATTCTGATTTGTCTGATGAACTAATCAATCATCTAATCAGATTGATCATAAAAACTGTTTGTCATAGCCTACATTTAATGAGAATTTATTATATCCCAGATGCGCTCACAAATGCTGCAGACTTTGGACTTGGTACAGCCTCACAACACATCTATGAGACAGACACAATTTTCAGCCATGTTTTACAGTTTAGCAACGGGAGCTTTAGAGGATGAGAATAAGCAATTTACTCAAATTGCATGGCTATTAAGTAGCAGAGCCAAATTCAAAAGCAGAACTCAGAAAGTTTATTCTGAGAAGAATTCCTTCTTCTTAACCACTACCACTACATAGTTTCAAAGGCACACTACTTACATATTTGGAAAATATCCAAGCCATCTCTGTAGAAAAAATTGCTTGTTTATTATCCTCATTGTACCTTATATCTTCTGTTTCTTTTTTGTTTTGCACCTGCAATTTCTTATTTCACTGTTTACTAATAAGCTACAAGTCCCTTGTAGGCAAGTCCATGTCCTGCTTGTCTTCATCTGTCCAGTGCTCAACACAGTGTCAGATATGAAACGGATACTAAAAAAAAAAGTTGATGAATAAACGATAGGAGTCAAATATCATGGAGTAGAGTAATAAAAGGAATTTTACACTCCCATTCTTTGTAAAATATGAATTTATTTCAGAACAGACATTCTTGTTAATAAAATAATGACTCCAAAAGTACTGCAAATTTGAGGTGACCAAAATTGCATGTAAGGGGGATTCTTAGTTATACTTGAACTGGAACACAAAGCAAAAATTTGGTCTATACTCTTCCAAAGATTTACTAACAGTTATATGCTTACACACACACACACATACAAGCACACACAGGTGCGCAATTGAATGAATGTATAATAATCTGGTTGAAAGACAAGTGAAGTTTAATGGTTTCAGTTGTTTGATTTGTCTTTTCAAAGTGTAGCTCAGTGGGTGCAAATCCACACACACCAAAACAAAAAAGGGAGTTTGCACACAGTCTCTGGGAACTGAAATCACTTAGCAGTCATAGCTTTATTCAGCAATTCAAGGAGCCAATTATGTCCAGCGTAGCAATCTATTATATTTTTTTTTTAAAAAAGGATTCCTCAGGCCGTTGGAATCAAACGTTTTAAAACCAAACAGTGAGGGAACCACTTTATGTAATGACTCGTGTGTGTTTATTTCTTCTCTGTGTTTATGTTTTCTCTCTCTCTCTCAGAGAGAGAGTGTATATTGTTTTAAAAGGAGAGTTGTAAAAAACTCCAAATGCCCACTTTGACATACATGTTAGATGATAACATGTCTTTCTCATAATAAAATTCTCCTATTTTTTTTAATGGTGAGTACAATGACTGAGAAACAAATCTCATGTTTGCCTGGATCAGACAATATTGACAGGAATGGTATATTTTACAACATCTGACTAAAAATGATTATGTGTCTGGTATTCACTTATGAAAATAGACCACTTTGAAGCTCTTCTACACATTATGTTTGGTTTTACATCTATCGTGCAGGTAGCAAGATTTGTTATTATTTTGTACTCTAGTTTTCCTTTAAGGAGTTCTAGTGTTGCTACAGTTAAGTACTTGGCTACTGACCCCAAAGGCTGGAAGTTTAAAGCCATCTGGTGGTTCCGTTGAAGAAAGACTTGGTGATTGAAAGATGACAGCCTAGAAAACTCTATGAGGCAGTCTAGAACTTAGTCTGTCACATAACTTCTAATAAAAACCACTTCTAATTAAAATCAACTTGATGACCCCTAATAGCAACTAGTTTTCATTTACATTAAGTCTTAACTACATCTTAATTACATAATTATCCTTTCTCCATACCTTTCCAACCTGTATGCGGAGCAGATTATCCGAGAGGCTGGGCTCTATGAGGAGACACGTGGCGTTAGGATTGGTGGAAGATCTATCAACAATCTGCATTATGCAGATGACACAACCTTGCTCGCTGAAACTGAGGAGGACCTCATGCACTTACTGCAGAGGGTCAAGGACTGCAGCCTTCAGTATGGACTGAGGCTCAATGTCAAGAAGACAAAGATTCTCACCACTGGACCAATTGGTAGCATCAGGATGGATGGCGAAGAGATTGAGATTGTTCACAGCTTCAGTTTGCTCGGCTCCACAGTCAACACTCTTGGCACCAGGAGCCAGGAAATAAACGTATTGAGATGGGAAAGTCTGCTGTTAGGGACCTCTCTAAAGTGCTCAAGAGCAACGATGTGTCTTTGGAGACGAAGGTGCACCTGATATAAGCCATGGTCTTTGCAATCACTTGTTGTGCATCAGAGAGCTGGACAATGACTAGGGAGGACAGAAGGAGAATTGATGCCTTTGAGCTGTGGTGCTGGAGAAGAGTATTGAATGTACCATGGGCTGCCAAGAAAACGAACAGATTCATCCTAGAAAGCGTTAAACCAGGCTACTCCTTGGAGGCAAAGATTCTGGGGCTTTGTCTTACATACTTTGGACACGTTGTAAGGAGAGACAGGTCCTTGGAGAGGGACATCATGCTTGGTAGGGTAGAGGGACAGCACAGGAGGGGAAGACCCTCTATGAGGTGGATTGATTCAGTGACTGGGGTAATCGGGGTGGGTGTGTCAGAGGCAATGCGATTGCCACAGGATAGAGCAGGGTTTAGGGCAGTTGTACATAGGGTCGCTATGAGTTGCAAACGACTCGACGGCACATAACAACAACAACAACATCTTAATTAGATGAATACAGAAAAATGCATGAGAACGTACAAAAAAATGTCAGCAAGGTTAGTTGTGAGCGCTCTGTATATATGCATACACATGTTTATATATGTTGTTGTTGTTACGTACTGCTGACTCACAACTAACTCATAGCTGACCCTTCAGGAGATTTTCAGAGGTAGTGATATCAGCTTCAAGGCTAAGGTGCACCTAATTCAGGCCGTGGTCTTCTCATTTCTATGCTAAGCATCAGAGAGCTAGACAATGAATAAGGATGACAAGAAGAATTAATGCCTTTGAGTTGTGGCATTGAAGAAGAGTGCTGAATATCCCAAGGACTGCCAAAAGAACAAACAGCTATGTCTTGGGAAATATATGTCTTGGGGAAAGTGTGGCCAGAGTACTCTTTGGAGGTAAAATGGCAAAGCTCCATCTTTCATTCTCTGGACATGTAGTTAGGTGAAGTTGTTCCTTGGAGAGGGACATCATGCTTGGAAAGATAGAGGGTCAGTGAAGGAGAGGAAGATTCCCAATGATTTAGGCTGACATGGTGAGTTCTGCAAGGGGCTCCAGCAAGTCAGTGTTGAAAAGGATGGCACAGGATAGGGCAGGGTTCACGTCAACTGTTCACAAGATTGCTCTGAGTCATATTTGGCTTGACAGCACCTAATAACACCTGGAAGGAGATTGTCCGTCCTTCTGTGGAGTAGCTGTCAGAGCAGCTGCTGGATTAGAACCTTGTGCCTTTGAGATTGCCATACAGATTCTTAGAAGGCAAGTGGTTTGAGTCTACCAGCTACTCTGCTGTAAAAGATTGGCAGTTCCTTCCTGTATGATTATTGAGTCTAAAAACCCACTGGAGGGTCAGCTATAGGTTGACTCTCTTGAGAACTAGCTAGTGAAAGTTTAAGAGTACCTTCCCGGGATGTGGGAGTTTTTTTGCTTAATTTTGTTTTCCCCTTTTGCAATTTGTGATCAACTTTTATTTCTTTGAATTAGCGTAATACCCCTCATGGGACAGTGTCAGATTAAAATCTTTGCATGTTTGTCAGGTTAGGAGTTCTGCTATTACACTATAAAACAGAGTCCTATTAATACAACAGTTAACAACGAGATCATGATAAAGTTAAAAAATTCTGTGTTGATTGACTCATTTTAAAATGTTTTCATACTATATTTTTAACCACTAAAAGTCAACACTTACTATTCTGGTACGTAGGATACTGATCTCCCAAAGGCATGCACCTCTTAATCCCTTTTCCTGTTGATATATTGCTTAGTACAAAAGGAGAACTTGGCAGTTGTGATTGATTTAAATATCTTTAGAGGAGAAATTATCCTGGATTATCCAGGTGAGCTCAATGTAATCACGCTTATAGGAGGTAATCAGGAGTGTCAGAGTCAGAAGAAGATGAGATGAGATGATTAAAGCAAGAGTTTGGTGTGATGCAGCCACTGGACAAGGAATATTGACAATCTCCAGAAACTGGAAGAAACTAAAGGATGGAGTTTCAGAGAGAACCAGTCCTGGCAACATCTTGATTTTAGCTCTGTAAAATGAGTTTAAGGATTCTCACTTTCAAAACTTTAAAAGGATAAATTTGTGTTATATTGCATTACTAAATTTGTTACACCAGCAGAAGCAAACGAGTGCAATTCTTATAAAAATAAAAATTCTCGTTTCATTCAATCCAGGTTGGGATGGAATCACAGAACTGGCTTGCAGTAGAAAATAAGAGCACGCCTGATGTAGAGGATCTATAGTAGAACAGAGAGAGAATAGCAGGAAAGCAAAATGCCAGGATAAAGGCACAAGTGGTAGCCACAATGGAGCACACAGTTTCTGGGTGTCAACCCTTACTCTACTGGATGGGCAAATAAATCAGAAATTATTCAATCAGATAAAGTCTTGTCATCCATAGGTGCATTTCTTGTTGGCAGTACATACATCACCAGAATCCACATCCTGAAGTGAAATCAGTAGTCAACTAAGCTTTGTGAAATTCTAGAGCTCCTTGGGACCCACTGAGGACGCTTGAGAATACTGTGAAAAAGCTAGGCTAGAAGAGGATGAAAAGGACTAACAAGAGGTGTTATGAATCCTCAACTTGAGGAATTTGACATATTTCGCTTGATAAAGAGTCCGGTCATTAAAACAATGCTGAGGAACTCTGCTTTAGGCATGCACTTATGTGGAAGCAGAGGTGGAACCACCTGCTGCCCTGACAAGAATAATAAACATTAATGATAGTTGCATTCAGGCATGGAAAAATCTTTTGTAGAAGAACTCTATGGTGGATGGTAAGGCACATTCATTCCTCCTTCATTGATTGAACCAAAGTTTCCTTATATAATATACACCTCACTGGACCTTCACGTGTTTTTGGCATTCAAGTTTTATATCATTAAAGGCGAAAATAGAATGAAAGTTCTGGTAATAGAAAGATCAAGTTGTCCTAAGTACCATAGTTGTTCAGGGAGATATAGTACTGCAAAGAAGGAAACATAAACTGGTGACCACTCAAGCATGCAGGGTAACACTGGGTGACTTTCATATTCCAGATGTTCTATCTGTCTTGTAAAGCTTGGTGAAAATATCTAAATGCTCTAATCTATAGTGATGTACTCTAAAGTGATTTATAATAAATTTCTCATAGCATTTACATTTAAAAAATATTGGTTGCCTTGCCTTAGTATGTAGCGTGAGGGCGACGCAGCGCGAGGGCGAAGCAGTGCGAGGGCGACGCAGCGTGAGGGCGATGCCACCAGACCGGGGAATGACACCGCCAGACCGGGGAACGCCGCTGCCAGACGGGGGAACGCCGCTAAAGGGACCTGGAAGAGACCCGGGAAGAACAACAGCCAGCCACCTACCGC
>NW_006399761.1:29262015-29262953 GCF_000299155.1 Elephantulus edwardii | reverse complement strand
AAAAAAGAACAAAATACTATTTAGAAATACAATACGTATTCCATAATTATTTTTTAAAAACAGCCCAACATTTTATTAAAGAACTCTTGTAAAGCATGGGATTAAAATAAATCTAAAAAAAAGCATGGGATTATGACATCACAATATACTAGCATTATCTATGTTACAGCAACTCTATATAAGGCATTAACATTTGTGAACATTAAGCCATCCTTTAACACTGAATAATCTGTACTGTTCTTTCAAGAGGTTATGCGTCATAACAGGGTCTGAAGACATTTGTTACCAAGAACTATAAGAAAATTTGCCTCAAGGACAGTGATCAAGGCCTTAAGAGAGGGTCATAAAAATCCAAAATCCAAGTATTGAATTAGACCAAGTATTGAATTAGGTTTCAGAAGATTAGTCATTTCACATTTTATTATATTAAATGTGAGTCTAGGACATACAAAATTAAATAAAATAGTAATAAATATATGTAGTATTATTTATAAACTACTTTAATGTTTGTATTTTACTTTTCCCCTATAAATATTTTTTAAAGACACTGGATTACATTTGTTCTCAGAAACACAATGAAATAATAAAAACAATTACTAAATTTTCCTTCAAACTCAAGATTAAAATAGAACTTTGGTCTCATCTGGTTAATAAGCAAGAGAAGAGCTCTCTGTTGTTGTTTTTAAGTGCTGTCAAGTTGACTACAACTCATAGCAATCATATGAACAAAGGATCTGAACTGTGTCCTATCTTGCACCATTCTTATCACCTCTGACCTGCTTGAGCCCACTGTAACAGTCAGGGTGTCAATTCATTTTGCTGGGAGTCTGCCCTTCTTCACTGATCCTCCACCTTTGCAAACATTATATCCTTTTCAAAGTACTGACCCCTCTTAAAAACATGTCCAAAGTACATGAGACAAAGTTTCAGCATCATTG
>NW_006399761.1:29253674-29261175 GCF_000299155.1 Elephantulus edwardii | reverse complement strand
TTTTTTTTCAGGAAATCAGACAGGAGCAAACAGGATGCTGTGAGTTCCGTTTATGTGGAGACATTAATCAGGTACCATATGCACTCAAATCATGAAGTTTTCTCTGTTCTCCAAAAGGAGGAACAGGTAAGGATCAACCTTACTGACAATTCTCCTTGTTGTTTGATTTGTATCTCTCTTATTGCCAGTGATTCTGAATATTTCTTCATGTGTCTGTTGGCCATCTGAATGTCATCTTCTGCTAAAAGTCTTTCCATGTCTTTTGCCCATCTTGTAATTAGGTTATGTCTTTTTCTTTAGTAAGCCCTGTAGTATTCTGCAAAATTTTGTCAAGAGACTTTGTCTGAGATGACATTGCTAAATGTCTTCTTCCCACACCCTGCACTCAGTAGGTTTTCTCTTCACTTTATTGGAAAAAGTTTTGATGTACACATGGGTTTAGCTTTAGAAGGTCTCATTCATCAATTTTATCCTCTCCTTGTTCACATTTCTGGCTGTATTTGACAGATTATTTATTCCATAGACCAGGCCTTCCAGGTTTTATCCATTTTGTCTCTTCTGATCTGCATAATTTGGTTATTTACCCCTATGTCTCCACTCCATTTTGAGTTGACTTTCGTATATGGTGGAAGATGTGGATCCTGCTTCAGCTTTCTGCAGGTAGTAGTTCCGTTTTGGCAACACCTTTTTTTTTTTTGCGACACCATTTTTTGAAGAGGTTGTCATTTTCCCATTTGATAAGTTTTGTTTCCTTGTTGAACAGAAATTGACTATAGATAGATGGGTTAATTTCTGGGTTCTTGATATGTTCCATTGGTCTATGTGTCTGTCATTGTACCAATACCATGCTGTTTTGGTTATTACAGCTGTGTAGTAGTAGTTTTTGAGATCAGAGAATGGTATGCCTTACACTTCATTCTTGTTTTTTGCAAGTGCTTTGCTTACTTGAGATCTTTCCTCTCCTAATTAACTTGCAAATTGCCTTTTCCATCTCTTTGAAAAATGAATTTGGTATCTGTATTGGAATTGTGTTAAACATGTAGACTGTTTTGGGTAGGATTGTCATTTTCACTATATTGAGTCTTCCTATCCATGAACAGGGAATATTTTCCCAATATAATATTTAATTGTTTCTCAAGAAGTGTTTTGTAGTTTTCTTTGTAAAGACCTTTGTGTCTCTCATTAGGTTTATTCTTAAGTATCTCAATTTGTGGTTGGCTATTGTAGATGGTATTGCTTTCTTAGTTTCTTTCTGTCTTCTGTATATGTCAACCCATTGCCTTCTTGTTGGCATAGTTTCTGCTGGCAAATCAGAACTTAATCTAATTGGTTCTCCTTTGCAAGTGACTATTTTTCTCTAACTGCCTCCTAGTATTCTATCCTTATCTTTAATTTTGGAGAATATGACTATGGCATGCCTTGTTGTTTTTCTTTTGAGGTATAGCCTGTTTAGAGTTCACCGTGCTTCTTGAATGTGGATTTTCTCATTCTTCATAATACCAGGGAAGTTTTCTTCTAGTTCCTTTTCCACAATTGTTTTACAACAATGACACTATGAAGTATTTGTCCTTTTGTGACTGAGGTATTTCACTCAGCATAATGTCCTCCAGGGTTACCCATTTTAAATAATATGGTATGAGTTCCTTGTTTTTAAATGCAGCATAATATTCCGTTGTGTGAATATACCAGAGTTTCTCTCCATTCATTTGTTGATGGGCCCTTAGGTTGTTTCCATCTCCTTCTACTGTGAATAAAGCAGCGATAAACATGGATGTGCATATATCTGCTTGGATGGCAGTTATGGTTTCTTTGGGGCATATTCCCAATACTGGAATTGCTGGATCAAATGGTATCTCTATTTGCAACTTTATGAGAAAGTGCCGCACTGCCTTCCACAGTGGTTGCACCATTTTACATTTCCACCAATAGTAAATAAGGATACCAGTTTCTCCACAACCTTGCCAGCATTTGTTGCTTGCTGTTCTGTTAAATTTTGCTATTCTTACTGGGGTAAAATGGTATCTCATAGTTATTTTGAGCAAATACTTCTAATAAAATAATTAATGTTGTTGTTGTTGTTAAGCACTGTTGAGTGGTAAACGACTCATAGCAACCCTATGAACAAAAGTCTTGAACACAGAAAACTTTTCATCTTTTCTCTAAGTTCACAGAGTTTCTGAAGGCAAGCTATTTTGGACATGAATGCCTCTCCTCCTTTCAAGCCTGTTTCAATTCGGGAGCTCCACCAAATACTGTTCACCGTGGGTAACCATTATCATATTTGACACATCATTGTCACGGTATTTACACTTATAGCGACCACAAAGTAGCTTTGTACAGCAAATTAACAGACCAGTGCTATACTACTTAGAAGAATGCTAGACTAAAAACAAAAAGCAGGCATAGGAATGGTAAAGTGGGAATCCTTGTTTGGTCCCTGTTTACAAGGTAAATACTTTTAATTTTTCTCTATTGACAAAGATATTGGCTCTTGACTTTTTTTTTTTCTTTGTTTGTGTGATGAATTACATTGATTGTTTTCTTATGTTGAACCATCCTTGCATATCCGTTATAAATTCTACTTGGTCAGGAAGATTTTTTTTTTTTAATGTATATTGGATTCTACTGGCCAGGATTTTGTTAAGGTTTTTTTCATTCGTATTCCTGGGAGATACTTGTGTGTGGTTTACTTTTTTGGTAATGTCCTTGCCTGATTTTCATAGTAGGGTTATCCTTCCTTCATATAATGACTCTGGGAGGGCTCCTTCTTTTTTATTTCTTTAAAATAATTAAAGTAGAATTTGTGATACATCTTTTCTGAATGTTTTGTAGAATTCAGCTGTGAAGTCATCTGGGACAGGGCTTATTTAGGATGAGGAATTCTTTGTATGACCTGCTCAATTTCTTGTAATGTCCTTTCTTTTTTTGTGATGGGCCTGTTCCAGTGTTCTATATCTGTCCATGTCAATCTGGGTAGGGTGTGTTTCAAGGATTTGTCCATTTCTCTAGATTCAAAATTTACTAGCCTATAGCTTTTCATAATATTTCAATATTATATGTTTCATTTCATTTGGTTTTGTGTGATCTCACCTCTGTCATTTCTTGCTCAAATTATTGTGACTTTCCTTTCTCTTATTTCGTTTCATTTGTCAATGGTTTTTCTATTTTATGGACTCAAAGAATAAGCTCCTATTCTTGTTGAAATTCAATTGTTTTTCTGTTTTCTATCTTACTGACATCAACTTTCATCCTTATAATTTCCTTTCATCTAGAGGTTGTGGGGTTAAATTGTGGTTTGTTTTCTATTTGATGGAAGTATAGAAGTGTTAAGTCATTAATTTTGTTTCTTTCTTCTTTTTTGTATGTGGTTGGCTATTGTTGTGAATGATCCTCTGAGGATTGCCTTAGCTATACCACAGAGGTTTTGGTATGCTGCATTTTTATTATCATTTGCTTTGAGGAATTTTTAATTTCTCCTATAACTCACTTGTGTTCTAGCAGTGTGTTATTTACCTTCCACATGAGTGATTTTATAAGCTTTATCTTGTTGTTTTTAATTTTTTGTTTAATGGTATTGTGGTTTGAAAAGATGCTTTGTATTATTCAAATGGTTTTTGTTTGGTTTTTTGTTTGTTTGTTCTTTAATTTGTTGAGGCTTGCTTTGTTTAATGATCAATTCTTGAAAATGTTCCATGTGCACTTGAGAAGATGGTAAATTGACTTTTACTTCGGTGCAGTATCCTGAATACATCCACAAGGTAAGGTTGATTTGGCTGGTTGTGTAATTTCCATTTTCTGCATCTTTGTTAAGTTTCTTTTAGGTTCATTTATTCTTTGATAAAAGTGGTGTGTTAAGTGGTTTCTTGTAAGTATTGTGTTTCTGTCTATGTGTTCTTCAAGTCATTCAACATTTGTTTTATGTATATTGCAGGTCTATATTTTTGTTAATAGATGTTGACTAAGGTTAGATCTTCTTGATCTATTGTGCCTTTTCTCATTGTATAGTTCTTTCCTGGTTTTCATCCTGAAGTCAATTTTATCAGATATTCATATGCCCACTCCTGCTTTTTTTTTTCAGTTGCTCTTTACTTGGTATATATTTTTTTCTGCCTTTTTTATTTTTAATCTATCTTTTCCCTCCTTCTTACATGTGTTTCTTATAGGTCATATATTGATGGACTTTAGTGTGAGGGGATTTCTTGGGTTTTAGTTTTTAACCATTCATCCTGCTACTCTTTTTCTCTTAATATGTGCATTTTATCCATTCATATTAAATGTAATTATTTACAGGCCAGATTTTATTACTTCCATTTTGCTGTTTCTTTTGTTATTGTTTCTGTTCTATGGTCCATCCACTTTCCTTTGATATTTCTGTTTGAAGGACTTGCCTTAGAATTTCTTATACACAGTTGACCTTATTTTTACAATTCCTTAAGTTTCTGTTTTTCTGCAAATTACCTAATTTCTTCTTCATGTTTGATGGAGAGTTTTTCTGGGTACAGTTTCTTTGGCTGATAATTAGTTTCTTTCTGTCTTCTGTATATGTCAACCCATTGCCTTCTTGTTGGCATAGTTTCTGCTGGCAAATCAGAACTTAATCTAATTGGTTCTCCTTTGCAAGTGACTATTTTTCTCTAACTGCCTCCTAGTATTCTATCCTTATCTTTAATTTTGGAGAATATGACTATGGCATGCCTTGTTGTTTTTCTTTTGAGGTATAGCCTGTTTAGAGTTCACCGTGCTTCTTGAATATGGATTTCCTCATTCTTCATAATACCAGGGAAGTTTTCTTCTAGTTCCTTTTCCACAATTTCTTCAGTGTGTTCCCTTTCTCCCTAGTGTTCTGAAATTCTGATCATATGTATGCTATTCTTTTTGATGTTAACCCACATGATTCTATTATTTTCTTCCCATCTCCTCTCTGTTTTTTCTTCTAGTTTACTCCTGTTGAGTTTCCTGTCCTCCAGCTCCGTGACTCTCAATTCTTTTTCTTCTGTTCCTCTTTTTTGCCCATCCAACAATTTGGAAACATCTGTCATTTCAGTCTTGATATTCTGGATTGCATTTTTATGTATTTATATTATTTCTAGTACTCCCTGTCTTGTGTTGATTTTTAAATTTTTATTCTACCTTTTTATATATAGTTTCGATTTTTTTCTACCATCTTTTCAATTTCTTCAGTTGGTTGTTCCTCTATACTGAACATAGAAAGATCTGGATTTTGTCTCCCACCTCCCCAAAATGTTATATGAGTTTAGCTATTTACATCAAGCCATTTAGCCTTTTATATTTTAGTTTATATTTTCATAAACGTTATTTCAAAAATTAAATGAGTTTATCTTACCAATTTTGATTCAAAATAGCCATGTTTCAATTCTATCATTAAGGTTCTTTAACGCCATTTCATTTACCCACTCTTACCCCTCCACAGCACAGGGTGTTGCCTGTAATGTCTTTGTTGTTGTTAGATTTCTTTGAGTTGGCTCTCCCTTACAGTGACAGAGCTGCAACAAAACAAAATCTTGTCCTGATCCTACTCCAACCTCATAATCTCTGACATAGTTAAGTCATCTGTTACAGGGACCATGTCAATACATTTTATCAATGGTCTTTGTCTTTTGCACTGATTCTAGTGTAGAAGGAAGATTTCCTTCTTCAGAGAATATTTCCTTCTATTAAGTCCTCAACATATGTGCAGTGAAGTTTTATCATCATTGCTTTAAAAGTCCACTCTGGCTATACTTTTTTTCAACAGAAATTTTTATGTTCTTCTGTCAATGCATAGCAATATTTTTGTTGTTGTTATGTTACCTTATTGTTATGTAATGTTGTTATTTTATTGTTCTTGTTATTGATAGGTGCCATCAAGTCAAGTATAAACCTATAAACAAAAGATTTAAACCTTACTCTATCCTGTGCTATCTTCACACTTCCTGACACACAAGAGCCTGTTGTGGCAGTCACCATGTAAATCTACTTGGTTAAGAGTTTTCCTCTCCTTTACTGACCCTTCACTCTTTCTAGCATCATGTCCCTCTCCAAGGAATGTTCCTAGCAACAGAGAAAAAAAAGTAAAAAAAAAAAAAAGTAAAGGCTCATCATTCTTGCCTCCAAAGAGCACCCTGGCTGCACTCTCTCTAAAACACAGCTGTTTGTTCTTTTGGCAATGCATGGGATGTTCAGCGCTCTTCTCCAGCATCAAGGCTCAAAGGCATCAATTCTTCTTTTGCTATCCTTATTTATTATCTTGCCCTTGGAGGCACAGCAAGTGATCAGGAAGACTATGACCTAAATTGGATGTACCTTAGTCCTTAAACTGACATCATTACTCCTCAATAATTTGGACAGGACCCTAACTGCAGATTTTCTCAGTGCAATGAATCTCCTTATTTCCTGACTGCTGGTATCAAGGGTGTTAATTGTGGATCCAAACAAGATTAAGCTATTGATGGTTTCAATCTCTTCTTCATCCATCATGATATCGTCTATCAGTCCAGTGGTAAGAATCTTTGTTTTCTTGACATTGAGATGCAATCCATACTGAAGGGTACATTGCTTGATCTTCTGCAACAAGTGCTTCAAGTTCTCCACAGTTTCATCAAGCAAGGTTGTATCACCTGCATAATGAAGGAGAGGATGAGACTCTCAGAACACTTGATACTGCTTATATGAAACCTCTTCCAATCCTGATGCTACGCTCCTCTTCACGGAGTCCAGCTTCTCAAATAATTTGCTTAGCATAGAGATAAAATAGTTATGGAGAGGAAATATGAACCTGACACTCTCATTTCTTAATTTTAAATCATGCAGTGTTCTCCTGCTCTGTTCACATAATAGCCTTTTGATCCAGGTGTAGGTTTCACATGAACACCATTAAATGCTCTGGAACTCCCATTCTTCTCAACATCAGCCACAATATGATAGTATACATAGCCAGAATATGGTATTGTACATAGAACAACCCAAAGATTTTACAACAACAACGACAAAACTGATAGACCTCATAGAACAGTTTAGTAGGGTGCCAAGATATAAGATTAATATCCAAAAGTCAATGAGATTCCTCTTCAGTGACAAAGAAAACATAGATAAGGAAACTAAGAAAACCATACCATTAATAATATCCAAACACAATAGAGGCACTTAGGAATAAACCTAACTAGAGACACAAAAGACCTTTATTTAAAACAATACAAAACAAAACAAAACACTATTTAAGAAACAATAAGAATTCCTGGTTCATGGATAGGAAGACTCAATATCATGAAAATGACAGTACCATCAAAAGCAATCTACATGTTTAATGCATTCCCAGTTTTGTTGTTGTTGATTGCTTTTGAGTTGAGCATGACTCATAGCAACCCTATGAACAAAAGGCCTGAAGCCCCTCTACAACTATCTACATTTATCAATGTTCATAGAGTTTCTGGAGGCATGTTGTTTAGGAAGTGTATGCCACTCCTTCTTCCATACCTGTCATAGTATGTTATTGTTGTTTTGA
>NW_006399761.1:29247842-29250694 GCF_000299155.1 Elephantulus edwardii | reverse complement strand
CCTACTTCAAGTGGTATTTGGCAAGGAAATAGAACCTATCAAATTGAGAAACATTCTTTTCAATAAATGGTTGTGACAAAACTGGACTGCCAACTTCAGAATGCTAAAACGAGATTCTCACCTCATGTAATGTAAAAAAAAATTTAACTCAGTGTGGATCAAAGACCTAGGGCTAAAGCTCCAAACTAGAAAATTCATAGGAGACAAAATGAGACCAAGTTTAGAAGCCCTAGCCTATGGTATAAAGTGGATGGCAAATATAGGCAGAAATGCACAACCAGAAGAGAATAACACTGATAAATAGGAACTTCTAAAAAGTAAGTCCCTGTGTACATAAAAAAATTTTCCACTAGGCTTAAAAAAATACAGACTGGGAAAAACATTTGGCAATGATATTTCAGACAATAGTCTCACAACAGAAGTTTATAGAAAACATGATCCTACCAATGAAAAAGACTGATAACCCAATCACAAAATGGAAAAAAGACATGAAAAGACTTTTCACAGAAGAAAACAGTCAAATGGCCAAAAGACACATAAAGAAATGCTCAAAACACTGGTAACAAGAGAGATGCAAATCAAAATCACAATGAGATACTTTGTGGCCCCAGAAGCAGTAGAAAAGTGTAGCAGAAAAGCAAGCTAGAAATGTTGGCAAGGATATGGAAAGATTAGAACTCTCATACATTGTTGGTGGGATTGTAAAATGGTACAACTATTATGGAAGGCAGTTTAGTATTTCCTCGAAAAGCTGAACAGAGACATTCCAAATGACCCAGCTATTCCATTGCTAGGAATATTCCTCAAGGAAAAGAAAACTGGGACACAAATGGAGATATGTGTACCAACGTTCATAGCAGTGCTATTCACAGTAGAAAGAAAGTGAAAACAGCACAAATATCTGTCAATGAACTAATAGACTGAGAAATTATGGTCATGACGGAATACTATGCAACACTCAGGAACAACAGTTTCAAAAAATACTGTATAACGTGGGAGAAGTTAGAGAGCGTTGTTGTTGCTATATGCTGGCAAGTCACCTGCAAATCATAGCAACCTTATGTACAATAGCTCTGAAATCTGCCCTGATCTGAGCCAGTCTCACTGATTCTGATACATCTACCATCATTGCCCTAGTTACTGTATTGGTTCATCTCATCCAGGGTCTTCCTCTCTTGCACTGTCCCTCTACCCTTCCGAGTATGATTTCTTTCTCCAAGGATTTGTTCCTCCTGGCCACATGGCCAAAGTATGTGAGATGAAACGTCAAGGAAAAACTTAATTTCACCCTCTCCAGTACAAACCTATTTGTTTTCTTGGTGACCCATGGTATGCTCAAGACTCTTCTCCAGCACCACAACTCAAAGGCATTAATTCTTCTTCTATCATCCTTGGTCATTATCCAGGTCTCTGATGCATTACAAGTAATTGCAAAGACCATGGACTGGATCAGGTGTACCTTAGTCTCACGACTGACATCGTTGCTTCTTAGTACTCTGGAGAGGTCCCTGACAGTAGATTATCTAGTGCATTTTGTCTTTTGATTTTCTGACTGCTTATGCCAAAATCCATACTGAAGACTGAAGTCCTTGACCTTCTATAACAAGTCTCACTAATCAGATTGACTACATTTGTGGATGGAATCATTGGAGAAATTCAGTATCAGCAGGGAAATCAAGGCCAGATACTGACTATGGAACTTATTATCAATTACTTATGTACAATTGAGTATATGGGTAATTGAGCCTGAAGAAAATGAAAACAAGTTCACAAGAACTAGAACATAATCTTATGTCTATCCCACCTGAATTTAGAAACCATTGAAAGAATAGGTTTGAAGCACTGAACACCAGTGACTGAAGACTAGATGAATTGTGGGATGACATCAAGAATATCATCTGTGAAGAGAGCAAGTGGTAACTACAAAGACTGAGAAGAAAGGGGGAAAAAAACCCCAAAATGAATGTTAGAAGAGACCTTGAAAATTTCAGCAGAGCATCAAGAAGCCAAAAGAAAGGAAAGAAATATTGAAGAAAAAGAGCTGAACAGAAAATTTCAAAGAGTAGTTAGAGAAGACAAAGCAAAGGATTGTAACAGAATGTGCAGAGATCTAGCATTGGGGAACAAAAAAGGAAGAACTCACCCAGCTTTTCTCAAGCTCAAAGAACTGAAAAACAAATTCAAGCTTCATGTTGCAATGCTTATAGGTATAATGCGCAAAATCTTGAATAATCCAGAAGCATCAGAAGAAGATGGAGGGAAGACACAGAATCATTGCATCAAAAAGAATTGGCTGACACTGACATAGTTCAAGAAGTACCATATGGTCAAGAGCCAATGGTAATGGAGGAAGAAGCTCAAACTGCACTGAAAGATTGGCACCAGGAATCTATGGGATCCAATTGAAATGTTTCAAATGACAGCTGCAGCTCTGGACTTGCTTTCCAGTCTGTTCCAGGAAATATGGAGGACAGGTACCTAGTCAACTGACTGAAAGAGGTCCATATTTGTTCCCATTACTAAGAAAAGATGATCCAACAGAATGTGGAAATTATTGAACACTTTTATTAATATCTTATGCAAGCAAAATACTGTTTAAGGTCATGGAAAAACTACTAGAACATAGAGAACTTCTAGAAGAAGCTCAAGCTGAATTTAGAAGAGTCCCTGGTATCAGGAATAGTCTTGCTAATGTTCGATGGATCCTGGCTGAAAGCAACGAATACCAGAAGAATGTCTATTTATGATTCATTGACTATGCAAAGACATTTGACTGTGTGAATCATAAAACAAATTATGGCTAGAGTTGAGAAGAATGAGAATAGCATAATACTTAATTGTTCTCATGTGAA
>NW_006399761.1:29241826-29247342 GCF_000299155.1 Elephantulus edwardii | reverse complement strand
CCATGGCCTGTATCAGGCACACCTTAGTCTCCAGAGAGACACTGTTGCTCTTGAGTACTTTAGAGAGGTCCCTAACAGCAGACTTTCCCATCCCAATACGTTTTTCGATTTCCTGGCTGCTGGTGCCAAGAGTGTTGACCATGGAGCCAAGCAAACCGAAGCTGTGAACAATCTCAATCTTTTCGCCATCCATCCTGATGCTACCGATTGGCACAGTGCTGAGAATCTGTCTTCTTGACATTGAGCCTCAACAAGGGAAAATTACAAAGTTTAAAATTACGAAAGTGGTTTGTCAGGGTTGTATCCTCTCTCCACATATATTCAATCTGTATGCTGAGAAAATTATTTGAGAAGCTGATCTATACGAAGACTTGGCATCAGGATTGGAAGAAGACTCATCAATAATCTTCAGTATGCGGATGATGCAAACTTGCTTGCTGAAAGTGAGGAAGATTTGAAGAGCTTCTGCAGAGCATTAGAGGCTACATCCTTCAATATGGATTGTACCTCAATGTCAAGAAAACACGTATTCTCACCACTGGCCCTATAGGAAACATCATAACAGATGGAGAAGAGATTGAAACTTTCAAAGACTTCATCTTAAGTGAACCCACAATCAACACACTTGATAGCAATAGTCAGCAGACATATTGTACTGGTAAAGCCTGCAGTGAAGGACCTGTTCAAATTATTGAGGAGCCATGATGTTAGCTTGCAGACTATCATGTGCCTTATTCAGACCATGGTCCTTTTAGTCATTTACTATGCGCTGATAATGAAAGAGAGGAAAACCCTTGACTCGATATATTTACCCAGTGACTAGAAATGGACTCAGGTCCATCAGAGATTATGAGGACGGCACAGGAAAGGGCAGAGTTCAAGTCACTATGAGTTGTACTTGACCTGACAGTACCTAACAACAACAACAACAGCAACAACAAAAGAGACCATTGTAAAACTAGAGGAATAATTGATAAGATGCATATAAAAGACCAAAAGGGGAAGGAGAGATGCAGAGAGGCTGAGGATGTGAAGGGGCAGAAATCACGTGGTTGTAGAGTTTGGTGGGCAGAGTAAGGGGATGAAGGGACTAGGAAAGATCTCATAGAGACAAGGTAATAATCGACAGCGATCAGTGGTGATTGATTTTATAAAACACACTGTATGAGAATAATTGTATGAAACACAATGTGAATAAAAGAATGTGTGAAAAACAATGTGTGCATGAATGAAACAAAATATATATGAATTTTGTATGTGAATCAATATAAAAGAAATTTTAAAAAAAAGACCTGACTACTATCAAGACAGTTATAATTCAAGTCAATATCAATTCATAGTGACTCTTTATTGTGTTTCTGAGGCTGTGAATATTTACAGAAGGAGACTTCTTTTTCTCCCAAGGAACCACTGGTATCTTGTTAACTGTCCAAGATGTGTGAACTTGTAGTTAGCAGGACAACATGCTATGAACTGTACCACCAGAGTGCCTTAAGTGTATATAGAGAGAATGGTAAATAATATAATAAAGTTGACAATATAAACTTGGTCAATCTAGTAAAAGATTAGAAAAATATTTTTATAATTTTGTTACACTTTTGTGCGTTCTAAATTATTTGGGGAAAATATCAATTTTATAGAGTCTTATTAGGCAGCATCAAGATGGATGGTGAAGAGATTGAGATTGTTCACAACTTTAGTCTGCTTGGCTCCACAGTCATCACTCTTGGCACCAGCAGCCAGGAAATTAAAAAATGTATGGCAATGGGAAAATCTGCTATTAGGGACCTCTCCAGGGTACTGAAGAGCAATGGTGTCACTCTGGAGACTAAGGTGTGTCTAATACAGGACATGGTCTTTGCGATCACTTGTTATGCATCAGAGAGTTGGACAATGACTAGGGAGGATAGAAGGAGAATTGATGCCTTTGAGCTGTGGTACTGGAGAAGAGTATTGAATGTACTGTGGATTGCCAAGAAAACAAACAGTTTCAACCTGGAGAGGATTAAACTGTGCTGCTCCTTGGAGGCAAGGATACTGGGGCTTCGTCTGACATACTTTGGACATGTTGTAAGGAGAGACAGGTCCTTGGAGAGGGACATCATGCTTGGGAGGGTGGAGGGACAGCGCAGGAGGGGAAGACCTTCTATGAGGTGGATTGATTCAGTGACTGGGGTAATCGGGATTGGTGTGTCAGAGGCAGTATGATTGACACAGGATAGAGCAGGGTTTAGGGCCATTGTATCATTGGGTCGCTTTGAGTTGCAAGTGACTTGATGGCATATAACAACAACAACATTATTCAAATAACCCTAAAGTGAAACATCAGCAATTGCTTTTGAGCTGATTCCATTCCAGAGTGACCACCTGAGTTGACTCCATGTTTTACAGAATAAAATTTCTCTCTGTGCGGTTTTCATGGCTGCAATCTTTCTGAAACAGATCATCAGGCCTTTCCCATAAGGTTTCTTCTGTTGAGTTCATGTTTTCAAACTTTTAGTACTAACTTTTTGTTTAGTACTTATAAAAGACTCCTTATTCATGCAATGTTAAAGTAAGGGTTAATATAATAATTGAGGGAAGAAATTATTCCCAATCTTCCCTCAAAATTTGGTCTCTGTTGTGTTTGGTGTGTTTCAAACATGATCTGATCACCTGCTTATTGAGTAACTGTGAGTCGTAGTCAACATCCCTTCTTTCAAACACCCAACCTTTATTGCCTCCCTACTTCAGAACTGTTTCCCATAGAAAGAAGTTGTTTATACTTATCAATTATGGCTTATTTCCTTTTATAAATTTCTACATATCTTAGAACTTAACCTTAAAGGCATACACAATTGTTTAGCCAAGGTAATAAATATAACATCAAATTGTGGAACATTTTGGATATGCATTTTCAAAAATCACACAGGTTTCCTCCCTTTTTAAAGAAGACTTGGAAAACAGGAAATATTACAAGTAATAAAAAAGAAGAAAACAAAAACAATACATTGAGTTTTAGTGAACAAGAAGAGTTGAAAAGTGTTCAATGTGGTTTTGTTGTTGTTTGTTGTGTGAAGCATTTGCCATAAAAAAAAAAGATCTATAAGAAGCATAAGTCTAGATAAGAAACGTTGATTTATTGAAGAAGATACATTCACTGCATTCCAAATATAGTACATTTGCACTTGAATTCACCGAGGTTTCTGTCCAGAATGTGATCTTCCTCATAAAGACAGAAAACCAATTTGCTGATATTCATTCTCATTTGGTAGATAAATCAATAACTACATAAAGCCTGAGTAGTTTGTTGGCACAAACTTGCATGACCTTATTTTCACTTGAATGCATGAAGCTTTGTTCTGGCATTTTAAAAGAAACACTTTTAACTTGTCAACTGAAAAAAAAAATCTATACAAACAAGTGAATGATCTAATTATTCACTTTCCATGCATATCAATGACAGAGGGCTAAGAAAAGAAAGAAAGGGGACAGGTAGGAAAAGAAATTGACTAGATTTTTCCAGAGAATTGTTCAAACTTTAAGAGGATTGAGATTGAGATTGAGAAACAATCCTAAAACTATGTAAAAGTCTGAAGGCGTAAAAAAGGCCTCAGTCATACAGCAAGTCTTTGACCTACTGTGGATTCATTATTGGATATCAGGAACACTTCCTGGGGAACTCTCATCATCAAACCCTTTCAGGGAATCTTCACGTTTTTACCATCCTGCGGTAAACTTGGGGAGGGGGCCTGCTGTAGGGGAAGGGCAGGCCTTCTAATGTCCTCTTTTCTAGTAGGATATCTGTCAGGTATCGCAGTGTCATAGAACAGATGATTATTTTTTATTTTATTAATTTCAAGTTGCAAGCAGTTATTATTAGAATGAAAAAGCCATGCTGCATAAGGCATTCTGGCTCCATCAAACACCAGGAGTCAATACAACAAAGTATCTTTTATACTGATACAAACAGCTGTACTAGACTGCCGATCTGTTCCTAAGTGGAAGCGCCATTGGGATGCACTCTCCAAGCCAGGGGGTGTCAGTGCTCATGACTGGCTTCTCAACGCTTGAAGAGCTAGGCTGTTAACTGATGATAGTCTGTTCTGAGAGCAGGTTTCTTATTATTCATCTTCTCAAAGAAACGAAACAAAAAAAAAATCTCTCCATGATTTCTAAAAATAAGCCTGACTCTTCATGAGCAGCATTGCTATTTTTAGGTCTGCTCTTTTTCTGTTATTTAGTGAATGTTTCAATTAACATTTCTGCTACTAAAATATTCCTGTTGCAATTACAGCTTTTCAGAAAACCAATGAATTGCAAGTATAAGCTACTTCCTATTTATAAACCAATCTTCTAATAGCTTAAGGAGCTGCTCAACTCTTGTAAAAGATTTGAGTCATAAAAATGCGAAGTACAATAAATACTAATGTGGTACTTTTTATTCCAAGAGCTTTACGGTGATAACTTGTTCAGGCTGCTTCTGTAAAGGTCACACTGATGCTGATGCCTGCCAGACCAGAACAGCGCTGTACCCTGGACCCCTGATCTCTAAGGCCTTCTTGACGAAGCCAGTAATTCAGTTTCTAGGGTTTTTTCCAACTCCAATTTCTGGAATCTTTTTGCACCTTTTTCAATAATGCCTCAAGTACCAAGACCAATATTTTCATCCTATCCTGAAGATCAAATTAAGCAAGCTGTACATTAGTGTATTATATTTCTATATATTTTATAAAAAAAAACCTCTTGTGTCCTAATGAGTAGAGTTATATTTCTAAATCAAAGGTGGGTAGTTCAAATCCACTAGTGGTTCTTTCGGAGAAATATGGGCATTTTCCTTTGGTGTGATTTAAACTCTCTGGAGGAAAGAAAAAACAAAACAACCACCAGAAGGCCAACTAGGAGTCAGTTCTGAATTGACTGCAACATACAATATATATGTATGTTTATCTACATCGGCGCACGCACGCGCACACACACACACACACACAAATTTACTCATGACTGTTTACTTCATTATTAATGTATTGTCTTGTTTGTTACACTTTATTTCTAGATTCAATGAGAGTTATCCTATCTTACTGGGGATGCAAACTGCGTACCTTTGCATTGGTTGCAAAATTCCTTACCATTGAATCATCAGACCTCCATAGAAGGGGTGGTAATGAGCATTGTTCATTCTCGTTTCTTTAAATTTTGTGTACAAAGTTCATATACGTTGTTTTTCACTCTATCCTTCATCAACATTGTATTTCATACAGTCATTCTCATTCGTTATGTTTTATAAAATTGTTGTTTGTTTGTTTGTGGTTATGTGCCATCGAGTCGTTTGCGACTCATAGCGACCTTTTGTACAACAGCCCTAAACCCTGCTCTATCCTGTGCCAATCGCATTGCCTCTGACACACCCATCCCAATTACCCCAGTCACTGAATCAATCTACCTCATAGAGGGTCTTCCCCTCCTGCGCTGTTCCTTCACTCTACCCAGCATGATGTCCCTCTCCAAAGACCTGTCTCTCCTTACAACATGTCCAA
>NW_006399761.1:29214117-29241341 GCF_000299155.1 Elephantulus edwardii | reverse complement strand
CAGCGAGCAGAGCTGTGTCATCTGCATAACGCAGATTGTTGATAGATCGTCCACCACTCCTAATGCCACACTTCTCCTCATAGAGCCCAACCTCATGGATAATCTGCTCTGCATACAGGTTGAAAAGGTATGGAGATAGGACACATCCCTGGAATACACCCTTCCCAGTTTTGAACCAGTGAACTAATTTTTTATAAAATTAGTCACTGTTAAGTCATGCCCTTCACTACCCTATCTTTCCAGATCCCCACTGGATCTTTTCCATTTCATTGATCCTTACTCCCTCCACCTACCACGTTGTGTGATCCTATGGTTTCCCCCTTTCTCACCCTCACTCCTCTGTTCCCATCTCTTCTTCTTATTTTTAATAGTAATATACAGCAATTATGGGAGTGTAAAAATGAGCAAGAACAGCATGGGACAACCAAATATGACCATTACCAATTTCAGAGAGGGGAAGTGTCCCTGTCAACAACATCAGCAACACAAAACCAATTCTTGTGAGGTCAGACATGTCTGTCCCGTATGCTCCAGCCCCTCTTTCTACTCATCCCAACACCAATCTTACTGCTTTACTGGATCCAAAATCCAACGCAATAACTCATAGACCACACAGAACCATATTGGCGAAGTCAAAGGCTATAATCTAGTTTACTAGCTAATACAGTCAGGAGAGCTTCTGAAATGGGCTCAGCCTGGAGCCTAGCAGCTTTAGACCAGTGATGCAAAGCTCTCAATCTGACCAATTGTGGTTCTCCCCTAACTCCACCAGTCACCCAATAAACTTGGACAAAGGCTCTTATCTCTGGTTCCATGGGGGTAGTGGTCCCTAGGTCACCTTTGTCTTATATTGGGTCTCTGGTGCTCTGCGTTGGCCACTGTTGCTGCTGTAAGTCTAGCTGGCACTAGAATCTTGAGTCTTGAGGGGCACCCACCGTGTGTCTGCTTCTGCTATATCATTGGTGAGACTCTCCAATTATGCTACTGGACCTGCTCTACGTAATGGCAAGACTAGCCAATTTCCTTCAGAATCAGTGATTGGACTTACCAATCCCCTTGTGGATAGGCTAACACATCCCATGTTCCTGCTCTTCCACATAACAAAGTATGTTAATATATAAGAAAGCCACTTGAATAATAAACTCTTAATCCCAGAAGAAGTGTCTTGCGAATCAAGCAATCTTAATATTGCACATATTTTATTCAATCTATAGTCCTTCATTTCTCATTACAAGATGAGGTGATCAAGGCATTGATTAAGTAATATTGTGCAAATAATGATAATGACTGAGATTATTATACAAACTCCAATGAACTCACTATAGAACTTGCTGAATGAACTCCTGCATTGGAGTGATCAGTTGGCCATCCCAGATCACAAGACATTAGGCTGGTCTCTCAAAAATGGTCTGGCACTATGTGCACCAAATCAAACCGCTACAATAAACCCTTCCAGCGAGTAGACCCCTGCCTACTCTTGGCTTCCACCCATGGCTTTTTAGAACTTGTGAACCTAGACTGGAGATTGCTTCTCTTTCTCTTCTGGAGAAGCTGATAGATTTAGACTACTGACTTTTCACTCCGCAGTCTGGGACACTGTAATCACTGATGTAGAATTTCTGTGCTGGTTTTTCTTCAAATGGAACATGTTATGTTCCGGACTTTTTTTGCTGTTGACATCGTTGTTAGTTTCCGTGAAGACAACTCCATAGCAACTACCAACTCCATTTCAACAGAGCTTCCAGACTAAGGCAGTCTATGAAGAAAGACTTGTTGGTCTACTCCCAAAAATTAACCATGGTGACCAATTCATGGTAACTGAATAAATCCCTGAGCTTTCGGCAGCTTCTATTCCCTGGGTGTCTCTTATGTTCCAACCCTTTAGTACATTCGTTTCACCCCAGCATGATTTCACTCATCATAGACTTGCAAATCTCATAGACACCCATGAAGTGCTAAGGTTAATAAATAAATAAATGATAAGACATAGTGATCAGAAAAGTGTTTATTTTATGATCTTTTTCTAGCATTCTGCAGTCATTATATTACAGACTGTTTACAATCTAACAGCATTACTACAAGGCTGAATATTTTTCTTAGAAGTGGAAATGTGAATTTGGCATTGCCACTTTCTAGCTGCATGAATTCAGAAAAAAGTGTTTCACTTCTTTGAAACTTCAGCTTTATCTTTAATGACAAAGGCATGGTAAGAACCACGTAGTGCTGTTGTGAAGACAAGGTGAGAAAGATCACATAGAACTTTATGCATCATCCGTGTTCAATGTTAGATAAATACATATTTCCCACCTCCAGTAATCTCAAATATACATATATAGAACACACATATGAGTGAAGACAAGGGCTCTGGTGGCCCTAGCGGTAAGAGTCTGTGCTGCAATCCTGAAGGCAAGTGGTTCAGAGAAAGATGGACAATCTCCTCCCATGCAATTACTGCCTCTGAAAATCTACAGGAGGGTCAAATATTGGTTGGTTCTGACTTGAGGGCCCACAAAAATAACAACAGAATGAGTGAAGAAAAGTCTTAAACTTACATTTGCATGAATATGATCTTTGTGTATGGTTTTCATACAGACAGCAGACTTTAGGATTGCTGAAAAGATGGATGTTTAAAATTTGAGTGAACATCCCACCATACAATTGGTTGGGTGTAGGAATTCAAAAGAACTTTTTCCATTCTGCGTGGACTAAGGAGAAATTAGGGAATTATTTAAATATCCCTGGAATTTTTAATCAGTTAGAAAATTATAATTAAAAGTTTTAGCATTGGTTATAAAATAGAATATTTTTATATATGTGGATAATTTTTCCAATTACAAAGGAGGCATGGTATGGTTAAATTTAGCATTTTCCCCCCTCTATCAGTATTGATTGGTATGAATGATAACAAGAAGTCACAGTGAAAGATACTTCACATTTAAAATGAGAAATGCACATTCAAACTATGTATAATGGATCACAACGAACAGTAGTGATGTGTTACTTTGTTTTTTAATAAAATAGAAAAGCAGTTAAAATGAAAAGCAGCACGACTATATTTAAATAATATTCTATGTGTTTCTAAAAGGCACTTACACATAAAAAACAGCTATCAAAATAATATATAATCTGGAAAGGATATAGTTTCTATTTTCAAGCAAATAATACATACTTGGAGACAGCACATTTCCACAAATTGAGAATTAGGTCAAATAACAATACAAAAATGCAAGAATTATTAAT
This sequence comes from Elephantulus edwardii, assembly GCF_000299155.1. Classification (NCBI taxonomy): domain Eukaryota; kingdom Metazoa; phylum Chordata; class Mammalia; order Macroscelidea; family Macroscelididae; genus Elephantulus; species Elephantulus edwardii. Next base: position 29,238,101 of record NW_006399761.1, on the reverse strand, counting down.
ATTAAATTATAATTTAATTACATTTTATTATTAAATTATTAAAGATTGATATTTTTAAAACACTGAAAGACGTACAGAATTTAAATACAGCAGGATGAAATGACTTTGTTTTCAAAGAGGAAGAACTTTGAATTTAGTGTGAGAAGCAATTTAGCAATTTCATTTTAAAAGCAACATATTGATTATTTGCTGCTCAAGAACTAGTATAACAAAGCTATCCACTTCTTAATTTTTACTTTACATAAGCTTACATATGCATTTTATATGTATGTAAACATGTACATATGTGTAAATGCATACGTGTGTGGTATGTGTGTTATCTCCATACAAGCAAGTCTGCATAGATGCATGCATGTGTGCAAGCTTTCTGTCCAGAGCCACTGTTTCTCTCTATACGCTTACATTCTCCACTGTCAACAGGAACCCTTGCTAATAGCAATGTGAACTGAGAGGTGGACTAACAGGAGTAATGATTGTTCTACAAAGTAAATTTTGAAAACATCGTTCTTGGGTTGCACTGTAGAAGTGTGTGGTCTTGTTTCAGTGCTGAATCTACTGTGAGATTCCATATTGTCAGCCACGCTCAAGTGTGTGCCTTGGAGCTGCTTTCAAGTTTCATAAATCTTGTCACGTATCAGGTTATTGTAAATACGGCCAAAGTAAATAATCTCTGGCCAGAAGAGTGAAAGATCATCTGTGTCCTAATTGCAGAACAACATTCTCTCTCAATGACTGCCCAGGCTTTCCTTTCATTAATCAGGCCTGGGGTGACTCTATTGATGTTAGGAGGAGTTTGCTGTGAACAAGCTTCAGAATGCAAACGGGTCTGGAATTAGGATATTTAATTGTCTGAATGACAGTTAAAATAACCCTCATGCTGACTTCTTTCTTTTTTAATCATTGCAATACTGTGAAATGAGGAGACACCAAAAGAATTTCCGAGAGGAACATCAAGCTTGGGAATTTGCAAACATTCATAAATCCTCTCGCTCCTGCTGCCTTTTGGTGCAGATGATCTTCAAACGGCTTTAGTTGGAGGACTTCCCTCACCCTGCCTTTTCAGCTACAAGGCTCATTGTGTGCGTTTCTGTCAGGACTGTTGTTACTGTGTACCTGTCTAGTCAGATCTGACTCACAGCTGACCATCGGGTGAAGTTTCAGAGGCAGTGAACTGCACAGGAAGAGACTGTCTGTTTTTCTACCAAAAAGGAGCTTGTGGATTCAAATCACATGCCTTGGAGTTGACCACACAAATCCTTACCACTAAGTCACCAGAACTCCCTAAAATGACTCAAAATTTAAAAAATGTCACAGACTCTAGAAACACAGATCCTTTTGTGGGTTTTTTTGTGTGTGAAAATTGCATTTACCTAGATATCCTTTTTATAAGTGTATAAAATGGAGATAAAGAAGGTACCTAAATTAATTTAGGGTTCTGATGATTTATGGAAATATGAGCACAACTCTTGTAGGATCTCACTTGCTGGTTTGACATTCTACTCCTCTCTTTCATATATCTGGGATAGTCTTACTTTTATCTACAGCTCAAGAAGGGAATTTTTTCGTCCCCTATTGCTTCATTTTTGTTACGCCTACCCATAAAAAGTTTCTCTTTTTGCTATTTCCTGTTTCTGAATATCCAAAGAAAATAATTGTTTACTTATTTCATGTAACTGGTTGCCCCTTATTTTAAACAAAAGTAGCTGAAGTAATAGCCTTCTTAGAGAATATAAAACTGAAGTCAATGGTGTTCCTACCACTTACACATGAAGAGAGACCTAAGTCTCTAAATTGGGAAGGGTCTACACCAAGGATGTGTCTTAACTCCATATCTTTTCAATCTATATGCAGAACAGATTATCTGGGAGGCTGATCTATGAGAAGTATAGCATCAGAATTGGAGGTAGACTCATCAACAATCTGTGTTATGCAGATGACATAACTCTGCTTGCTGAAACTGAGGAGGGCCTGAAGCACTTGCTGCAGAAGGTCAAGGACTTCAGCCTTCAATATAGATTAAAGCTCAACATCAAGAAGACAGAGATTCTCACCATTTGGCTGGTTTGCACCATCATGATAGATGGTGAAGAGACTGAGATTGTTGACAGTTTCAGTTCGCTTAGCTCTACAATCAACACTCTTGGTACAAGCAGCCAGGAAATTGAAAGATGAATTGCATTGGGAAAGTCTGCTGTCAGGGACCTCTCCAAAATACTGAAGAGCAATGATGTCAATCAAGAGACTAAGGTGTGCCTGATACAGGCCTGGTCTTTGTCATTACTTGCTATGCATCAGAGAGCTGGACAATGACTAGGGAGGATAGAAGGAGAATTGATGCCTTTGAGCTGTGGTGCTGGGTAAGAATATTGAATATACCATGGACTGCTAGGAGAACAAACAAATTTGTCCTGGAGAGGGTGAAGCCAGGCTGGTCCTTGGCAGCAAGGATTCTGAAGCTTCATCTGACTTAGTTTGGACACGTTGTAAGGTGAGATGTGGTTTCTTGCTTACGTCCTTGGAGAGGGATGTCATTCTCAGGAGGATGGAGGGACAGCACAGGAGAGGAAGACCCTCAATGAGATAGGTTTAGTCACTGGGGTAATGGAGATAGGCATGTCAGAGACAATAAGACTGACAAGAGATAGAGCAGGGTTTAGGGCTGTTGTTCGTAGGATCACTATGAGTTGCAGGTGTGACTCCAAGGTACATAACAACAACAACAAGGTTCTATAAGCATTCATTTGAGAAAAATTACTGGATGCTTACTATGCTCCTATTGAGAAAACCATGGTGTGGATCAGGTTTACCTTAGTCTTTAAACTGACATCATTGCTCTTCACTACTCTGGAGAGATCCTTGACATATGAGAAATCAATTCATTTGAGAGGTGGTGTTGAGTATCTCACAGACTAACAAGAGAATAAATAAGTCTGTCTTGGACAGATGAAAACCAAGGTGCTCCTTGGAGGCAAAAAACTATATCTCACATACTATGGACATGTTGTTAGGAGGATTCTGGCATTAGAGAATGCTATAATTTTCATAAAAGTGAAAGTCAGCATAAGAGAAGGAGACCTGACAGCGACAGAGACCCACAACAAGAGGGATTGCCATGGTGACTGTAACAATGGCCTTGAGTGTGCTGGAGATGGTAAGGATGGCAGAGAATAGGTAAAGGTTAAGATATGCTGTTCATAGGATCATTATGAGCTGTAGTCAATTCAGTGTCACCTAACAACAGCAATAACGATGCACTAACACTGATATGATAAGAACTAAGAGTGTCCTTGTACTCCTAGAACTTAGAGTCTAATGGAGAATAATAGGCAGTAATACATGCACCAGTAACATGGTTTCTGATACTAGTGAGTACTAGGAAGAGAAATAAGCCAGAATGTGCCAGTGAGAGACACTTGGAGGGCAGAGTAGTGCTGTGTTAGACACAGTGATGAAGAAGGATGACTCTAAGGAGTTGATGTTTGTGCTGAATGTTGAAACACAGCTGGAAGTATGAGGACATGGATATTTTGCAGTCAGAGGGAACAGAATGTAAAGGCCTGAAATTAGGAAATCAACTGGAGTGTTGAGTAAATGGATCCAAATCAGCGTGGCTGGTTGTGTGCCATCTTGATGAGACTTTTGATGGTGAAACTGGGGACATATCTATGTTCTGAAGCTGGACATAGATAACTTGGCTGATAATTCAGATATTTAGAAGGTGTTCTATACCTGAGAATATTTTGACAAGATACTGAATTGCTCAATTTCTTATTCCTATGTATTGCACAGGGATTGCTAATAATAATAATAATAATACTGAATTAATTTATCCAAGATCCAACCTGGATTTGCAAGGTCATGGCTCATTTATCTCCTAGAGACGATGACCCATAAATGGTGGGAAAGAAAGCTGGTTTCCTGGGAATAATTTGTCTCTCCTTCCCTTCCAATGCATTCTGTCCTTTCCTCTAATTCTGACCAATTTGTCTTCTCATGTGACTTATAGCCCTGGAAACCCAATGGATGATTAACCAAGAGGTGGAATCAACTCAGCAGCAATGAGTTGAAAGAGATATTGACGTCACTAAAGAATTTTTATTTATTGAGCTTTCATATGCATCTACTCTGGATTTAGAAGAGGCCGAAGCACCAGAAATATCATTGCTGATGTCAGATGGATCCAGACTGGAAGTCAGGAATACCAGGAAAATGTCTGTCATGTTTTATTGACTATGCAAAGGCTTCTGAGTGTGGATCACAACTATGGCTAACACTTAGAAAAGTGGGAATCCCAGAACACTTAATTGTACTTTTACAAAATCTGTAACTAGACCAACAAGTTTCTGTCTGAACAGAACATAGGGACACTATGGTTTAAAATCAAGAAGTGTGCACATTGTATATTTTTTCCATATCTATTGAATCTATATGCTGAGTGAGCAAGTCATAAATCTGGGCTCTATGAAGAAGAATGTGGCATCAGGACTGAAGGAAGACTCATCAACAACTACATTATGAATATGACATAACCTTGTTTGCCGAAAGTGAGAAGGACCTGAAGCACTTACTGGAGAAGTTCAAAGACTTCAATATGGATTGCATCTCAACAACAAGAAAACAAAATAAATTCCTTACAGTGGGGCCAACACGCAACACCATGATAGATGGAGAAAAGATTGAAATTATCAGTGAGTTAGTCTTTAATTCATAATCAATATCCTTGGTACCAGCTGTCAGGAGATAAGGAGACACCAGAAGCATTCGGAAGATAAGTAGAAAACTTGATTTGGGACAGTCTGCTGTCAGGATCCTCCCCAAAATATTGAAGAGCAATGATATCAGTCTGTGCCTGATTCAGATCATATTGCCTTTTCAATCATGTTCTATGCATCTGAGAGCTGAACAATGAATAAGGAAGACAGATGAATCGATGTCTTTGTATTGTTGGAAGACTGTACTGAATGGTCTGTGGACTACCAGAAGATGGAACAGATATGTCTTGTAAAATTGGGTGCAGCCAGAGTGCTTTTTGGAGATAAGGATGGTGAGGCTTCATTTCTCATATTTTGAACATATTTTTAGGAAAGGCTGTTCTTTGGAAAGGGATATCATGATCGGAAAGGTGGAAGATATCATGCTTGCCAAAGAGAGAAAGCTTTCAGTGAGGTAGATTGACATGGGAATGCAATAACGGGCTCAAGTGTATGATGATGAAGATGATGCAACAGAGGAGAGGATCTGTTGTCCATAGAGTCACTTTGAGTCGTACTTGACTCAAGGGCACCTAAAAATAATAACGTGTGTGTGAGTTTGGTTTCTAATTTGATTATTCCTATTGACACAATCTTTTATTAAAAAAAAACATCCAAGACTTTAACCAGAAGAGGGAAACCTCTGGGATTCAGCTGTTCAGACATTACCAGTTCTGATTCATTGCCGCATAATAAAAACAAAGCCAAAAAACTCTGTGCAACTTCTAGAAAGACACAGAGTTATTTGATCTCTACCTTAAATCTTTATCAGTCCTATACATGCCGTCTGCTTTGAACCACAGAATGAGTTATGGTTGAAACTTTTTAGTTATAATTTTCAGCACAGCTGATCACAATGCTTTACAATTCCATAGTCCTTCATGAGCAAATTCTGGCTCAGGATAAGACTTATGTTGCAAATTTTGTCATCTTTGTTCTATGACCAAACTGTCAAGGACAGATGAAGAACGATATCTCAAGATGAGTGTTTATGATGGGTAGTTGAAACATGAGCAGCTGGCAAACAAAAAAGTAATTATCGGCAGTTTCTGTAGGTTTGATGACAAAAAGAAGCCAGAAATGTATTTAAATCTTTTTCACTCAATATCCTTTTCTGTTTTTTACTTGAAGAATGAAAGAAGGCAATACGTCACTAGTGTAGGCCTTGTTCAGAGTCTAAATGCCACATAATTAATATTTTTAACTTACAGAGAAAAAAAATTTAATGACAGCAAAAAATTTTAAGACCTATGGCTTTTCCAAGCTTCCCTCCTCTTCTCCACACAAGAAGTAGCTGAATTTTTTTTTAAAAAGCTATTTTAAAATACCTTTCCAAATTTCGTTGTATTTAATATGTCAGTAGTTATATAAATAATGGATTTTTTTAAAAAGTTTGGGACTTTGTGTCAGTAAAGTATTAAACAATCTTTTAAAAATACTAAGAAAGTAGACAAAAGTAGTTTGTTTATATCTTTTAACAGACGAAATCAACTTATGAGCATATCTTCCTGGGGAGAGAGAAGGAGGTAGCAACATGTGGGGTTGCTGTTATTGCTGTTGTTAGGTACCGTCAAGTTGAGTACAGCCCTTTGAACAACAGACCTGAACCCTGTCCTATGTCCTATCCTGTGCCATCTTCATTCACACTTTCTGACACACTCACGCTCATTGAGGTAGTCACCATGTAAATCCCCTGGTCAAGAGTCTTCTCCTTTGCCAAACCCCCACCCTTTCAAGCATCATCTCCCTCTCCAAGGAATAGCCTCTCCTAGAAACATGCTGAAAGTATGTGAGGAGAAACCTTACCATTCTTGTTTCCAAAGAGCACTTGGGGTGCACCCTCTCGAAGACATATTTGTTTGATCTTTTGCCATCCGTGGGATGTTCAGTGCTCTTCTCCAACACCACAACTCAAAGGCATCAGTTCTTCTTCTGTCATCCTAATTAATTGTCCACCTCCCAGATGTTTAGCAAGTGATTGTAAAGATCATGGCCTAAATCAGACACACCTTAGTCCTCAAACTGACATCATTTCTCCTCAGTAATTTGGAAAGGTCCCTAACTGTATATTTTCCCAGTGGAATGTGTCTCCTTAATTACCAAGGGTTGTGGATCCAAGTAAGATGAAGTTGCTGACAGTTTCAATCTCTTCTCCATCTATAATGATGTTGTCTATTAGTCCAACGATAAGAATCTTTGTTTTCTTAACATTAAGATGCAATCCAAATTAAAGGCTGCATTTCTTGGTCTTCTACAAGTGCGTCAAGTCCTCCTCACTTTCAGCAAGCAAGGTTGTGTCATCTGCATCATGCAGATTATTGAGGAGTCTCCCAATGATCCTAATGCCACATTCCTCTTTATAGAATCCTGATTCTTAAAATATTTGCTCAGCAAATAGGTATAGAGATAGAATATAACCCTTACATACTCCTTTCTTAATTTTAAACCATGCAGTGTTCTCATACTCTGTTCTTCTAACAGCCTCCTGGTCTAGGTATCTTTACAAAGTTTGCCACAACTTGTTATGACATCAAAGAGCAGCTTGAGAGGACAAAGAGTCATACTGGAATGTGCAAAGAGCTGGAATTGGAGAATATAAAAGGAAGAGCCTGCTCTGCATTTCTCAAGCCAAGAGAATGAAAAACAAATTTAAACCTCATATCACAATACTGAATGAGGCTTTAGGTAATATATTAAATGACCCAGAAAGCATCAAAAGAAAATGGAGGGAATACACAGAATCACTATACCAGAAAGAACTGATTGACATTGAAAAAATTCAGAAAGTACCGTATGAACAGGAGCCAATGGTAATGGAGGAAGTGGAAGCTTCACTGAAGGCAATAGCAAATACAAGGCCTCAGAAAGTGACAGGTTACCAATTGACTTGTTTCAATTAACAGATGCAGCCTTGGATGCACTCACCGGTCTATGACAGGAAATTTGGAGGACAGTTGCCTGGCAAAGGGGTTGGAAGAGGTCTAAATTTGTTCCCATTGCCAAGAGAGGTGATCAAACTGAATGTAAAAACTATCAAACTACCAAATCATTAATATCACATGCAAGCAAAATACTGCTGATGATCATTCTAAAATGGCTAGATCAGTACATAGATAGGAAACTGCCAGAAATTCAAGCAGGAATTAAGAGAGTCCATGTTACCAGGAATAGCATTGCTGGTGTCAGATGGATCCTGGCTGAAAGTACAGAATACCAGAAGAATGTGTATTTATGCTTTACTGACCATGCAAAGGCATTTGACTGTGTGGATCATAGCAAGTTGTGGCTGACACTAAGAAGTCGTGTGGGATGAACTACTAGAAACATACCAGAAGGAAATCAGAGCTGAGACACTAATGGAGATATGTACACATTCATTGCAGTGTTACTCACAAAAACCAAACCAAACCAAACCAAAGCAAGCCACAACCCAAATGTCTATCAGCAACTAAATAGAGAAAGTGCAGTGACACATTCACACAACGGAATACTATGCAGCAATAAAGAACATGAAGTAATTTTTAAATACTACAGAATATGGGAAAGTCTACTGAGCTTTATGCTGCTAAGTTAAATAAGTCAGTAATAGGAGGAAAAACACTCTATAAGACCACTACTGTGAAAGTAAGAGGGTAAGTAAGCAAGAGATGTATGATATTCAGAGGGGAAAGTTAAAAAAAGTGGGAGAGGGGTAAAATCATAAGGAGGGCAAAGTTTAGTGGGCTGATGGAGGGATAAAAGAATTTGAAAGATGCAATGGGGACTCGAAGGGCCACGGTGATAGAAGGCATAGAAAGATTGTAATTAACCACATGAAACACATTGCATATGAATGATTGCATAAACACTATGTATTTGAATGAAACTCTGCACATACAAAATGCTATATAAAATGCAATCTACATAAATAAAAAGAATTTCTTTAATAAAGAAAAACTACATTTCATTTTAGATAAATTTTAAAAATGAAAGCTTTTAATGCCATTAATTGATGTGGATGTACTTATCATTCAGTAATGGTATTTTATTAGCTTCTATTCAACCTTGATCTAGAAATGGCCTTTTGATCATGAATGCAACCCCATTGCAATCACAAATTACTTTTTCAATTCTGGCATAATCTGATTAAAAATGGCCCATGCCAATCCATCTAGCTCTCCAATGCATGTTGCTATTGTTGTTTAATGCCGTCGAGTCGTAGTCGACTCATAGCGACCCTATGAATGAACAGCCTGAGCACTGTTCGTACATAGAGTTTCCGGAGGCAAGCCATTTTGGAAGTGGATGCTGCTCCTGCTTCCAGGCTTGATTTAGTCGGGAAGCTCCAGCCAACACTGTCCACCATGGGTGCCCATTACCACGATTGGCACATCACTGTCACAGGCTTCAGCATCACGGCAACCACGAGCTTCCTTCGGCTTAAGGCCGCCTCCTGGTTCAAATCCTAGGCCCAGGCTGGCTAGCCTCACTCCAGGGACAGAGCAAACCTGCACATCAAACACATTCCCGGAAAAGCAGTCCAGTCCAAAAGCTTGCCACGATTCCTGCACTCCCCCTCCAATGCATAGTATGTTAAAATTTATACATTCCATTTATTTTTTAACAACATCCTATTTTCCTGCCTTCACACTTCATATGTTCCCCTTTCCAATTATTAGTGGCTGTTTACAACTATTCTTCCTCAGTTCTATGTTTCTGGTTATGAGGTCTCAAAGTGTGCTCTATTGTTCTTAGGCTCTTGAAGTCCTCTTATTTCAGAAGCAGACTAGAAGACACTTCCTTCCTAGTCTGTCTTAATTTGGGAACTCCACTTTAGTATAGAATCTGATACACTGTACCCAAAGGAGCAGATGATAGACAAGCAAACACTTAAGCTATTAACCAATATTTAATAATTAAGCAATATTCAAACACTCTTACCAATACAAAAATTGACAGATAAATTCAGAGTTGGCTACCCTCTCGCCTCTCCATATTTCAATAAATATACACAGTGCTGGGTGTTCTCATCAGTCTGTGTCAAGAAATCTGGAGGATAACCACCTGGCCCACTGACTAGAAGAGATCCATACTTATTCCCATTCTAAAATAGGTGATTCCACAGAATGTGGAAATTATTGAGCAATATCACTAATATCACATGCAAGCAAAATCTTGCTGAAGATTATCCTAAAATGGAAAGAATAGTACATTGGTAAAGAACTGCCAGAAATACAAGCTAGATTAGATGAAATTGTGATGTCTGATGGATCTTGGTAGAAAACAGGGAATACTAGGAGGATGTCTGTGTTTTATCAATTATTCAAAGACATTTTAATGAATGGATTACAACAAATTGTGGCTAACATTGAGAAGAATGGAAATCACAGCATACTCGATTGTGCTTAGACCAGGAAGCCGTCAGAACAGAGCAAGGGAACAATGCATAATTCAAAATCAAGAAAGAAGTGTTTCATGGATGTGTCCTTTTTCCATACTTTTAAAATCTGTGATGAACAGATTATTCAGGAGGCTGGGCTTTATGAGGAGAAATGTGGCATCAAGATTGGAGGAAGGCTTATCAACAACCTGCATTATGCAGATGACACAAATTTGCATGCTGGAACTGAGAAGGATAGAGCGTTTGCTGCAAATCAGGGACTAGAATCTTCAATATGGGTTGAAGCTCATCAAGAAAAGAAAAATCCTCACTACTTGGTCAAAGATGAGAAAGACTGACATTAACAAGTTTATCTTCCTTGGATTCACAATCAATACTAATAGCATCATCTGTCAGGAAATTAAAAGACAAGTTGCAGTGGGAAAATGTGCTGTTAAGGATCGCTCCAAAGTGCTAAAGAGCAGTGATGTCAGCCTAGAGACTAAGGTGCACCTGATTGATTCAGCCACGGTCTTCTCAATTGATTGCTATGCATCTGAGAGCTGGGAAATGAATAAAAATGACACAGAAAGAATCTATGGCTTTCAGGTGTGATGTTGGAGAAGAATATTGATCATGAACTTCCAAGAGAATAGACATGTCATTTCTGGAGAGGGTGAAAGCACATTGCTCCTTGGAGGCAAGGATTGTGAAGTTCTACCTCATATACTCTGGGCATGTTGCCAGGAGCAACCAGTCCTTGGAGAAGGAAATCATGCTCAGAAAAAGCCAATTTACTCAAGAGTTTTAGGACTTACAAGTGCCTTTTCATAGACCACTTGCGCTTTAGGAATACAATAGAAACCATACACATTCACACCAATCTGTTATTGTATTTACACCTACTGTTCTGAACACTGGTGATCGCAGTTACAACCTGGAGAAAGTGCAAGATCTTCAATCAACAAAGAAAAACTAGATCATCCTCACTTGATTCTTCTTCCTAAAACATAAATTCACATTAGAGATATTTTTCTCAAACAAAATGTGAAGCAAAGTATTTTTACTGTAGTTCAGTTTGATGGCTTTCTTGCAAACATAAATCTCATGTCTTGGGACCCCATAAATTAGATAGCAGAATTCAAATAGTTCCTTGGTTTCCACAAGAAACTCTTTCGTATATAGTATTTTATGGATTGAACTGTCTTTATCGATAATGTAAAAATATTTAGATATATTCACATTGTATTACTATACCTACATGTTTCCTCAGATCCTTGCGTACCACATATATTTTCATATTCCAGTGGCTTTCAAGATTTTGTATGTGTAATAATCACCTGTGGAGTGTGTTTAAAATGCAGGTTAAGAAGTTCTATGCCAAAATACCTGGATATAGAAGGTCTGAAGTGAGGTCCCCAAAGCCGCATTCTTATCAGGCACCCTGGAAATTTATGATGCATCACTTGCAAAAAGACAGCAGAAGGTCTTTTCTTAACTAAACGACACACTAAGGTCTTTTCACTGTAATTTTCAATTTATCTCTACTGAATACTCAGCTTTTCTGGATACTTTTGGAACACCAGTTATCTTCCTATATTAATACTAGCTGCCAGTATTAAACTCTGCACCATATTAAGCATTATTTCAGAGTTGATTTTGTTAATCTGAGAATTTCTTTGTAATCTCACTCACATTATTGATCCTAGATTGGTCAGCAAAAGAGAGGAAGACTCTCAATGAGATGGATTGACAAAGTGACTTCAGCAAAGGGCTCAAGTGTTTCAGAGATGATGAAGATAGCACAAGATAGGACAGTTTCAAGTCTGCTGTTCATGGGATCACTGTGAGTTGATTTGACTCAACAGCACCTAACAAGAACCAGGAGCATAGTGCATGCTGCAAATTAGTTTCCCTAAAACAACTTTCTGTTCTAACAATTATGAAGGCTGGAAGTCCAGGTGTTGACAGGGTCATGCTCTGTTCCATTTCTTTTTCCTAACCTCTGATATTGCCAAGAGTTCTGGTCATTCCATGGATTATGAACATATCAAGCCAGTGTCTTTATCTGTCATTACATGACATTACATGTATGAATGTTCCTTATCCTATTTTTGTTAAAGATTCTAGTACATGGATCCACAATTATCACTAATAATAACAACAGTCAAGAAATCAGAACACCTATTGGCTGGGAACAAATATTTGGCAATACCATCTCAGACAAGAGTCTCATCACAAAAGTTTACAGAATCCTATGGGGCCTCCAGAAGAAAAAGACTGATAACCCAATTACAAAACAGGCAAAAGACATGGAAAGACTTTTAACATAGGAGGATATTTGGGTGACCAACAGACACATGAATACTTTAAATCAATGGCAGTAAGAGAGATACAAATCAAAACCACAATGAAATACCATCTTACCCTAGCAGCAGTGGCAAAGTTTAGTAGGGCAGCAAGTAATAAATATTGGAGAGGATGTGATGGCATAGAGATTCGTATACATTGTTGGTGGGATTGCTAAATGGTGCAACAACTCTGGAAGACCTTTTGGTGCTTCCTCAAAAAGCTGAACATAGAAATTCCATATGACTTAGCTAGTCTAGTGCTTGGGATATATCCTGAGAAAATGAGAAATGAGGCACAAACAAAGCAATATTCATAGCAGTATTATTCACCATTGCAAGAACATGGAAATGGCCTAAATTCCCAACCACAATGTAATGGATTGAGAAATTATGGTACATTCACACAAAGGACTACTACACAGCAGACAGGAGCAATGATTTTGTAAATTATTACCTAACATGGTAGAGGCTGGAAGCATTATGCTAAGTGAACTAACTCAATCTTATAATAACAAATACTGTATAAGACCATTATTATAGAATGAGTATGAGGATCCAAGGAGGGGATGGGGGGCTTAATCATAGGCTCATACAATTTAATGGTGGAGGGAGAGATGGGTAAATGAATAAGGAATGATCCAATGTGAAAAGCAAGGTATACAAATTTTACGCACTTTGTATGTAAACCAGTATAAAATTAAGAGGAAAAAATATTCTTCTCAGAGAGAAGAAAAAAAAACACACCAAAAAACCTCCACAAAACAAAACAAACTCCAAAAACCCATACCTCTCAGCTCTTCTCTAATTGGCCTGTGATAGTGAGCTCCCATTCACATCTGAAGATTTTGTTCAAACTTTCTAATTGAAAAAGAAAGCAAAACAAAACATAAAAGATAACTAAAAGGCAATAATATGGAACTAACTGAATTTAACTCATTGCTGTGGAATCAGAACCAACCATCCAGCAGGTTTCCAATTTGTTAATAGCACAAACAGAGGCTGCCCATCTTTCTCCTGCTGAACTACTTGAGGATTGGAACCACTAGAGAGGTGCACTGTCAATCTCCATAGACTATGTCACCTGAACCCTCCAGAAACAATGTAAGTATGAGACTGGTTAAATGAGTAATGATCTATCTGTTTATTTGAATGCTATCACATGTATACAAATAGATATCTATATAATAATGATGGAAATTAAAGTTTCTCAACATTGGGTGGGGGGAAGAACGTCAAAACACATATTGTATTGGGAAATCCTGCTGTCGATGGTCTTGCCAAATACTTAATGTGGCATTATTTACAGTAGTAAAGAGATGAAAGCAGTCAAAGTGCTCGTCAACAAACAGATAGAGAAGATATGGCACATTCACACGATGGAGTATTATGTCGCATTGAGAAGTACTGAAGAACTCCTGAAACACCACACAATACGATTTTGTCTAGAGGACATTAAGCTGAGTTAAATAACTCAATCACAAAAGGACAAATGCTGCAAAAGACCCTTGTTATAAAAATAGGAAGGTTCTGGGGGCAGGGTGGTGGAAAGCCAGGAAATGTGTAGATATTGAACATGGAACACTGAATAAGGATGATGAATTGATAACGATGAACACTGAACAGGGATAGCTGAAATGAAGGCCAATCTGAAATGATTGGAAAATCAAATATTATGCATATTGCAGTTAACAATCTGGAGCAAGATATTCATTAGAGATTGATGAGGAGGATGGCAAATATCTTTGATCGAGTGAATGAAACTAAGTTTATTTGTAAACTTTCATTCAAGTTTAATAAAAATCAAATCAAAACAAAAACCAAGTACTAAAGAACAATGATACAAGTTTAAAGCTCAAAGTATCTGATGGAAATAATGGTGTTTTCAATAAACAAGAATTTCAGAAGAAGAATTGATGTCTTTGATTATAGTGTTGAAGGAAAGTTCTGAATATCCCATAGAGTGCCAAAAGAATGAACACATCTTGGAGCAACCATGGAGCTCCTTAGAGGCTCGGATGGTAATGAAACTTCACCTCACATATTTTGGACATGCTGTCAGAGTCAGTCTTCAGAAAAAGACGTGCTACTGAGGAAGGTCAGAGAAAGAGAGGGTGACCCTCAACAAGATGTATCAACACCGTGGTTATAGCAATGGGTTTGAACATATAAGAGAACTTGAGGATAGAGCAGGACAAGGCAAGGTTCAGATCTGTTGCTTGAAGGGTCATTATGAGTAGTCTTGATTTGATGGCACCTAGTAACAACAACTAATCCAATGGGACTCCTTCATCTTAATCTAATTACATCTGAAAAGATCCTATATCCAACTAATGTACTGTTCACAGGTACCTTAGATTACGAATTTTCATATGTCTTTTGAGGAGAACAGTTCAGTACAAATTATTTACCATCCTAAAAGGCAGCTATTTCCCCCCAAAAAATGTTTCTTTCTCTTAGGTGGTATTAAACCCTCAGTTAAGCAGAAAAATCAATAAGTATTCTAATTTACTGAGAAATTGAGGTGTATAGGGTTTGTTTGGTGTTTTGGTGTTTTTTTTTCCTCAAGGGTTGATTTTAGTGAGTCCCATTCTTATCTGTTATCAGAGTCATGATCTTAAGACACCAAAATGTAGTTTCATAGCCTAGTGGCTAAAAGCTGCACTTCAATACAGAAGGCCTGCATTTAACTGTGTGGAAGAAGGATGGACAATCTCTCTTCTAGTGCAATTAACTGCCTCTGAAAACCCACTGGAGGGTAGATATGAGTTGGGTTCCAGCTTTATGGTACACAACAACAACGTTTTCCTCTCAGTTTTAATCTAAGAGACAGTAAGCTAGTATAATAAATCTATCTTCCTTTTTTCAGTTTGTTTTTATGGTTTTCAGAAAATAATAGCTGAGATATTTTTCTTCCTAATACTGTTGCTTGTTAAAAAGTTTGCACTGTGCACAAAAATGCAGAACATAAAGAATGTTATTTCAGCTCAAGTTAAGCTGGAGTTCACATTTTCCAGGATTCAGAGACCACTGGGCCAGCTGTGATAAACAATTTCAAAACACAAAGCATTTGAAGATAAATGCATTTTTCTTTCCTCCTTTCTTATTTATTGCTTGACAGTTGACACCATGTTTAAGAAATGAAGGATTTCTTTAAATGAATGTCTGAACATCATGAACTCCTTGCCACACTCTTTTTGGCTTCACAATTGATAGAGTAATCCAACATCTGTGTGTGTCCTAGTGACAGAAAGCTTTGCTGCAATTTTGAAGGCATGTTGTTCATGGCCACAAGCTGCTCTGTGGGAGAATATCCTCCCATGCGATTAACTGCCTCTGAAAACCCACCGGAGGGTCAGCTATGGGTTGTTTTGACTCTATGGTACACAACAACAAACAACACACACCCACACACACCTCTCTCTCTATCTATCTATCTCTATCTCTATCATCTCTATATCTCTTTACCTATCTCTATATCTGTCTCTAACTATCTATAGATAGATTGTTGTTTGTATTTTTAAGTGCCATAGAGTCATAGACAGCCCATAGTGACCCTATGAACCAGAGTCTTGAACACAAAACTTTCATGCTTTCTCCAAGTTCATAGAGTTTTCAGAGGCAAGCTTTTTTTTATAAAGTGGATGCCACCCTTGCTTCCAAGATGGTTTGATTTGAGAGATCCACAAAAAGCAGAATCTGGTCAGTCCACTCATCTTCCCATCATGGAAATAGCCCGACTGGTGGCCAAAAGCCAAAAGCCTTTCTAAAATACAGGCTAAAACAAACAAACAAACAAACAAACAAACAAACAAACAAACAAAAAACAGGCTAAATCAAATCATTTCACACCCTATTGTGAACAAGAGCCACACCCTAGTGTCAACACCAAATAAGAAAACACAGCCTTTGCAGAATCAGGCTGTTGCGAGTTCTATTCCCCTAGTCTAAAGAGAGAGAAATAGAAAAATCTCCTCCTGTAAAGATTTATAACTCATTAATTGGCTCCAACTATGCAAGAATGGATTTTGGTTTTTAAAGGATTTTGAGCAAAATGTTTTACTTTTAGTTATTCTTCAATTTTTTTTCTTCTTCTATCCATCCTCCCCATTCTTCTTTTTTGCTGAATATAAGTGTAAAGACCAAGATATAGAGGAGAAGTTCTAGCAGGACAGATAGTAATGTGTCCAGATCATCTTTCAGCCTGTGAAGAAGAATAAAGATAACAAAGAAATGGAGAATCATTCTAAGACAAGTGTTTATAACTAAATAAAGACATAGATCTCATAGTAAGAGAGATGTCTCATGGAATGAATTAAAAGCATGAGGAGAAGCAAATGGAAGGTGCCACGGTTGCAAGCAAAGCATTGTGTGCATTACCAGGATTGCCGTAATCCACGTGGCATATTGACTCTGTGATTAGAATGAACGTGCTCTAAAAAGCCACATTGTATCTTGGAGGTATCTTGAGGTCGTAATTTCTCATGTTTGTTGCATATGGGATATAGAACCACGAAGCTTCTCGTCTGCCTCCATGTCTCTCATTTTATGCTGCTAAAATCTTTTGTTCTTCATAAATATTGAAACAGACATCCAAGAAAATGAAGATATTGGTTAGCTGCTCACTGCTTAAAACTCACTTTGAATATTGAACAGCCATACTCTTCTAATTATTTTATTACCTTCATGTATTCCTTTTGGCAGTGAATTTTATGTGCACCCAGAATACATACTGACTAAATTGGTTGTCATAAAGCTAAACATAAAATTTCTTTCAGCAAACCAACTCTTCTTCATTGAAAAACAGGAACATTTTCTTCAGAGTAATAGACAAATATGTGTTTAACAATATACCAATTAAAATAATTTATTTCTTTCAACTGCAAAACGTTCAGGACAATACTGCACAGGAAATAGAGGGCAACCTTTCCTCTTTACTATTTTCAAAGAGAAACTATGCAACATTTTACCTTTAAATCTCTGTAGTTTTAAAGATAATGTGCTCTGGTGGCCTATTGGTAAGGAGTTGTGCTGGTCACCTGAGTCACAAAGTTTGAATACACCAGCTGCTCCACGGGACGAGGCAATCTCTTATATGATTTACAACTTAGGAAAACCCTCTGGAAGGTCAACTATGAGTTGTTCCAACTTGCCAGGACAAAACAAAAGCAACTGTTTCTGAGATAATTGTTGTAGTTGTCAGGTGCTGTGGAGTTGAGCATGACTCATAGTGACCCTATGACCAAAGGATCTTAACCCTGTTCTATCCTGTTCCATACTCATACTTCCTGCCACACAAGAGCCCATTGCAGCAGTCACCTTATCAACCCACCTAGTGAAGGATCTTTCTCTCCTTTGCTGACCCTCCATCCTTCACAACATCAATTCCTTCTCCAAGGAATAGCACCTGAGGCTGTCTCCCATGAATTTAAAAATCAACTCAGGAATAAATGTGGGATCTTGAACACTAATGAATACAGACCAGATAAACTATAGGATGATATAAAGAATGTCATTCATGAAGAATGCAAAAAGTCACTACGAAGAAGGAAGAAGAAGAAGAAAAGACTGAAATAGATGTCAAAATAAATTCTGAATATTGCACTAGAGTACCAAGAAGCCAAAGCAAGGGGAAGAAAATAAGTTAAGGAGCTAATAGAAGATTTTAAATGTGCAAGGAGCTGGAGTTGGAAAATCAAAGGGGTGAAGTTCACTCAGCATTTCTTAAGCTGAAAGAACTAAAGAATAAATTCAAGCAAGTTTAAAAGCTTAAGGATTCTAAGAGCAGGATATTGAATTATTCAAGAAGCATTAAAAGCAGATGGAAGGAGTATAAGAGTTATTGTACCAAAAAGAATTGGTTGACATAGAAAATTTAAGAAACAAAATAACAACATATGAACATGAGGCAATGGTGATGAAGGCTGCTCACCTGGCCAAAAAAAAAATAAAATAAAGCGCCAGGAATTAATGGAATACCAATTGACGTATTTCAGCAAACAGATGCTGCCCTGCCTATGCGTACCAAGTTCTGCCAAGAAATCTGGAGGACAACTTGTTGGCCAACTGACTGGAAGAAATCCATATTTATTCTCATTCTAAATAAAGGTGACCTGACAGATGTGGAAATTATCAAGCAATACCACTAATATCACACACTAGCAAAACCCTGCTGAAGATTATTGAGAAAAGACTTGAACAGTACATTGACAGAGAACTACCAGAAATACAGGCTGGGTTTAAAAAAGGTTTTGGCACTAGGGACATTATTGCCAATGTCAGATGGATCTTGGCAGAAAGCAGGGAATACCAGAAGAATGTCTGTGTTTCCTTGACTGTGCAAAGATATTTGACTGTGTGGATCACAATTAATAGTGGCTAACCTTGAGGAAAATGGGGATCTCAAGAGTACTTGATCGTGCTTATTTGAAACCTATACTTGGACCAAGAAGCAGTCCTCAGAACAGAGCAAAGAAACACTGCATGGTTCAAAATCAAGAAAGGAGTGTGTCAGGTATGCATCCTGTCCCCGTATCTTTTCAATCTGTATGCAGAACAGATAATTCAGGAAGCAGGGCTTTATGAGGAGTGTGACATCAGGATTGGAGGAAGACTCATCAACAACCAAAGATACGCAGATGATACAACCTTATTTGCTGAAACTGAAGAAGACCTGAAAGCACTTGCTGCAAAATGTCAAGGACTGTAGTCTTCAATATGTATTGAAGCTCAACATCAAGAAGACAAAGATTCTCACCACTGGGCTAACTGGCAGCACCATATAAAATGGAGAAGAGATTGAGTTATTAACAATTACACCTTGCTTGGATCCACAATCAACACTCCTAACACCAGCAGTCAGGAAATCAAAAGACGCCCTACATTGGAAAAATCTACTATCATGGACCTCTCCAGCATAGTGAAGAGAAACGATGTCAGTTTAAATACAAAGGTGCACCTTGGTCTTCTCAATTACTTGTTATGCTTCAGAGAACTGGAAAATGACTAAGGATGACAGATGATTAGATGACTTTGAGGTGTAGTGCTGGATAAGACTCTTGAACATACCATGGACTGCCAAGAAAACAAATCGGTCTGTCTTGTAGAGGGTGAAACTAAATCTCTCCTTGGAGGCTAGGATTTTGAAGCTCCACCTCAGTTTGGGCATGTGGCCAGGAAAGATCAGTCTTTGGAGAAGGACATCATGCTCATAAGGGTGGACAGACAGTGTAGGAGAGGAAGACCCCAGATGAGATGGATTGATATAGTAGCTAGGGCGATAGGGATTTGTGTGTTGGAGTTGGTGAGACTGGCTCAGGACAGGGAGCTGCTATTCATTGTAGGTTGCTGTACATTGCAGGTGACTAAATGGCACATAAAAACAATAACATACTATGACAGGTTTGGAAGCAGGAGTGGCATCCTCTTTCTAAATAACATGCCTCTGGAAACTATGAATTTTGATAAATGTCGATAGTTATAGAAGGGCTTCAGGCCTTTTGTTCATAGTGTTGCTGTGAGTCATGTTCAACTCAAAGGCAATCAACAACAACAACAGCAACATGTCCAACATATGTGAGGTGAAGCCTCATCATTCTTGCCTTCAGAGAGCACTCTGGCTCACCCTCTTCAAGACATTTCTATTCATTCTCTTGGCTGTCTTTGGGATGTTCAGTGATCTTCTCCAACACCACAGCTCAAAGGCATCAATTCTTTTTCTGTCATATTTATTCATTGTCCAGGTCTCAGATGCATAGAAAATAGCCTGAATCAGATGCACCTTAATCTTCAAACTGACATCACTACTCCTCAATAATTTGGAAAGATCCCAAACTATAGATTTTCCCAGTGCAATTCATCTCCTTATTTCATGACTTCTAGTACCAAAGCTGTTAATTGTGGATCCAAGTAAGATGAAGATGTTGACAGTTTCAAAGTACTCTCCATCATGGCACTGCCTTTTGGTCTAGTGGTAAGAATCTTTGTTTTCTTGATATTGAGACAAAATCCATACTGAAGGTTGCATTCCTTAATCTTCCGCAACAGTGCTTCAAGTCCTCCTTACCTTCAGCAAGTAAGGTTGTGTCATCTGCATAACGCAGGTCATTGATGAGTCTCCCTCCAATCCTGATGCCACACTCCTTTTTATAGAGTCCAACTTCTCAGATAATTTTCTCAGCATATAGATTGAACAAGTATGGAGAAAAAAAATACAACCCTGACACACTTCCGGCCCAATTCCAAACCAGGCAGCGCTCCGCTGCTCCATTCACACAACAGCCTGTTGGTCCAGGTATAGGTTCCATACAAGCACAATCAACTGCTCTGGGATTCCCATTCTTTTCAGTGTCACTCACAACCTGTTATGATCCACACAGTCAAATGCCTTTTCACAGTTGATAAAGCACAAACAGACTGTCTTCTGTAATTCCTGATTTTCAGCCAGGATCCACCTGACATCAGCAACGACTACGGCCTCTTCTAAATCCTGCTTGAACTGCTGGCAGTTCCTTAGAGATAATCACATTAAAATGATTTTCTTTCTGGTTTTAATTAAGAGTTTTTAATTTTACTGTGCATTGCATTTAATCAATTCGTTTGTTATTCTTTGTAAGGACACATTTTCTGTTTTAAATAATAACATTAAATTATTTTGCTTGCCTTTATAATGTTAGAAAGTTTGCATTGCATAGGGGAAATGACTTGGTCATGATGTTAACTTCTATATATATCATTTCAATCATTTTGCTAAAACTTACAAGTAAAAGAGACTTTCATTTCTCTTTTTGGTGTCCATGATTTTGATATTGAGGTTATTGTAATCTCACAAAATGTAGAGGAGTGTGTTCACTTTGTGTAATCTCTGAACAGACTTGAGTAAGAGTGAAGATATTTTTCCCCCATCCATATGAAGCAGCAGACTTCGGTGAAATTCTGTGGGCTTGGCATTTTCTTAGTGATAAATTTTAGTTTATCAGCTCTGTGTAATCCTTATCATGTGGCATCAAGTTGGAACCTGAACCTCCATCAGGTTTTAAGAGGCTGTAAGTCACTTGGAAGGATGTTGTCCTCTTTCTTCTATGAAGCAGTTAGTGAATGTCAACTGCGTGCCTTTGGGTTTGTAGCGTAAATCTTTATCCACTAAGCAACTAGAGAGCCCCGTAATAATAATAGGACTAATAAAGCTTTTCCTTTTTTCTTACATAACCTTTACTAAGCTATATATTTCTCAAAAATTTATTTGTTATTGGCTCACTGTTTATGTAGATTGTGATAGATATTAAAAATGTCTATTTATTAATTCCTTTCCACTAGGCCAACGTAGCTCTCTCTTGGTAGTCGTCATTGTTGTGCCAATCATGGTAATGGGCACCCATGGTGGACAGTGTTGGCTGGAGCTTCCCGACTAAATCAAGCCTGGAAGCAGGAGCGGAATCCACTTACAAAAGGGCTTGCCTCCGGAAACTCTAAGTAAGAACAGTGCTCAGGCTGTTCGTTCATAGGGCCGCTATGAGTCGTCTACGACTCGACGGCATTAAACAACAGCAACAACATTTATTGATTATTTGTATCTTCACCATCTCTAATCCCTAGTATTATCTTTTAGCTTTATTGCCATTGATAATCATTTTTGTTATCTTTTTTGATATATAAATTTTATTACTTTAGGTGCAACTATTTCCTTCTTTATATACTTTCAATTTAATTTCATAATGTTTTATATGGATGCTTAGATAAATAACTTAATCCTTTGTCTTTAATACATAAGAAATACATAACACAAAGAATGTAAAACTTCCTCAGAACATTGCTTATGTACATTTCACTAGTATGAGATTTAAATGTTTTCAGATTATTCCAATTAACACATTCCTTTTTAAAAAATATTTGCTTTTCAGCCTGATCAATTGAAAAAAAAATCTACTTGCTAATTTCTGAACATCAGAGGAGCTCTGGTAGCTTCATGGGTAAGGAGTTGTGCCACCAACCTAAGAGTAGGTGGTCAGAATCCACCAGTTGTTCCAATCCACCAGTTTCTCCATGGGAGAAAGATGAAGAGTCTCCTCCCGTGTAATCAATAACCTCTGAAAACTGGCCGGAGGGTCAACTCTGAGTCACTTCTGACCCATAACAATGTGGTTGAAATTTTTTGAAGAGTGTTTAGATATGCACATTCATTTCTCTTCAAATTCCCAAGTTCAAGTTTGTATGAACTTTGCTCTAGCACAAATTTCCTTCTTGAATAATACTGTTTGGAATTTCCTCTGTTGTAGATGAGCACTTTACAACACAATAAGTTATTTGTATATAAGTACTTATATGAATTTAATCTTCATTCACAAAGAACACTGTACGCTTATTCATTTATTTATATATTTATGTATGTATTTATTCATTTTATCTGTTGCACTGCTCATCCAAAAGCAGCATTTTTCTGGCAGTTAGAATCTACCAACAATTTTATAAAGAAGAAGAGAAATCTCCCCTTATGCAATTTATAGCTTCCTGAAAGACCTCTGAGGGGTCCACTATAAGTAGTTTCCAACTTAAAACTGCTGACTGAGAGAGTTGAACACTCTGTTCTCTTCTTAGATTTGATATTTATTGCTGTGATTGAATGATAAGTTGTCATTCTGCATGATGATACTCTACAGTTTTTCTACTCTAGTTGCTCCTACTATATATACTGTATATACTCTATTTATATTTGGGTTTCTGAAATTTTGCTATCATGTATTTGTCTGTAGACTTTTTTTAATCAAAAGGACTTTATTTTTTCATTATTAATTTTAATGAAAGTTTACAGAGACTTTGGATTTCCATTCATTCATTGTTGCACTTTTCTTACTGCCCAACCTCCACTCCAGTTCGCTCTTCTCTTTGAAAAGTAAAATTCTTTCATTGTTATTCAATCCCTTCCCCCAAGTCCACTACACTATGTAGCTTTCATTCTGGACTCCTGTCATGCCAATAATACCTAATCATATATCCCTTTTAAACAGTTTTCTCCCTCATCTGTTTCAAAGGAGTGTACATAATTTATCCCATCTTTCTCAGTCTCAAGTTCAAATACTTCCTAATTTGTAGAGTTGAAATTCTATCCTTCATAGTGTAATCAAGAATTTTACTGTTGTTCTCTTTGACTTCTACAAACCCCCTACACACACACATACACACTTCAATTTAAAATTTGTCTTTTTTAGTTCATAAAGTAAACAAATGAAAAGAAAAACCTAGTTTATATGCTGTCTTTGTGAGTTTTTTAAAAATTATTTTTAAATTTTATTCGTTTTAATGAACATTTACAGAGATTTTGGGTTCTCATTCATTCATTGTTGCACTGTTTTCCTTACCCTCCTCCCCGGTTCGTTCTTCCCCCCTGCCCCGAATGTCTGTTTTAATTGTCCAATTGCCACAGTGCTTGTCAAAGCCAGTTCTGATTAATCTCCTTTGTCAGTGTGCCCTTTGCCATTCCCTATCACTCCTCCCTGAGAGAGACTTCACCCAGATTCATAAGGAAAAGGG
>NW_006399761.1:29186695-29211897 GCF_000299155.1 Elephantulus edwardii | reverse complement strand
TGGCGCAGGATAGAGCAGGGTTTAGGGCTGTTGTGCATAGGGTCGCTATGAGTTGCAAACGACTCGACGGCACATAACAACAACAACAACAATGGTGTAGGTGTATCAGAGACAATAAGATTGGCACAGGATAGAGCAGGGTTTAGGGCTGTTGTACATAGGGTCACTATGAGTCTCAGATGACTCAGCAGCACATAACAACAACAACAGTAAATTGTCAATCATAGTCTCTTCATTATTCTTTTGTCATCATTTAGTAATTATTTAATGACTAAAGTGTCATTGTTTCCTAAGAATACAGTATTATTTCATTAGATTTAAACTAGACTTTTTAAAACTCTAGCTGCTTTTTAGTACCTAAGAGATAAACTGGAACAAAGCTGACAAGGCTTAGCTTATTGGTATAAAGAAACTTCTGAACAGCCAGAATTGCACAATCTGGAGAGAGGATAAAATTGATGAATGGGACTTTCTAAAGATTAAATACCTGTGCTCATAAAAAACTTTTTTACAACATGATGAAAAGAAAGCCTGCCAACTGGGAAGAAAAATTCCATAGTATTTCAGATACAGATCTCATAACAAAAATGTATAGAATACTTTTATGCCTCCAGAAGAAAAAAGACTGATAAACCAATTCCAAAATGGGCAAAAAGACATGGAAAGACTTTTCACAGAGGAAGATACTTGGATGGCCAAAAGACACATGATGAAATGCTCTAAATCACCTGCAATAAGAAAAATGCAAATCAAAACCACAATGAGATACCATCTCCCTCTAGTAGCAGTGGCAGTGTTTAACAGAATAGCAAGTAATATATGTTAGAGAGGATGTGGGGAGATAGGAATGTTTGTACATTGTTGGTGGGACTGTAAAATGGTACAACCACTCTGGAAGGCAGTTTTGCATTTCCTCAAAAAGCTGAGCATAGAAATTCTATATAACCCATCTAATCCACTGCTTGGAATATACCTCGAGAAAATAAGAAGTCAGGTACAAATGGAGACTTGTACAGCTACATTCATAGCAGCATATTCACCATCACAAGAAAACAGAGACAGCCCAAATGTCCAACCCCAATCGAATGGATTGAGAAATTATGGTACCTTCACATGATGGAATATTACGGCAGAAGGCAGGAGCAATGATTTTGTAAATCGTAACTTAACGTGGGAGGGACTGGAGAGCATTATTCTGAGTGAATTAACTCAGTCCCAGAAGGACAAATACTGTTTAAGACCAATATTGTAGATTGTGTATGAGGATCCAAGGGAGTGATGGTGAGAGCAGAGGGATGAAGATGGGCCAGGGTGGTGGTGTGGTGTTAATCATAGGATCGCATAATTTTATGGATGGAGGGAGGGGTGGGTAAAGGAAATGGGAAAGATCTGGTGTGAAAAACAATGTGTATAAACTTTGTAAGTAAAGCAATATAATTAAAAAAAAAACACACAACAAAACAAAAAAGAACCCGGGGATTGCCTGATAAATATATCAGGTTCTGTGCTAATGGAAAAAAATGTATCAATAAACTTACTTAAACCTTGTCTCTTAGGAAAAATCATATTAATTTTATAATGGAGAATCTGAAACTCTGATAAATTATTTTGCTTTTGCCAAGATTTAATTAGCATAGCTAGGATTAGAACTAAAATGTGTTTGACACAAATGCTTCAGACATTCTTCCCATATATTATAATTCTTATTTAAAAGGTGAGATAAATTTTAATGTATTTAAAAAATCCCCATAGACATCCCACTTTGATTTAACCATCCTTTCAAGGTCATTAATAATTCTGAGGTAGCTTGGTGTTATATTAAAATATACTATGCTGGCTTTTAAAATTTTTTTTATTATATTTTAAAACATAGTAATTAAACTTACATCTTTTCAAATTGAGTTCATTTCATGACATTTTAACACACTTTAGTGACTAGCGTAGGTGAAATCTGTGGTTCGAAGAACTCATAGTTTATCTTTTAACTTTATGTAAGCTGGATGCCTAGATCAGAGGTGCCCACTTTAATTGTTAATTAAATTTGTTGTTGTTGTTGTTAAGTACTGTCGAGTCGCAGGTGACTCATAGCGACCCTATGAAGGAGAGTCCTCGATGCTTGGGTGCCTTTCATCCTTTCTCCAGGTTCATAGGGTTTCCGGAGGTAAGCTATTGTGGAACTGAATGCCACTCATCCTTCCACGTAATTAAATTTAGTATATAGTAAATTTTGAAGCAGGAGTGGCTTCTACTTCCACAATAGCTTGCCTCTGGAAACCCTATGAACCTGGAGAAAGGACAAAAATTATACAGGAGGTGTCCAGGACTTTGGTTCATAGGGTCGCTATGAGTCGCTGGTGACTCTATGATACTTAACACCACCACCACCACCAACAGCAGAGAGAGAGAGAAGTGCAGTTGCCCTAGCGGAGAGAAAGCCATGCTACAAAGCCAAAGGTGGATGACTCTACTCCGCAGCACTCAAGCCTGTCTTTAACTGTTTTTGGTGAAACATTCTTCTAGGTCCTATAACCCTGGTATGTCCACTTGCTGTATAGAGGTAACTCATGGTTGCTGTGAAGCTGAACACTGTGACACTGATGAGTCAAAAGCGAGAATGGTTACCCATGGTGGACAGTGTTTGGTGAAGCTCTCCGATTAAAACAAGCTTGGAAGCAGGAGTGGCATCCACTTAATAGTTTGCCTCTGGAAACCCTATGAAGCTGGAGAAAGGACAAAAGTTACACAGGAGGTGTCCAGGACTTTGGTTCATAGGGCTACTATGGGTCACCTGTGACTCGATGGCACTTAACAACAACATCAACAATATATAGTAAATAATAACTATAATTCAGAAATTACAACAGAGTGGGACATGACTTTAAGATACACATATGCAATAAAAAGAAAGTGAAAGAAAACAGATTGAATAATATGAAAATTTGAAAAGTCATCATAGGCCACAATGTAAATGTATAATTTTCTAGTATACCGCTATCATGACCTATAAGCTTCAATGAAAATATTCTTCATTCCGTTCAGTTATTTCCGCTTTCAACACTCATCTCTAGCAATGTTAAGTTTTGGCTGTATGTTGCTTCTTATATTTTGCTTAATGTTTCTCTCTTCTTCTTTCCCTCTCTCTGTGACTGAAAGAAAACACAGACTTGACATATTTTATATTAATAAGAACTGAATGACTGTTATCTCTCCACCTTCCTTGTTCAGATATGTGTGGAGCTATACTGAGGTTTTCTTTTATGAGATTCTTTTTTTCCTTTCCTCATATTAGTTTCTTTTTAAAAATTTTATATTGATTTGCTTACAAAGTTTCTATACATTTTTTCACACTATTCTTCATTCACATTGTACTTCATACAATCATTCTCATTATGTTTTAGAAAATTAATCACCATTGGACCTTGCCCATCATTATGCTGTCTTTTCACCCAGATCCTTCCTATTTCCTTCACCCCTTTCCTTCACCTACCAAATTGTACAATTCTGTGGTTTCCCCACTACCCATCTTCACCCTCTTGCTCCCATCCCTTTCCTTCTTGGATCCCCATATATATTTTTACTAGTTATCCCTTTATTTTTACAAGAATTGTCTCATGCAGTTATTGTCCTTTTACGGCTAAATTTGTTCACTCACCAAAATTCTCTCCCATCTCTCCTAAGTTATGCAGTATTTTCTAAAACTGTTGCTCATGAATACTGCACAGTATTCCACTGTGTGAATATACCACAATTTCTCAATCCATTCAGTTGTGATTGGACATTTGGGCTGTGTCTATGTTCTTGTGATGGTGAGTAACACTGCTATGAACATTGACATACAATTGGTTTTTATTCAATTATTTATATACACTATTTTGTATAGATTAAATTATAATCGATAAGTTACTTTTATCACTATAGCTCATCAAATCCTCATTCCACAGACCTATTCATACCATAGACTATGGCTGCTAAATTTGTTCGTTTCTGCCGCCATCCTCCCTCTTATCATCTTTAGGGTTTTGGGTTTTACTGTTAGGTATTTTTGTGAATAGGGTGACATTTGGATGCTGTTTCAGTTTTCTGTAGATAAATGTCCAGTTTTGCAAAGCACCGCTTGTTAAAGAAGGTGTTGTTTCAATTTAATGAGGGTCTTTTGCTTGTTGAATTTCAAGTCACCACAGGTAGATGGGTGCTTTCTAGTTCTTTACTTTATTCCACTGGTCTATATACCTGTTATCAATACTAGCTTCTTTGATTAACACAGTTGTGTATTAGGTTTTGAAATCAGGGAGTTGGGTGCCTTCTATTTTGTATCAGAAGCTGTGAGGAAGACAGAGGATATGTAAGGATTCAGATCTGTTGTTCATAGGGTCATTATGAGTCATATTTGACTCCATAGCAACAAAAAACAACATTGTTTTTATTTTTCAGAAGAGCGTTGCTTGTTTGGAGTCTCTTTCCTCTCCAAATGAAATTGGAAATTGTCTTTTTTAAAAAACGTATTTATTTTATTAATTTTAATGAACATTTACCGAGATTTTTTATTTCCATTTATTTATTGTTGCAATTTTCTCCCTGCCCACCCCTCCCCCCAGTTCACTCCTCTCTTTGAATAGTAAAAGAAAAATTCTTTCATTGCTATACAATCCTCCCACAAACCCCCTCACTGCCCCGAGTACACTCCACTATGCAACCTTAATTCTGGACTCTTGTGATAACCGTAATATCCTATCATATATAGCTTTTAAACTATTCTTTCCCTCAACTGTTTCAATGCAGTATACATAATTTGTCCAGTCTTTCTTAGTCTTACCCCAAACCTGATGTCAGTCTCATTCTACAACAGTGGCACTGTGCAGTCTTTGTCCTTTTGTGACTAAGGTATTTCACTCAGTATAATGTCCTCAAGGGTCACCCCTTTTGAATAATATTGCATGAGTTCCTTGTTTTTCAATGCAGCGTAGTACTCCATTGTGTGAAAATACCACAGCTTCTCTACCCATTCGTTTGTTGATGGACACTTAGATTGTTTCCAACTCTTTGCTATTGTGAACAAAGCCACGATAAACATGGGTGTGCATATATCTTCTTGGATGTCGGTTATGGTCCCTTTAGGGTATATTCCCAGTAGTGGAATTGCTGGTTCAAGTGGTATCTCTATTTGCAACTTTTTGAGATAGCGCCACACTACTTTCCACAGTGGTTGCACCATTTTACACTCCCACCAACAGTGAATAAGAGTTCCAGTTTCTCCACAACCTCGCCAGCATTTGTTGCTTGCTGTTCTACTAAATTTTCTATTCTGACTGGGGTGAGATGATATTTCATAGTTGTTTTGATTTGCATCTCTCTTACAGCTAGGGATGTCTTCTTTGGTGAAGTGTCTGTTCATATCCTGTGCCCATTTTTCTATTGGATTATTTACCTTTATCTTGTTGTGGTGCTCAAGTATTTTATAAATTCTGCATATAAGTCCCTTATCTGACATGTCATTACCTCCCTTTTTACCCTGCTGGAGAAGTTCTTGGATATGCATAGGGATTTGATTCTTAGAAGGTCCCATTCATCTGTTTTATCATCTCCTGGTTGTAGATTTTTCAGGATACATGGAAGACTGTTTATGTTCTGGATTAGGACTACTAGAGTTCTTCCAAGCTTTTCTTTAAAGAAGTTTATAGTCCTTGGTTTTAGTCCTAGGTCCATAATCCACCTTGAGTTAGTTTTTGTATATGGAATGAGGTGTAGATCTTGCTTAAGTCTTCTGCAGATAGTTTTCCAATTTTGCCAGCACCATTTGTTAAAAAGGCTGTTGTTTCCCCACTTAATTCGTTTCATCTCCTTATAAAAAATCAGTTGGCCATAGGTAGATGGGATAATTTCTGGGTTCTTCATTCTATTCCCTTGATCTATGTGTCTGTCATTGTACCAGTACTGATCTGTCTCATATTTTACATAGTGTTTTCTTGTTTTTTCAGTGTCACTAATGCCTCATTTGTTTTCTCTGCAGTGTTCTGGATTGTTTTTTTGAGCTCCTCCTTGTTTTTGCTTATAGTATCCTTCAATTCTTCAAGTTTGTCTTTCATCTTTTGAAAATATTCAATCATTGTTCTTTTAAATTCTGTGTCAGAAAGTTCCGTCAGATTTTCTAGCTTCAGGAAATCCATTGATACTGTGTCACCCTTTGGGGGTGACATCTTGCTTTGCACTTGTGTAGTGTTTGAGATAGCTTGCTTTCTTCGAGACATTGACATGTTCTTGATCTGAAGACAATGGTCTAGAGATCAGTTGGGTAGCTACCCCAATTGTGTTTCTCTCTGAACTTCTAACTCCAGGGGAATATCAGTTCAGAGTCTGTGGGAGCAACCTCTTGTAGGCAAGACACGTCAAGGTGCTCTGGATTAAAGGCAGGTTGATTGACCAGACGTGTAGGCACAAGTGTGGAGCCAAATGGGGTGGGGCATGCACAAGAGTGGGGCAATCACAAGGGCAGATCAACTACTTGGGGGACCTCACTCAGACCTGAGCTGTCTGGGTGTGCTTACGCTTGGGTTCCGTATTAAAATTCAGCTGTCCATCTCCCACCCAGTGACTTTCACTCAGTGGTCCCTGTCCAGTGGCACTTACGCAGGTGCCCTTTTACAGTGGCCCCTGCCCAAGAAGGGTCCTGGTTCCAACAGGACCCAACAAGTCAAAGTCAAATTCTCACCAACCCACTTGCCTCCGGCTGGTCTGCTGTGTCCACAAAAGTTCAGACTAATTACCACTGGTTGGCTTTTTCCTGGGCAGTCGGCATGGCTGAAGAGAGCTCAGCCAAATTCTCACCACTCAGCCTTGGGTACTCTCCCAGGCAATCAGCAGTGTCCAATAAAACCGAATTAGGATCCACCAGCCTTTGTTGTGGCAGGTAAGTCCCACAGCAGCTTGATTGGTGGCTTTGGGCGTTGGTTGAATCCATGGTGTGCCTATATGTTCTGATTCAAAATCCTACTGTCCACAGCTGTTGGTAGGTCTCTGTGCTGCGTGAAGGACTCTCTAATGGCCCTGGGGTGCTGCTGGGGGTGCAGGGCTGTGGTACGGCCACCAGGGTGTGGGAGGGTGTGGGAATGCTGAAGGGGGAGAGGGGTGGGGCTTGGGCACCTGCAGTCTGTTCCCAGATGTTAAGCTGCAAAGTCACCAGACCTCGGCACATCAGACTGCCTGTGTTGTTGGAGTGCTGGAAATTGCCTTTTATATCTCCTTGAAAAGTGACACTGGTCCCTGTACTCACTTTACATTGAAGCTTTAGATTGCATTTGGTAGGATTTTCAGTCTTCCCATACATGAATATAACATATTTTCCATTTCTATAACATAGGTCTCTTTCTGTTTCTTGTAGTGTTTTTATTTTTCCTTATATAAGTCTTTTATATCTCTGACTAGGTTTATTCCTAACATCTTGAGGTTGGTTATTATAAATATGCTTTTATTTCTTTTTCAGTGTTTTATTTGTTTCTGTAGAGATATGCAAGTGTTTTTGCTTGCTGATTTTTTATCCTACCAATCTTTGGAAATGGTCAAATAGATCTGGCAGGTTTATTGTTTAATTATTATGATTTTTCTAGGTATCATCTGCAAATGGAGATAGTTTTACCTCCTCTTTGCTAATATGGATACCTCTTATTTCCTTCTCTTGTTTTACTGCCCAAGCTAGCACTTTTGATACAATAATGAATAGGAGTGTCCTCTGTTTCACTGATTCTTTGTCCATTTATTGAGTTCTGCTCTTCTGTCCCTTCCAAATGTGGATAAGATTATTTAATGCTGGTATTATGATTTCCATTTTAATGTATTTCTATGATTTCAAACATCTCTTTGGTTATATAGTTACACCTACTTTGTAACTATTTTTTTTTAATTGCTTTTAGCTCTTTGCTTTTTCTTACACCCTCTATAATTTCTTGAAGATGATTGGTCAGAATTTATCCTTGGAGGATTCCATCAATCCTCCTCTCTTGGATATTCACTGTGGTTTTTGGTGGTGTTTATAGTGTGTGTGGTTGGTTTGGTTTTTTGGTTTTTTTTGTTGTTGTTGTTCTTTGTTGTTTTGGTTTTGTGTGTGTGTGTGTGTGTGTGTGTGTGTGTGTGTGTTGGGGGGTTGGTTTTTTGGGAGGGGTTTGTGGGACCTGATGTTCTCTGTTGCTTTCAGGGCATTGTGATGACATTGTTATACTATATATTCCCCTCCACCTCCTTTTTTGATGGTCTGTGTGGTAGCTGATGAGGTGACCATACATTTATCTGTTCATTATCTATTGGTTAGGGAGTGCTTGACTTTGTTCTAATGGAATGTGTGGGTGCTCCAGCCTTGAAAATGTAGGGCCTCCAATATAAGTAGCAGAGGAATAGGCCCAAACTTTGAATTAGTAAATTATTCCATGGAGCAGGAACTCAGGACCCTAAAAGCCTACTGTGTCATAGTGTGTATTGGTGTTGTGTAAAACCTGGGATTTTTTCAGATAAGCTTCAGCCAAGTTAGAGGCAAGCATCTACTGGTGTCCCAGATCAAAGGATTATGGATTGGGGGTCTTGTAACAAAGATATGGTAAGCTCTGTGACCTCAGTTGTTGACATAGTTTTTGCGTAAAAAGGTTGCTTTTTCTACGGGAATAGACATATAGAAGTCCGCAGTGACTGCATATATGCTGACCTCCTCAGTGCCAAATTCACAATGACTTTATTAAACTCAGGGATTTATTCTTGCCAGTCTCAAAATGGCATTGGCACGCTAGCAGTAGTCTATGGTTGTATCTTGGGTTCACAATATTCTAACCATTCAGGTGGATAATGAGGTCTTGTTCTCTTTGTGGGGGTCACTCCAGTAGAGGTGATTTTGGTCTTTTCTTCTCCTATCATTCCTCTTTTTGTGGGACTGGAGTCCGACCCAGGAAAGGATGATAGTAGTAATTACCTGATTCTCCCCATGCCTTCACTCTCCTTCTTGTCTAACCGTGCTCTTAGTTTCTCCTAAACTTGAGGGTGCTTGAATTACTTTACATGAGTGGGTTTCCCCTGTGTTTTGGTGTTTCTTTATGAGAGAGAGAGGTTTTCCAGTCTGACTACTTTGCCGTCCCATTGGAAGTTCAGTATAAACTCTATATAACAAATGGAATTTTCTAGTACTCACCATAAGAGAACCCATGAGCTGTAATGTCTCAGTAGTAACAAGCATACTCATTAACCAAAGTTTTTTTTCTACTTATTCCCCTCTCAGTCACCTGTTATGCATCAGAGATCTGGACAATGGATAAGGATAAACAGAAGAATTGATGCCTTTGAATTGTGGTACTGGAGGGGAGTACTCTATATCTCATGGATTGCCAAAAGAAGAAGCAGATATGTCCTGGAGAGGATGCGGCCAGAGTTCTCCTCGCAGGTAAGGATGACCAAGCTTTATATTTCATGCTCTGGGCATGTAGTTAGGCAAGGCTATTATTCTTTGTAGAGGAACATCATGGAGGGCCAGTAAAGAAGAGGAAGACACTCAATGAGATAGACTGTTATTGTGACCCTAGCAATGAACACTAGGACCTCAGAGGTAATGGGATGGCACAGGATAGGGCAAGTTTCAGATTGACTCAAGTAAAAAGAACACATATTAGTGACAAGAGGCTGATCAAATCTAGGAGAATCAAAATAAATAATCACTATCAGTCGAATAAAACCAGAATCCACAATTACAGTTGTGAATGAATAAAGAAATAATTCTATCTTATAACAAAATTTTACTATAAAATCAATACTATTATTATAATTTTATAGCTAAGGAAAATTTTGGAAGGTTGATTAGCTCTTCAAACATTATCAAATTTAGAAGTGATGTATTTTGGGACATGAATCTCTCCACTCCAGAACATAAGTGTAAAACCAATACTTTCAGTCTGTTATTTGTAGTCCTATGACAAACCTGCTGTGTGGTGTGCTGGATTTCTCCAAAGTTTTGATAACCAAACTGGATAGTTGTAATTATATCATGCAACCATGGATCTAGGAGCTATCAATACAAACTAAATCTACCTTTCATCTCCTGAAAATGTTCTTAGCCTCTTACTTTGTTTAATCTTTCCTAACTTCTGACAGAAATTTTGTGGATGAAGATTGACACTCATAATTTTTTTCTGATTTATTATTTGTTTTATGCAATTAGAATTACCATTGACATAATTTTTTTCTTTTTTAAGAACTCAACAAAATGTCCTTTTAAGAGGACTCAGTTAGTAGAAAGCAAATTCATGCTCTATTCTGTTTTGACTCTCAGAGAACTGGGTCAGCCAACAACTCAGGCAACAGATCATATTTTTCAATTTCTTCAAGCTAGCTTTGTGCAAGAGAATATTTGTCAGCCAAACTCATCTGTTCCTTGTCTCCCACAGTAGGAATTTCCCTTCTAATCACAATAAAAGATTCAGACACACAGAATATTTCAAATTAAAATCCAGTGTTCAAAACAGATTTGCTCCTGAAATAGGGCAAATTTGATGTGGTCTGGCTTTTTAATATCATTTGGCTGGCTGGCTAGCTATGACTTGGCCCATGCACAGCCAAATAACACTGAGATTTTTTAAAAGTTTGTTTTTCAGTTTGACCACACATTCATTATAACCAGTTGACACAGAGCCACATGCTTCTCTGTATGCCACAACTTGGCAATACCTTGTATTTCACGTTCTGAACTATTGAAATTCCAAGACAAATATGTGAAAGAATTAAGGTCAGACTTCGTTTCCTTTTTACTTGGCATGCTAGAGGTAAATCAGTAAATGTGAATCAGTACAGTCCTGGGTTTGGGCCTGTAACATTAATGGTGCAGTACTATGTTGAGTTTTATAACGTTGCAAGGTAGGATTCATAGCCCAAACCACCAGGATTGGTTAAGAAACTGTGGGATTCTGGGACACAGGAATGCACCAATTTTCCCTTTCTCATGTTTTTTGGTTTTTGTGTTTTGTTTTATTTTTAATCTATATAATGGGCCATCCTTGAAAGAATGAAATACTTGTTTTTAACAGTAGGAGACCAAAATAATTGCAGTTCAAAGTGTCAACCACACATCAAACAGTATTCTGCCACAAAAGGTTTGATTTGAACTTGAGAGAGACATACATCCATTAGAATGTAAAGCTTCACTATGATATAATTAGAAACCTAAACATTTTTTCTGTGTCCAGTTGCCAGAAAGGGACTGCTTTGAGTAAGTTGACTTGGAAATGAAGGCAATAATCTTTTCTTAAATCCTTATGAACAAGTTTGAGGTAAGAGACACAAGTAATGATTTCTATGTCTTTTGTGTATGTTTATCTCTCAAAAGGATTTTTTCAGATGCCAATTAAAATCCTTAGTATGCATGTATAATTGTTGTTGTTATGTGCTGTTGAGTCGCCTGTTACTCATAGCAACCCTATGTACAACATCCCTAAACCCTGCTCTATCCCGTGCCAATGTCACTGTCTCCAACACACCTACCTTGATTATCCAAGTCACCGAATCAAACCACCTCATAGAGGGTCTTCCTCTTCTGCACTGTCTCTCCACCCTCCCAAGCATGACCTCCTTCTCCAAGGACTGGTCCCTCCTTGCAACATGTCCAAAGTATGTCAGATGAATCTTCAGAATCTCCAGCACCACAACTCAAAGACATCTATTCTTCTTCTGTCATTCTTATTCATTGTCCAGTTCTCTGAAGCATAACAAGTAATTGAGAAAACCATGACCTGGATTAGGTGCACCTTAGATGCCACATTCCTCCTCATAAAGCCCTGCTTCCTGAATGATCTGTTCTGCATGCAGATTGAAAAGTTATGGGGACAGGATGAATCCCTGATGCACTCCTTTTCTGATTCTGAACTATGCAGAGTTTCCTTGCTCTGTTCTAAGGACTGCTTCTTGATTCAAGTATAGAATTTATATAAGAATGATAAAGTTTTCTGGGATCCCCATTTTCCTCAAGGTTAACCACAATTTATTGTAATCAAAACAGTCAAATGCCTTTGCATGGTCAATGAAACACAGATAAACATTCATTCTGATCTGTCAAGATCCATCTGCCATTGGTAATAATATCCCTAGAGCCATGACCTCTTTTAAACCTAGACTGGATTTCTGGTAGTTCTCTTGTCAATGTACTGTTCAAGTCTTTACTGGATAATCTTCAGAAGGATTTTGCTAATATGTGATATTAGCGATATTGGTTGATCATTTTCATACTCTGTCAGCTCACCTTTTTAAAAAATGAGAATAAATATGGATCTCTTTCAGCCAGATGGCCAAGTCGTTGTCCTCCAGATTTCTTAGCACAACTTGGTGAGCTCATGAAGGGCAGAATCTGTTTGCTGAAATTTGTCATTTGGTATTCTATCAATTCCTGGGGCTTACCACAGTATCATATCTAGTAGAAACCTTGCAATGTAAACAAAAACAGTAAGTCACTGAACTTAGCAGAAACTCTATGGGCAGGATTTTCCCTGAGTATGGTCTCAGGCAAAAATCTTTCTCTGAAATTGGTACGTGGGATTTGGACTTATGTCCTCCTAAACAAGAGATGGTCAACAGTGTGAGAGCTCAGTAGCAGTGTGTTGACTGGTGATCATACATAAGAGATGCCTTGGGAAGGGAGGGTTTGATCAGGTAGCCAGGTGTGCAAGGAATGGGGATGTAGCAGGGAAAGATTACAGACAAGTCACACGTGCTTGGGGGCAGGGGGCACAGTGAATGTTCTGGCTATTTCTGTAAGGAAAATGTCTTTCATCTTGTATGTAAAAATGCTTGTCTGTCAGATAGTCTTCTAACATTGAACAACCAAATTAAGACATACTAAGAAGAAGGATTGGCCATCCACTTCTGAAATATAACTGGCCTTTGAAACTCTATGTACAGCAGAGCTCACTTAGAGTAGACTAACAGATAAGGCAACTGAAGATGAGCCCTCAAATTTGGAAACAGGGAGGAGAAACAGTTGTTTCTCTTCTAGAAAAGAAAAAAAAAAAACCAACCCCATGGTAATTGTCTTATTTCAACTCTTCCAGAAGTCCTTAAAACTAATTACATATCCCCACAGTAAAGGATGTAAACTCAAATCAACTTCCTTTTATTCAATAGTTTTCTGAATTTTTTTCATTAATTTTCATCACATAAAGTGTTT
Organism: Elephantulus edwardii; assembly: GCF_000299155.1. NCBI lineage: Eukaryota > Metazoa > Chordata > Mammalia > Macroscelidea > Macroscelididae > Elephantulus > Elephantulus edwardii. The sequence goes on along the minus strand of NW_006399761.1, from coordinate 29,198,723 downwards.
CCACCAAGGTTCTGGCTCTATTGACCCCAAAGGTTCAGTTTTCCTTGAAATATTACTTCCTTTTAAATTTGCTCTGGTGTTTTAGATAGGAAATTCTCACTTATGTGAATGAGTTAACTAGAAAATCTCATGTTGCTATGAAACAAAGGTCCTTCTAAATATTTAGTATTCATTTCCACTGAGACATAATAAAGCTGAATTTTCTCTTTACAATGAAAAATATTTTACACAACTTTAAAAAAAAATAATAAAAACTTTGTAAAAGCATTCCCTAATGAAGATGTTTTCAAATATTTGATATGATATAGAAAAATAGGAACATTGTTGCAGTTTATTTTCATTTTTAATATGCTTTTTATGAAAGTGCTTCATGTGTTGTTTTTGTTTTGTTGTTGTTGTTATGTGCACTTTAATCAGGACTAATTAGTATCTGACCTTTCAGAAGATTTTCAGAGACTATAGCTGTGGTGCTGGAGAAGAGTATTGAATGTACCATGAACTGCCAAGAAAACAAACAGATTCATCCTGGAGAGGGTCAAAACAGGCTGCTTCTTGGGGCAAGGATTCTGGGGCTTCGTCTGACATACTTTGGACATGTAAGGAGAGACAGGTCTTTAGAGAGGGACATGATGCTGGGTAGAGTAGAGGGACAGCACAGGAGGGGAAGACCCTTTATGAGATGGATTGATTCAGTGACTGGGGTAAACGGGATGGGTGTGTCAGAGACAATGAGATTGGCACAGGATAGAGCACGGTTTAGGGCTGTTGTACATAGGGTTGCTATGAGTAGCAAATGACTCGACGGCACATAACAACAAAAACAACAACATAAATTACATAGGAGAGTGCTCATATTTCTTTTTTTAGGGATTTTGAACTTTTAAAAATTATTATTAGTTCAAATAAATTTTTAAAATTTTTTAAATTTATTATTAATTTTAATGAAAGTTTACAGAGACTGAGGATCTCCATTTATTTATTGTTGCACTTTTCTTCCTGCCCACTGCTCCGTCTCCCCAATTCACTCTTCTCTTTGAAAAGTAAAAGTAAAATTCTTTCATTGTTTTACAATCCCTCTCCCCAAGTTCACTCCACTATGCAGCCTTCATTCTGGACTCCTGTCATGACAATAATATCTAATCACGTCTCCCTTTTAAACAGTTTTCTCCCTCATCTGTTTCAATGCAGTATATATTATTTATCCTATCTATCTTTCTCTGTCTCCCTCCAACCCCGATGTCAATCCTGATTTACAACAGGGCACTATGCAGTATTTGTCCTTTTGTGACTGAGGTATTTCACGCAGCATAATGTCTTCCAGGGTCACCCATTTTGAATAATATTTCATGAGTTCCTTGTTTTTCAATGCAGCATAGTATTCCATTTTGTGAATTTTCACAGCTTCTGTAGCCATTAGTTTGTTGATGGGCATTTAGGTTGTTTCCAACTCCTTGCTATTTTGAAAAAAGTTGCGATAAACATGGGTATGCATATGTCTGCTTGGGTGGGAGTTATGGTCTCTTTGGGGTATATTCCCAGTAGTGGAATTGCTGGTTCAAATGCTATCTCTATTTGCAACTTTTTGAGAAAAAGCCACACTGCCTTCCACAGTGGTTGCACCATTTTACACTTCCACCAACAGTAAATAAGGGTTCCGGTTTCTCCGCAACCTCATCAGCATTTGTTGCTTGCTGTTCTGTTAAATTTTGCTATTCTGACTGGGGTGAGATGATATCTCACAGTTGTTTTTATTTACATCTCTCTTAGAGCTGGAGATTTTTAATTTCTTCATGTGCTTGTTGGCCATCTGAAAGTCTTCTTTTGTGAAGTGTCTGTTCATATTCTGTGCCCATTTTTCAGTTGGATTGTTTACCTTTATCTTGCTGTGGTGTAATTTTAATGAAAATTTACAGACTTTGGATTTCCATTAATTCATTGTTACACTTTTCTCCCCCCCTCCCCCCAAGTAGACTCTTCTCTTTGAAAAGTAAAGAGGGGAAAAAAGACATATGACTACTCTCCTATGTGAAGTAGCTAGTGGATTCGAGCCATGTGCCTTTGTGCAACTCCTTACCACTATGCTCCTCGAGCTCCTTTTAATAAGGATAGATAGATAGATAGATGATACTGCTAATTATCATTATCCACTATACAGTCATTAAAATTTGGAAAAATGAGAGCTAGATCATCCCTCCAAAACTCCAGACACATACCTGTTCATCAAAAAGTTTCTCCTAGCTGCCTCCAGGGACGGTGCCATAGATCTTTCCCTGAAACCAAATTCTCCATCACAATTTACCCTAAGTACTAGTGTCCAACTTATAATTCAACCTAGAGTGTCTGGTCTTGCTTTTGACTTTCCTTTCATTCTCTGTAAATTTAGCAAATATCTCATCTTTGTAGAAAGACTGCAAAACACACACATACCCCTTTCCCTTCATAGTGAGACATAATTCATGGTCAAAATACTATACTACAGACTTCCCAAACTCCAGTTTTGCCTCTGTCTAAATTATTTTACACACTGAAAACTGTGATGTTCGATCTCTTTCTCAATGAATTCAAGTGAAAAAAAAAAAGTTGTGACTTTTCTGCATTGAAGGTCTCATCATGTAACTGTCTCAGTTAAAATCTCTAGTGAGGTATTAGCCTCAAAGATTAAGGGAAAATTCTAGCAGCTCCACAACTGTGTGTGACCAGGCCCTTGTTTCCAATTCTAGTCTTGTGTTCTATACTTTTGAGCTCCAGTCAAAGTTAACAATGTTTTTCTCAGTGCTGAAACATCCTTCTATTTCTAAGTCTTCATTGTCACTGCTGCTCACTTGTCTATTCATCCGTTTTTAAGTCACAGCCTTGATTCTGTGTCTCCCTACAGGCTTGAGGAGACCCCACAACCACACACCTTTGCTAGTGCTGATTGAGTGTCCCACCTGAGAGCCTGTAATACCTGAGATGAAAGAACTTGCTCTGTTTTCTTTTCTCTTTTTTTGGTTTGTTTCATTTCTTCCTCCTTTTTAAACTTTATTTTTTCAAGTGAAAGCTTAATATTCCTATTGTGGTTTCATTCAGTCACTCATAGAAATTTTGTTTTACATTATATATAATTGATTCATGAAATTAATGTCAATGTTTTATCAAACCCTATTGCATGTTGCTTTTTCCTTTGCTCAACTTGTCTATTTATTAATTTTCATTCCCATCTAAGAATTAATTAGTTGGTTGTGGTTGTTATATGCCGTCAAGTCGCCTGTGACTAAATACAAAAGCTCTGAAGCCGGCCCTGTCCTGAGCCAGTCTCACTGACTCCAGGACACCCACACCCATTGCCCCAGTTACTGAATCAATCCATCTCATCCAGCTTCTGCCTCTTCTGCACTGTCCCTCCACCTTTCTGAGCGTTATGTCCTTTTCCAAGGAACGGTCCCTCCTGGCCACATGCCCAAAGAAAAAACCGCCACAAGCCCCAGTACCACATTGTAGACACGCAATAATTTTTTTTTTAATTTTGTTGGTTTGCTTACAAAGTTCATATACCTTTTGTTTCATACTATTCATTCACTTTGTGTTTCATTCAATCATCCCCATGCATTATGTTTTCTAAGACTAATCATCACTGAACTATACCTACCATTACCCTGGCTTTCCAGATACCTGCCATTCCCCCCTTTTCCTTTACCCCCGTCCCTCCACCCACCAAACTGTGCAATATTCTGATTTCCTTCCATCCATCCTCATCCTTCTGCTCCCACACTCCCCTCCCCCACCTTTAATCCTCATACACATTATATTTCTACATCCACAATAATGGTGTTATGCAGTGTTTGTTTTTATGAGACTGAATTATTTCACTCAGCATAATGTTCTATGATCGCTCATATTTTATGTAGTAAATTTTGAAACTGTTTCTCCTGAGTACTGCGTAGTAATCCAGCATGTGAATCTACACTAATTTCTTAATCTATTTGCTTGTAGTTGGACATTTGGACTGTTTCCATGTTCTTACAATTGTGAATGATGTTGCTATGAATATTAGTGTACAAAACTCCATTTGTATCTCATTTCTAATTTCTTTGGGGTATATTCCTAGCAGGGGGATAACTGGAATTTCTTTGTTTAGCCTTTTGAGTAAATGTCAAACTGCCTTCCAGAGTTGTTGTACCATTTTACAATCCCACCAATGGTGTATGAGAGTTCCTATCTCTCTGAATCCTCTCCAACATTTACTGCCTGTAGTCTTGTTAAACTTTGCCATTGCTAATGAGATGAGATGGTATCTCATTGTGGTTTTTATTTGAATCTCTCTGATGGCCAGTGACTTTAAGCACTTCTTCATTTGTTTGTTGGTCAAACAAATGTTTTACTCTGTGAAAGGTCTTTCTTTGTTTCTTGCCCAGTTTGTAATTGAATTATCACCCTTTTTCTTCTGAAGGCCCAGGAGCATTCTGTAAATTTTTGTTATTAGATATTTGACTGAGATGGCATTACCAATTATTTTATTCCCCTGCCAGTCAGTATATTCTCGATTCATCCTGTTGGGAAAAGTTTTTGATGCACATATGTACTCACTCTTTGTTGTTGTTTTTAAGTGCTGTTAAGCCGCAGGGGACTCATAGCAACCCTATGAAGCAGAGTCCTTGATGCTACTTACTCTTTAGAAGGTCCCATTCATTCATTTTATCTCCTAGTGTTTGTGTATTTCTGGCTATATTTGTTAGCCTCTTTATACCATAGGCTAGGCATTCTAAGCTTGGTCCCAGTTTGTCTCTGATGAACTCTATAGTTTTGGGCTTTACTCTCAGGTCTCTGGTTCACCTTGAGAGGATTCTTGTGTATGGTGTGAGATGTAGATCCTGTTTCAGCTTTTTGCAGTTAACAGTCCAGTTTTGCCAGCACTATTTGTTGAAGATGTTGTCATTTGCCCATTTGATAGGTTTTGTTTACTTGTCAAGTATCAGTTGACTATAAATATATGGGTTAATTTCTGGCTTCTCAATTCTGATCCATTGGTCTATGTATCTGTCATTGAACTGGTACCAAGATGGTTTTGTTATTACTGTTGTACATTAGGTGTTGAGATCAGGGAGTGCTAGGCCTCCACTTCACTCTTGTTTTGTAGAAGGGCTTTACTTCTTGGTGGTCTCTTTCCTCTCCAAATAAACTTGAAAATTGCCTTTTTATCACTTTGAAAAGTGAATTAATGTAGAACCATGTTTATCATGGCTTTGTTCACAATAGCAAAGAGTTGGAAACAACCTTAGTGTCCATCAACAAACAAATGAATAGAGAAGCTGTGGTATATTCACACAATGAAATATTATGCTGTATTGAAAACCAAGGAAATAATGAAATATTATTCAAAATAGGTGACTGTGGAGGACATTATGCTGAATGAAATATCTCAGTCACAAAAGGAAAAATACTGCATAGTTCTAATGTTGTAAAATGGGATTGACATCATGGTTGGGAGGAGACTGAGAAAGATGGGATAAAGAATGTATACTGCATTGAAATAGATGAGGGAGAAAACTGTTTAAAAAGGATGTGTGATTAGGTATTATTGTCATGACAGGAGTCCAGAACAAAGGCTGAATAGTGGAGTAGACTTGGAGGGAGGGATTGTATAACAATGAAACAATTTTTCTTTCACTTTTCAAAGAGAAGAGCAAACTGGGGGTGAGGGGTTGGCAGGGAGAAAAGCATAACAATGAATGAATGGAAATCCAAAGTCTCTGTACATTTTCATGAAAATAATAATAATAATAATAATAATAATAATAAAATGAATTTAGCATCTGTATTGGGATTGTGTTGAACATGTAGATTGTTTCTGGTAGGACTGTCATTTACACTATATTAGGTCTTCTTATCAATGAACAGAGGATATTTTCCCATTTATTTAGGTGTTTTATTATTTCTTACAGAAATGTTTTGTAGTTTTCTTTATAAAGATCATTTATGTCTCTAATGAGGTTTATGCCTAGGTATCTCAATTTGTGTTTGGCTATTGTAAATGGTATTACTTTTTTAGTTTATTTCTCTGTATTTTCTTAGTTACTCTAGAGGAATACCATTAATTTTTGTATATTGATATTGTTTACTGACACTCTAGTAAAATGGTCCCCTAGTTATAATACTGTTTTTCTTGAGTCCTTGGGATTTTCACTGTACACTTTCATATCATCTGCATATAGTGACAATTTCACCATCTCTTTGCCAATCTGAATGTCTCTTTTTTTTTCCTTGCTATATTACTGTAGCACATACTTCCAATACAACATAGAATAGGAATGGACATCCTTGTCTGGTTCCTGTTGCAAATAGAATGCTTTTAGTCTTTATCTATTGAGAATGATATTGGCTCTTCTAGTCTGTTACCGAATGTTTTAATCAGGAAAAGGTGTTGAATTTTGTTAAAAGCCTTTTCTGCATCAATTGTTAGGAATGTATGGTTCTTATTATTTACTTTGTTAATGTGATGAATTATGCTGATTGTTTTTCTTATGTTGAACCATCTTTGCATACTTGTTACAAATCAAATGTGGTTATAATGATTTTTTTTATGCTGTTGGATTCTATTGCCCAGGATTTTGTTAAGGATGTTTGCATCTATATTCACAAGAGAGATCAGTTTGTAGTTTCCTTTTTAGTAATATCTTTGTCTGCTTTTGGTATGAGAGTTATGCTTGCTTCATAGAATGATTCTGGGAGTGTTCCTTCTTTATACATTTTGTTTTTAATAATTTAAATTGAACTGGTGATAGATCTCTGAATGTTTGGTAGAATTCAGTCATGAAGCCATCTGATCTAAGACTTTGTGTGTGTGGGAGTCTTTTTATGATTGGCTCAATTTCTTCTTTTGTCTGTTCAAGTGTTCTACCTATGCCCATGTCAATCTGGGTAGAGTATAAGTTTCAAGGAATTGTTCCATTTCCTCTAGGTTTTAAAATTTATCAGAGCATAGCATACCTTTTTAATCTTTATGCAGAACAGATTGTCTGGGAGGCTGAGCTCTATGAGGGGAAATGTGGGATCAGGATTGGAAGAAGAATCATCAACAGTATGCATTATGCAAATGACACAACCCTGCTTGCTGAAACAGAGGGGGACTGAAAGCACTTGTGGTAGAAGGTCAGAAACTGCAGGCCTCAGTATGGATTGATGCTCAACATCAAGAAAACAAGGATTCTCATCGCTGGGCTTATTCAGCAGCATCATAATGGATGGTGAAGAGATTGAGATTGGTCAAAGTTCTGGTTTGCTTGGCTCCACAGTGGACACTTTTGGCACTGGCAGCCAGGTAATTAAGAAATATGGTGATGGTAAAGTCTGTGGTTAGAGACCTCTTTAAAGTACTGAAGTGCGATGATGTCAGTCTGGAGATTAAGGTGCACCTGATACATGCAAACACATGCTATGCATCAGAGAGCTGGGCAATGAATAGGGATGATAGAAGGAGAATTGATACCTTTAAGCTGGTGGTGTTGGAGAAGAGTCATGAATATACCATGGACTGCTAAGAAAACAAACAGATTTATTCTGGAGAGGGTGAAATGGGGCTGCTCCTTAGAAACAGGATTCTGAAACTTCTTCTGACATACCCTGGACATGTTGCAAGGAGGGACCAGTCCATGGAGAGGGACATCATGCTTGGGAGGGTGGAGGGACAGCACAGGAGAGGAAGACCCTCAATGAGATGGATTGATTCAGTGACTTGGGTAATGGGAGTAGGTGTGTTGGAGATGGTGAAATTGGCACAGGATAGGACAAAGTTTAGGGCTGTTGTTCATAGGGTTGCTATGAGTCGCAGGCAACTCAATGGCTCTTAACAACAACAACATAGTTTTTTATAATATTTAGATAAACTTGATTTAATTTTATCTGGCTTTGTTGTGATGTCACCTCTACCATTTCTTAACTGAGTTATTTGTATCTTCTCCTTCTCTCCCCACTCCCTTAAGTTTCTCAATGGTTTGTAGGTTTTATTGACCCTTTTGAAAAAATATCTCCAGGTCTTATTGATGGTTTCAATTGCTTTTCTGTTTTCTATCTCATTGATTTCAACTCTTGTTCTTATAATTTCCTTTCTTCTTGAAGCTGTGGGATTAGAGTGTTGTTCTTTTTCTATATACTGGAGTTGTTTAATTAGATTATCAATTTTGCTTCTTTCTCCCTTTTTTAATGTGAGTGTCAATTACTCTGAACTGTCCCCCTGAAGAGTGCCTTATCTGCATCCCAAAGGTTTTGGTCTGTTGTTATTTTCATTTTCACTTGTTTCAAGGAATCTTTTTATTTCATTTTTTGTTGCCTCTATGACCCAATAGTGTTATAGCAGGGTGCTATTTAGCTTCCAGATGGCTGGTCTTATAAACTTTACTCTATTGTGGTTAATTTCTAGGGTTTTTAAAATTAATTTTAATGAGTTTACAGAGTCTTTGGATTTCCATTAATTCATTGTTGTATTTTTCTCCCTGCCCAACCTCCCCACTCCAGTTCACTCTTCTCTTTGAAAAGTAAAAGAAACAAAATTGTTTCATTGTTATACAATGTCTCCCTCCAAGTCCACTCCACTATGCAGCCTTTCTTCTGAACTCCTATCATGACATTAATATCCAATCATATATACCTTTTAAACAGTTCTCTCCCTCATCTGTTTCCATGCAGTATACATAATTTATCTGCTCTTTCTCAGTCTCCCTTCAACCCTAAGGTAGTCCTCCTGTTTTATAACAGTGGCACTATGCAATATTTGTCCTTTGTAACTGAGATATTTCACTCAGCATAATGTCCTCCAGCGTGGTTTGAGAAGATACTTTGTATTATTTCAATGTTTTTTTTTAAATTGTTGAGACTTAATTTCTGTCCTAATATATGATCAGTTCTGGAGAATGTACAAAGTGCACTTGAGAAAAAAGTGATTTGAATTTTAGTTGGGTGCAGTACCCTGCATATATCCACAAGGTTGAGTTGGCTAATTTATAGTTTAGCTTTTTCAGCATCTTTGCTAAGTTTCTTTTTAGTTAACCCATCCTTTGGTGTGTGTGTTGTGTTAATATCTCCTATCACTTATGTGGTGCTCTCTGTTTCTTTGTTCTATTCTGTTAAACACTGTTTTATTTATTTTCTATTATTTGGTGGAATGATGTTGATCTAGATTATGTCTTCTTCATCTATTGTGCCTTTAGTCATTATAAAGTGACCTTCCTTATCTTATATGGTAATTTTTTCCTCCTGAAGTCTATTTTATCCGAAATTAGTGTTGCCACTCCTGCTTTTTTGTGGATGCCATTTGCCTGGTATGGGTTTGGGTCTCCCCCACCCCCCGAGCCTTTTGATTTTGTATCAGTATTTCTTTTTGTTTCTTAGATGTGTCTCTTTTTTAAGGTTTTTTTTTTTGCTTAGTAACAATTTTTCTCTTCTAAAAATTAATTTTAATGAAAGCTTACAGAGACTTATGGTTTCCATTCATTCATTGTTGCGCTTTTCTCCCTGTCCAATCCTCCTTCTCAACTTGCTCTTGTCTTTGAAAAGTAAAAGAAAAATTCTTTCATTTTCATAAATTACTTCCCCCCAAGTCCACTCCACTATGTAGCCTTCATTCTGGACTCCTGTCATGACAATAATACCTAACCATATATTCCTTTTAAACAGTTCTCTCCCTCATCTGTTTCAAAGCAGTATACATTACTTATCCCATCTTTCTCAGTGTCCCCCAAACCCCTATGTCAGTCCCATTTTACAACAGTGGCACTATGCAGTATTTGTGCTTTTGTGACTAAGATATTTTACTCAGCATAATGTCCTCCTGGGTCACCCATTTTTTAGTATTTCAAGAGTTCTTTGTTTTTCAAAGCAGTGTAGTATTCTACTGTGTGAATATACCAGAGCTTCTCTATTCATTAATTTGTTGATGGGCACTTGGGTTGTTTCAAACTCTTTGCTATTGTGAACAAAGCCACAATAAATATGAGTGTGCATATATCTGCGTGGGTGATGGTTATGGTTTCTTTAGAGTATATTCCCAGTAGTGGAATTGCTGAGTCAAATGGTATTTCTATTGCCAACATTTTGAGAAAGTGCCATCCAGCCTTCCATAGTGATTGCATCATTTTACACTCCCATCAACCATGAATTTTTCTAGTTTCTATTTCTAGTTTCTCTGCAACATCACCAGGATAGTTGATGTTTGCTGTTCTGTTAAATGTTGCTATTCCTACTGGGGTAAGATGATATCTCATAGTTTTGATTTGCATCTCTCTTAGAGCTGGGGATTTTGAACATTTCTTCATGTATTTGTTAGACATCTGAATGTCTTTTTTGGTGAAGTGTCTGTTCATATTCTGTGCCCATTTTTCAATTGGGTTGTTTACATTTATCTTGTTGTGGTGATCGACTATTTTATAAATTCTTGATGTAAGTCCATTATCTAACATGTCATTACCAAATATTTTTTTCCCAGTCTGTGGCTTCTAGGGATTTGATACTTAGAAGGTCCCATTCATCTATTTTAACCTGTCCTGGTTGTGGGTTTTTCAGGATGCTTGGAAGACTATTTACATTGTGGTTTAGGACTCCTAGAATTCTTCCCAGCTTTTCTTTAATGATGTTTATAGTCCTTGGTTTTGGTCCCAGGTCCAGAATCTCCTGTGAGTTGGTTTTGTGTATGGAGTGAGGTGTGGATCTTCCTTGAATTTTCTGCAGATAGTTTGCCAATTTTTCTAGCACTATTTGTTAAAAAGACTGCTGTTTCCCCACATAACTGATTTCGTCTCCTTGTCAAAAATCAGTTGAGCCTAGGTAGATAAGCGGATTTCTGGATTCTCAGTTCTATTTGATTGTCTGTCATTGTGCCTGTCATTGTACCAGTACCATGATATTATTACCACCATTGCAGTGTAGTAGGATTTGAAAATGGGAGTTAGATTCAGGGCCTCTTCCAATTCCAAATGAAATTATTGCCTTTTCTATCTTGCAGAAGAATATAATTGGTATTTGTATTGGGATTGCATGGAATGTGTACATTGCCTTTGGTAGTATTGTAATTTTTACAATGAATTCTTCCTATCCATGAGCTAAGGATATTCTTCCACTTCTCCAGGTCTCTTTTTGTTTCTTGTAGTAATGCTTTGTAATTTTCTTTGAATAGATACTTTGTGCATCTGGTTAGATTTACTCCAAGTATTTAATCTTGTGATTAACTATTGTGAAGGGTATTGTTTTTCTTAGCTCCCTCTCTGTATTCTGTTTGCTACTGTAGAGAAATCCAATTGATTTTTGTTTTTTTGGTTTTGTTTTGGTTTTTTATTTTAGTGAACGTTTACAGAGATTTTCGATTTCCATTCATTCATTGTTGCATTTTTCTCTCTGACCACGCCCCCTCCTCAGTTAGCTCTTCTCTTTGAAAAGTAAAAGGAACATTCTTTCATTAGTATACAACATCCTCTTCCCTCCTCCCCCCAAGTAAACTCCACTATACAACCTTCATTCTGGACTCTTGCCATAACCATAATACCCAATCATGTATCGCTTTTAAATCGTTCTCTCCCTCATCTGTTTTAATGCAGTATACATAATTTATCCAATCTCTCTCAGTCTCACCCCAACCCTGATGTCAGTCCCGTTCTACAACAGTGGCAGTATGCAGTATTTGTCCTTTTTTGACTAAGACATTTTACTCAGCAAAATGTCCTCCTGGGTCACCCATTTTTTAGTATTTCAAGAGTTCTTTGTTTTTCAAAGCAGTGTAGTACACCATTGTGTACCAGAGCTTCTCTATCCATTCACTTGTTGATGGGCACTTGGGGGTTGCTTCCAACTCTGCTATTGTGAACAAAGCCACAATAAATATTAGTGTGCATATATCTGCCTGGGTGGTACTTATGGTTTCTTCACAGTATATTCCCAGTAGTGGAATTGCTGAGTCAAACGGTATTTCTATTGCCAACTTTTCAAGAAAGCTCCATCTAGCCTTCCATAGTGTTTGCACCATTTTACTCTCCCACCAACAGTGAATAAGGGTTCCAGTTTCTCC
>NW_006399761.1:29184009-29185595 GCF_000299155.1 Elephantulus edwardii | reverse complement strand
TTTCTTGTAATAATGTTTGGTAATTTTCTTTGAATATATCTTTTGTGTTTCTGGTTAGGTTTACTCCGAAGTATTTAATCTTGTGATTAGCTGTTGTGAAGGGTATTGTTTTTCTTAGCTCCAGTTCTGTATTTTCTTTATCACTGTAAAGAAATCGAATTGATTTGTGTATGTTGATCTTGTATTCTGCCACTTTGCTGAGTTGGTTAACTATGTCCATAAGTTTTTTTTGCTGAGTCTTTCTGATTTTCTTAGTATACTATCATATTATCTGCATAGAGAAATAATTTTACCTCCTTGCCAATTTGGACATGTCTTATTTCCTTATCTTGCTTTATTGCTATTGCTAAGTCCTCCAATACCATATTGAATAGGAGAGGTGATAATAGGCATCCTTGCTTAGTTCCTATTCTTAAGGGGAAGGCCTTTAATCTCTCTCTCTCCATTGAGAACAATATTTGCTCTCAAGTTCATGTATATACTTTTTACTATGTTGAAGAATTTCCCCTCTTTTCATATTTTACTGAGTGTTTTAATCAGGAAAGGGTGTTGGATTTTGTCAAAGGCTTTTTCTGCATCAATTGATCATGTGGTTCTTGCTCTTTGCTTTGTTAATGTGATGAATTACATTGATTGTTTTTCTTATGTTGAACCATCCTTGCATACCTGTTGTGAATCCCTCTTTGTCCTGGTGGATTTTTCTTTCTCATTGATTATGCAAAGGCAATTGACTGTGTGGATCATAACAAACTGTGGCTGACTCTGAGAAGAATGTGAATCCCAGAACACTTGATTGTTCTGATGCGAAACTTATACTTGGACCAAGAGGCATTCGTCAGAACAGAGCAGGGCAATACTGCATGGTTCAGAATTGGGAATGGTGTATGCCAGGGATGTGTCCTATCTCCATACCTTTTCAACCTGTATGCAGAAGAGATTATCTGAGAGGCTGGGTTCTGTGAGGAGAAGTGTGACATCAGGATTGGTTGAAGATTATTAACAATCTGCGTTATGCAGATGACACAACCCTGCTTGCTGTAACTGAGGAGGACCTGATGCACTTGCTGCAGAGGGTCAAGGACTGCATCCTTCAATATGGATTGAGGCTCAATGTCAAGAAGACAAAGTTTCTCACCGCTGGACCATTTGGCAGCATCAGGATGGATGGTGAAGAGATTGAGATTGTTCACAACTTTAGTTTGCTTGGCTCCAAGGTCAACACTCTTGGTACCAGCAGCCAGGAAATTAAAAAAAAAACGTATTGCCATGAGAAAGTCTGCTTTTAGGGACCTCACCAAAGTACTGAAGAGCAACGGTGTCACTCTGGAGACTAAGGTACATCTGATACAGCCTATGGTCTTTGCAATCACTTGTTACGCATCAGAGAGTTGGACAATGACTAGGGAGGATAGAAGGAAAATGAATGTCTTTGAGCTGTGATGCTAGAGAATAGTATTGAATATACCATGGACTGCTAAGAAAAGAAAGAGATTCATCTTGTAGAGGGTTAAGCCAGGCTGCTCCTTGGAGGCAAGGATTCTGGGGCTTCATCTGACATACTTTGGACATGTTGTAAGGAGGGACAG
>NW_006399761.1:29143069-29183653 GCF_000299155.1 Elephantulus edwardii | reverse complement strand
TCTGGGAGAATTCCATCTTTTTCTATTTTCTGAAATCATTTATGTAGAATTGGTGACAGTTCTTCTCTGAATGTTTGATAAAATTCACTTGTAAAACCACTGATCTAGGGCTTTTTTTGACTGGAAATTGTTGTATGACCTTTTCAATTTCTTCCTTTGTAATGGGTCTGTTCATGTGGTCAATTTTGGTTGGTGTCAGTTTAGGGAGGTTGTGATTTTTTAAATATTTGTCCATTTCCTCTAGGTTTTCATATTTGTTTGAGTATAGATTTTGGTTAGTCTTTTTATTTTACTTGTTTCAATTGTGATATTGCTCATTTAATCTTTTATTTAGGTTATTTGTGTCTTTTCTTTCTTTACCTTTGTTAATTGTGCTAGTGGTTTTTCGATTTTATTGACCTTTTCAAAGAACCAACTCTTAGTTTTGTTGATTTCTGTTTTTTGTTGATTTCAATTGTTTTTCTGTTTTCTATTTCATTTATTTCTGTCCTAATTTTTATAATCTCAGTTTTTTTAGAGGATGTTGGGTTTTCTTGAAATTCTTTTTCAATTTGTTGGAAATGTTGAGTTAGAAAGATCAATGGTTTGGGTTTTTTTTCTTTTCTGCATTTTCATGTGTTTACTTATTGCTATAAATTTACCTCTGATTACTGCTCTGGCTGCTTCCCAGAGGTTTTGGTAAGTTTTATTTTCATTGTCATTGTTTCAAGAAACTTTTCTATTTCATTTTTTAATTCTTCTTGTAGCCACTCATGTTCACACAAGGTGTTTTTCAACTTCCAAACGTACTGAGTTTTTTTTTCTCTCCTTTATCCTCTTATTATTGATTTCTAATTTTGTAGCATTGTGATCTGAGAAGATGCTCTGTGTGATTTCTATGTTTTTTAATTCATTGATTCTTGCCTAGTGGCCCAAGATGTCATGTATTCTTGAAAATGCTCCATACACATTGGAGAAGAAGGTATACTGTGCTTTTTTTTTTTTTTTTTTGCATGCATTAGCCTATAAATATCTGAGATAGAGTTGTTTTATTGTGTGGTTTAATTCTTCAGCATCTCTGTTGAGTTTCTTTCTGGTAGTTCTGTCTTTTCTTGAATGTTTTATGTTGAAGCCTCCAAGCAATTATAGTAGTGTTGTCTCTTTCCTTTTTCAGTTTTGTTAACATTTCTTTTCTATATTTTGCAGGTCTATCATTTGGTGCATTTTGTTGTTGTTATTATTTGATGCTGTCGAGTCATAGCGAGCCTATGAACGAATGACCTGAGCACTGTTCATACATAGAGTTTTCGGAGGCAAGCCGTTTTGGAAGTGGATGCAGCTCCTGCTTCCAGGCTTGATTTAGTGGGGAAGCTCCAGCCAACACTGTCCACCATAGGTACCCATTACCACGATTGGCACATCACTGTCACAGTCTTCAGCATCACAGCAACCATGAGTTACCTCTGTACAGCAATGCACAGACCAGTACTATACCACTTAGAAGAATGTTTGGCAGGAAAACAATTTGAACCCTTTGGGCTTAAGGCCGCCTCCTGATTCAGACCCAGGCTGGCTAGCCTCACTCCTGGGGACAGAGCAAACCTACACTTCAAACACATGCCCGAAAAGCAGTTGACTCCAAAAGCTTGCCACGATTCCTGCGCTCACACCACCAAGCTCCTTCCTTCTGGCAAGGAGAACCTCCCAAGACCCTGGGAGGAGCCAACCAGGAACAACATGGCTGCTTCCTCTCCTCTCCCAGCTGCTTTTGGGCTTAAGGCCGCCTCCTGGTTCAAACCCTAGGCCTAGGCTGGCTAGCCTCACTCCTGGGGACAGAGCATAGATATTGATTATTGTTATGTCCTCATGTTCTAGTGATCCTTTAAGCGTTATATAGTGACCTTCCTAGTCCTTTGTGATGGCTTTTATATTGAAATTTATTTTATCAGAGATTAATATCGCTACTCCTGCTTTTTTCTGGTTGCCATTTGCTTGGTATATTTTTCCTCACCCTTTTATTTTTAATCTTTCTTTATCCTTATTATTATGTGTGTCTCTTGTAAACAGTATATTGGTGGATTTTGGTTTTTCATCCAATCTGCTACTCTTTTTCTTTTCAGTGGTACATTTAAGCCATTCAGATTTAGTGTGCTTATTGACAGGTAATGTTTTATTGTTATCACTGTCTTGAGTTCTTCTTTGTGTTGTTGCTAGTTACTTTGGTCCATCCTGCTTTCTGTGTAAGGAAGACATCTCTCAGTGTTTCCTGCAGCAGTGGTCCTTTTGTTACAAACGTCTTTAGACTCTTTTTTTTCTGGGAATATCTTGATCTTTCCTTCATATTTAATGAACAATTTCACTGGATAAAATATCCTTGGTTGACAGTTGCGTTCTTTGAGTGTTCGATATATGTCATTCAACTGTCTTCTTGCTCACATGGTTTCTGCTGAGAAATCAGCACTCAGCCTTATCTGCTCTCCCTTATAGGTTGCTTTTGGTTTCTCCCTTGCTGCTTTCAGAATTCTCTCCTTATCTTTGGCTCTGGCAAATTTGACTATGATATGTCTTGGTGTTTTTCTTTTGGAGTCTATTCTACATGGTGTTGGCTCAGCTTCTTGGAAATATATTCTCTCATTCTTCATAATGCCTGGGAAGTTTTCTTCCAGTAATTCTTCCACAACTTTTTTTGTGCCTTTACTTGCTTTTTCCTGCTCTGGGATTCCAATGATACACATGTTATTTCTCTTGATGATGTCCCACGTTGTTGTTGTTGTTGTTATGTGCCGTCGAGTCACTTGAGACTCATAGCGACCCTACGTACAACAGCTCTAAACTCTGCTCTGTCCTGTGCCAATCTCATTGTCTCCAACACATTCATCCCAATTGCCCCAGTCACCAAATCAATCCACCTCCCAGAGGGCCTTCAATTCTGTGCCTGCCCTCCACCCTCCCAACCATGATGTCCTTCTTCAAGGACCGGTCCCTCCTTACAACATGACCAAAGTATGTCAGACGAAGTTTCAGAATCCTTGCCTCCAATGAGCACCCCGGTTTAACCCCTTCCAGGATGAATCTCTTTGTTTTCCTTGCAATTCATGGTACCCTCAGCACTCTTCTCCAACATTATTCTTAGATTTTCTTTTTCCTTCCTTTTTGATAATGCTTTTTGTTCTAGCAGATCAGTGGTGACAATTATATCTTCAATTTCACTGATTCTGCGTTCCATCTCTTAAACTCTGTTCATATGTCCCTCCATCATGTTGACAGCATCTTAAATATTGGACCTTATATTTTGGATCACGGTTTTTTGTTTCCCCAGAGCTTCTAAATGCCTCATTTGTTTTATCTGTGTTCTTTTGGATTGCTTTTTTAAGCTCTTCCTGGTTTTTGCTTGCAGTGTCCTATAATTCTTCAAGTTTGTGTTTCATCCATTGAAAATATTCAGTCTTTTAAATTCCGTGTTAGAAAGTTCCATCAGACTTTCTGGCTTCAGGAAATCCATTGGTATTTTGTCACTCTTGGGGGTGACATCTTACTTTCACTTCTGTAGTTTATGAGGTGGTCTGTTTCCTTCTTGATGCTGTGGTAGGGTTTTTCATGCCTAAGAAGAGTATTGAGGGTACCATGGACTGCTAAGAAAACAAACAGATTCATCCTAGAGAGAGTTAAACCGGGATGCTCATTGGAGGCAAGGATTCTGAAACTTCGTCTGACATACTTTGGTCATGTTGTAAGGAGGGACAAGTCCTTGGGGAAGGACATCATGCTTGGGAGGGTGGAGGGCAGGCACAGGGGAAGGCCCTCTAGGAGATGGATTGTTTTAGTGACTGGCGCAATCGGGATGAGTGTGTCAGAGACAATGAGATTGGTACAGGAGAGAACAGAGTTTAGGGCTATTGTACATAGGTTCACTATGAGTCACAAGTGACTCGACAACACATAACAACAACAACAACAACAACAACAACAACAAGGGGATGATAGTTTCTTGATCTGAAATCACTGCTACAGATGAAGGCATAACAATTATGTTTCCTGTGTTCCTCTCTGAATTTCTGAACTACAGCAAGTGTCTTTTCACAGTCTGTGAAAGTGGCCTCTTCTGTTGAATAAATGTTACAGCTAAGTCAAACCAAGATGCTCCAGATTAAAGGCAATTAGTTGAATGGCACTGAGGAGATGTGAGGGTAAGGGGGAGGGTGGAACAATCAGGGTAGACACTAGCACAGGTGTATGCCAAGTGGTGAGGGGAAGGGAGGAACAGACACAAGCACAGGTATATGCTGTATGGCTTGCACCTGGTGGGGCTAGCTGTCCAGGTGGGCACGTGGGAAGACCTCATTCAGGTTTGCAGCTGCACAAGGGGTATTCCTGTTTGAGTGTGGATGCACACGGGCCTCACTCAGATTAAAGATTCCTCTGGTACCCAGCAAAGCTAGCTTCTGGATAGGCAATTGTCAGAACCTCACTCAGTTTGGAACTGTCCCCCTCACGCCCAGCTGGACTACCTGTCTGGGTAGGGATGCATGGGTTTATAGGGATGCACTCAGTTTATAGATGTCCTGTTCGTGCTTGGCAGGGCTACCTGCCCCTGTGGGGACTAACAGGGACCTCACTCAGGTTGCAGCTGTACAGCTCGTGCCTGGCAGGCCTGGCTTGCAGGTAATCAAGTGTGAGTACCTCAATCAGGTTGCATATTTCTGTCAGCAGTGGCAGGGTTGGTTGCTCCAGGGTTACATGGCAGCAGCAGCCCCAATTGATTTTTGTATATTGATCTTGTATCCTGTCACTTTGCTAAATTGGTCAACTATGTAAAGTAGTTTTATTGTTGAGTCTTTAGGGTTTTATAAGTAAAATATCATATCATCTGCATACAGAGATAATTTTACCTCCTCTTTGCCAATTTGAATACCTCTTATTTCCTTCTCTTGTCTTATTGCTATTGCTAAGACTTCCAATACAATATTGAATAGAAGTGGTGATAGTGGGCATGCTTGTCTAGTTCCTGTTCTCAAGGTTAATGCTTTTAATCTCTCTCCTTTGAGAACAATGTTAGCTGTCGGGTGCAGATATACTTTTTACTATGTTGAAGAAATTCCCCTCAAATCCTATTTCGTTGTGTCAAAGGACTTTTCTTGATCAACTGATAGGATCACGTGGTTCTTGTTCTTTGCTTTGTTAATGTTATGAACAACACTGTTTTTCTTATGTTGAACCATCCTTGCATTCCTGCAATCCTGGTCTTGTTGTTACAAACTTCTTTAGACTCTTTTTTTCTGGGAATATTTTGACCTCTCCTTCATATTTGATGGGCAGTTTCACTGGATACAATATTTTTGGTTGACAGTAGTGTTCTATATATCTCTATCTCTATCTATGTCTATGTCTATGTCTATGTTTATGTCTATGTCTATGTATCTCTATCTATGTATATCTCTATCTCTCTATCTCTATCTATCTCATTCCACTGTCTTCTTGCTCACATGATTCCTGCTGAGAAATTGGCACTTAGTTTTATTTGCCTTATAGATTACTCTTTGTTTCTCCCTCCTTGCTTTCAGAATTCTCTCCTTGCCTTTGGTTCTGGCAAATTTGACTATAATATGCCTTGGTGTGTTTCTTTTGGGGTCTTTTCTATATGATGTTCTCTCAGCTTCTTGCATATATATTCTCTCATTTTTCATTATGCCTGGGAAGTTTTCCTCTTATATTTCTTCCATAACATTTTTTGTGCCTTTACTTGCTTCTTCCTGTTCTGGGATTCCAATGGTGCGCATTTTATTGCTCTTGATGGTGTCCCACATTATTTTTAGGCTTTCTTCTTTTTCCTTCCTTTTTGATACTGCTTTTTGCTCTAGTAGATTAGTGGTGACAAATCCATCTTCTATTTCACTGGTTCTGTGTTCTGTGTTCTCTCTCTTCAACTCTGTTCATGTGTCCCTCTATCATATTGAGAGCATCTGAAACATTGGCCCTCATGTTTTGGATCATGTTTTCTTGTTTTCCAGTGTCTCTTATGTTCGTTTGTTTTATCTGCATTGTTCTCGATTGTTTTTGTTTGTTTGTTTTGTTTTGTTTTTAAGTTCCTTGTGGTTTTTGCTTGCAGTGTCCTGTAATTCCTTGTCTTTCATCCATTGAAAATATTTAATCGTTGTTATTTAAATTTTGTGTCATAAAG
This sequence comes from Elephantulus edwardii, assembly GCF_000299155.1. Classification (NCBI taxonomy): domain Eukaryota; kingdom Metazoa; phylum Chordata; class Mammalia; order Macroscelidea; family Macroscelididae; genus Elephantulus; species Elephantulus edwardii. The sequence continues at coordinate 29,177,496 of NW_006399761.1, read as the reverse complement.
TTCCATCAGACTTTTTGGCTTCAGGAAGTTCATTGCTACTGTATCACCTTTTTGGGGTGACATCTAGCATTGCACTTTTGTAGGGCCTGAGATAGCTTGCTTCTTTTGTGACGTTGCTATGGAAGGGTATTTCATGCCTGAGGTGGATAGGTTCTTGATCTGAAGACAATGATCTAGAAATGACTGGGATAGCTACCCTGCCTGTGTTTCTCTCTTAACTTCTGACTCAAGGAAAGGTTCATTTCAGGTCCTGTGGGAGAAGCCTCTTTTAGCTAAGTCAGATGATCAAGGTGCTCTAGATTAACAGAAAATTGATTGATTTGACATGTAGGCAAAGGTGTGGATCCAAATAGGGGTAGGGTAGACACACGGGAGAGGGGCTTGATCACTGGGGTGGGGTGGACACATGCGAGGGCCTCACTCAGATTTCAGCTGTCCAGGTATGCTCATGTGCGGGGTCCCTACTCAATTCCAGGTCTCCGTCTCCCACCCAGTGGCTCTAGCTCAGCAGCCTTTGCCCAGCAGCCCTTACTCAGGGCCCCTCGTCCAGCAGACCCTGCCCTAGCGAGGCCCTGGGTCCAGTGGGGCTTAAGAAAAGTCCATCAAACTTTCACCAACTTGCTTGCTCCTAACAAGTCAGCAGGGTTTAAGAAAGTCAGCCAAATTCCCACTAAACTTCTCACTCCTGAGAGGCAGAAAGGCGCAAGAAAGCTCAGTCAAATTCCCACCAACCTGCTCATTCTTGGAAAACTAGTCAAATTCCTACCAACCTGCTTGCTCCTGACATTTCAGTGAGGCCCAAGAAAACTCAGTCAAATTCCCATTGTCCTGCTTGGTTCTGGTTGGTTGGAGGAGCGTAAAGAAACCAAGTCAATTTCCTGCTGACCTGTTTGCTCCTAGCAGGTGGGTCTCACAGTGGCTTGGCTGGTCTCTTCCACCTGGACCTGCAGCTCACTGCTCCTGTGGCTCCCAAACTAATTTTTTAAATAAAAGTTCTAATTCAATTTCCTACTGTCCACATAATTCTGCATTGGTCTCTGTTCCTCGGGTTGGTCTCTCTGGTGGCCCATTTCTATCCACCTTGCTGCTCCTCCAGCTCCTTATGCTGTTTCCTCCACTGCTGCCATCTTGGTTCTCCCTTAGATGTGGCTCTTGTAGTGAACATACTGATAGGCTTTTTAAAAAATCTATTTTGCTACTCTTTTTCTTTTGACTGGTACTTTTATTGACAGGCCAGGTTTTATCATGGATGTTTTGCTGAGTTTCTTTTTCTATAGTTTATGGTTACTATGGTTTATCCACTTTCCTTTGGTATCTCTGTGTGAAAGACTTCCCTTAATACTTCTTGTAGTTTTAGTCTTGTTTCCACATATTTCTTAAGTTCTCTCTTTTCTGCAAATGACCTAATTTCTCCTTCATAATTGATGAACAGCTTTGCTGGGTACAGGATGCTTAGAGGACTCTTTTAATTTTCTTTCAACTTTCTATATATGCAATCCCATTGTCATCTTGCTTGCATAGTTTCTACTGGGAAATCGGAGCTTAATCTAATTGTTTCCCTTTTGTAGGTCATTCTTTGTTTTCCTCAGTCTGCTTTCAGTATTCTTATATTTTAATTTGGAGAATTTCACCATGATATATCTTAATGTTTTCACTTTTTAATCTAGTCTGTTTGGTGTTTGCTGAGCTTTGTGGATGTGTATTCCTGAATTCTTCAATATACTTGGGAAGTTTTCTTTTAGTACCTCTTCCACAATCTTCTCAGTGATTTCCCTGTTCCTTTCATGTTCTGGAATTCCAATCATATGAATGTTGTTGCTTTTGATGTCATCCCACATGAATCTAATGTCTTCTTCATTTTTTTTAAGAGCTCATTTCTCATTTTTATTCTAGTATGTTTACATTGAGGCTCTTGTCTTCCAGCTCACTGACTCTCTACTATATTCCTTCTGTTCTAATTTATTGTCCCTCTCACATATTGGGCACTTTTGCTATTTTTTGTCTTAATATTCTAGATTGCATTTCTGTTATTTCCAGTATTTTGTTGCCTGTACCTGTTCTGCCTTGTGATGATATTTTAAAGTTATTGTACCTCTTTATCTGTAGTTTCAATTCCTTCTTCAATCTTTGCATTTTCTTCCTTAATTATTCAGTTGTTCCTCATTGATATATTTCTGCTGGCTCCCTGTCTATGAAATGATGAATTTCTTTGTGGCTTCCATTGTTTTTTTTCATCATTTCTGTCTTCTGTAGCTGTTCAAGTAACTCCACATCAATTTATTTCACTAATTTTCTGTGTCTAGGCTTTTCACTGGGTCTGTGATATACTCTGCTTTTTTAGAAAAAGTGTTATTTTGGTTCTCCCCCCACCCCCATGATTGCCTGCTGTTTTCTTGAAATTATGTGAATCTTTTCTTGACATATTCTAGGCTATTATAATTGTAATATCCCAAGAGAAGGCAATGCTCTGTCAAGGACCTGTATATTGGTGCTCTTCTTTTGGTGTTCCCAAAGCATGGTGAATCTTGTTCTCTGGAAAACCAAAGCAGGTCCTTTCCTGTCTCCCTTTGGCTTAAGAAATCCCAAGCCTTCTTCACATACTGCAGTCAGGAGGGTTCAAGGGCAGAAGTACTTGGATCATAGAGCATAGGTATGTATTGTCTTCCAGAAAGTAAGGTAGGTACACTCCTGTTCCCTTTGGCTTAAGAAATTCAAGTGAATTATTTCTTGAATACCCTAGTGAATTAACAAATGAATGTCAATGTCTCCATACAATTAAGCTGAAGTTAATGTTTTGAGACAAGACCATATCCCAATCAAAGAGCCTGAATGACTCCAGGTAACAAAATTCCCACAGAAGCAACAATTTCCTCACTCAGAACTACAATCTTGATAGAAAGCTTACAGTAAAAACAGCCTTTGGTGTCAAATGGATGGGTGGACAGTAAGACCCAAATACTCTTAAATCTTGTGATCTTTTCCTGATGACTCAAAATTCAGGGTTACATGTCTGTGATAATGCAGACAGGGCAATACACATAACATTTATCAAATATCGGAGTCAATTCATGTAAATAAATCGGAAGGAATATTTTCCATAAAAACTTTTTCCTTCCTTCTTCCCTGAATCCTCCTTCCTCCTCTCCCTTGCTTCCTTTTTTTTTTTTGCTCATAAGAGTTCACACACACAGACACACAGACACACACACACACACACACACATACACACTCTCACTCACTCACACACATACATTACCATTTGCATCTTTTGATTATAAAAGAGTAGAGAAAGTATACAAACATGCTGTATTTCACAAATTTTTTAAGGAGAATTTCCAGTTTCATTAAAAAAATTAACAATCAGCAATAGCTGTCTATTGAATATATTCCCACTGCCATTAAGTCAATTCTGGACCACAGCAACCTTCCAAAAGTTTTCTTTATAGTAGGAGATTTTCCATTTGCTCATCTTTCTCCCACACAGCACCTGATGGATTCATACTACTGACTATATATCGTGTCTGTGCTTGTCTCCCTCCCTCCCTCCCTGCTCCTGACTGTCTCCCTCCCTCGCTCACTCTCACTCTCTCTCTCCTCTCCTCTCCTTCTCTCTCTCCCCCTCCCCTCCCCTCCCCCCTCTTCTCTTCCTTGTCCTCTTTCTCTCTGAAGGACACAGACAGAGAGAGATTGATTTCTCTGGATTTAAAATGGTCACCTCAGTTAAAGCTAAAACCAGAATGTAATCATCCAAAGGTGTACAGTACAACATCTTGGAAGCAACAGTCCTCTTACCCTCCATATTTACACACAGGGAGAAAGGTGTCCCTAGGTTCAGAAATATTTTGGAAATAAGTCTGCTTCATTTTGCATTAGCAAAAGAAAACACAGGGAAAAAGAAACCAGAAAATGAGTTGGTAATTGATTTACAAATAAAAATATTTTATCTAAAAAGTTGATTCATCCCTAAATGAAAAAGAACTGGCTTTAGACCAGTCCACTAAAGAAAATACAAAGTCTATTGACACTACTTATGAGGGAAAATCTGGAACTTAAGGGAGTGCCTTGTGCCTCCTTTTCCTAGGACAGTTAAATCCCCTAAATGTAGGGCTGATAAGAAGATAACACATGTGTCAATGACACGTGTGGTTTTCTTCTCCTCTTTCTAGCTATTAAAACTATATTCAGTGGAAGACACATAATAATTTGTTGAAAATCACAATTTGCACAGAAACTCTCACAAAACCCCAAGAGCCCACTATATTAACAGAAGTGACAAGAAAATAAATGTTTTTGACAAGGGAGTGCTCCTATGCTGGAAGATGGCTGCAAAATCAGTGATTATTCAGAGAATCAAACTTACTTAAACACGCTGTCTCTAATACTTAATAAATGTTCCAGCATAGATTTTGTGGCTAATAAAACTTGTTTTACATTCTACCCTGTGCCTACTATGATTTGCCTCTCTGGGCTCACTTAAAGTGCATTAAGAAGCAGCAAGCAAGATCAGGATGATTTGCTGCAAAACTTAAATAATTCATTTATGCACCACTGCTTCAGACTGTGTTTTTACAAATTCTGTAATGAGACAAGCTGTGAAATGTTTTACATGAGGAACCAGGAAAGAAAGTCACCAAAAGAAATCCTTTTCTAAGTGTTATTTTCTTAAGTGTTGGGCGAAAACTAAGAATGGAAGTAGTGCAGGACTTCAAAACGTCTTTAAAAAGTCTCTATGATATTTATCTGCTCTCCTTATATACAGCATTAGCTACATCCTCAGTATATCTTTAATAGAGGATAAAAGAATATAGTCTTTAATACAGGTCCCATCTTATTGTGAAGAAGATAAAGATTCTTACCATGAGACCAATCGTCGACATCGTAATAGATGGAGAAAAGATTAAAACTATAGCAATTTTATCTTACTTGGATCCACAACTAACACCCTTTGCACTAGCAGTCAGAAAATCAGGAAACATATTGCACTGAGAATGTCTGCAGTTAGAGATGTCTCCAAATTATTGAGGTGTAATGATGTTGATTTAAGAAGTAAGGTGAATCTGATTTATGCCATGCTTTTTTCTTATTATTTTCTACGCATCTGAGAGTTGAACAATGAATAAGGATGACAGAAGAAGAATTGAAGTCTTGGACTGCCTAAAGAACAAACAAGTATGTTTTGAAGAAGGTGCAGCCTGAGTGCTCTTTGGAGATAAGGATGACAAGGCTTCACATCACATAGCATGTTGCTAGGAGGGGCTAATCCTTGGCAAGAGACATGTATATGAACTTTGTTGTTGTTGATATGTGCTGTCGAGTCACTTGTAACTCATAGGAACCCTATGTACAACAGCCCTAAACCCTGCTCTATCCTGTGTCAATCGCACTGCCTCCGGACACACCCATCCTGATTACCCCAGTCACTGAATCAATCCACCTCATAGAGGGTCTTCCTCTGTGTTCTTTTCCTCCACCCTCTCAAGCGTGATGTCCCTCTCCAAGGACCGGTCCCGTCTTACAACATGTCCAAAGAATGTCAGACGAAGCCCCATAATTGTTGCCTCCAAGGAGCAGCCTGGTGTAACCCTTTCCAGGATGAATCTTTTTGTTTTCCTAGCAGTCCATGGTACATTCAATACTCTTCTCCAGCACCACAGCTCAAAGGCATCAATTCTCCTTCTATACTTCCTGGTCATTGTCCAACTCTCTGATGCATAACAAGTGATTGCAAAGATCATGGCCATAAACTTTGTAAGCAAATCAACTAAACAATAATGTAAAAAATGGGAGGTGTTTGTTAAATTATAAGACATACTTCAAACAATACTGTTTAAAATAGTGTGGCACTTACTACAAACCATCATACAATCAATAAATGTATGAAAAAATGTCAAGGAAGTTGACATATTCAATATACTATAAAAACAGTGTTGGAGAAGAGTACAGAATATTACATGGATTGTCAAAAGAACAAATAAATATTGGAGTAAGTGCAATCATAATGTTCCTTAGAAGTAAGAATAATCAAACTTTGTCTCACATAAATTGGGCATGTTCTTGGGAGGTACTAAACCTTGGGAAAAGTTATAATTCTGGGAAAATAGAGGATTATAGAAAGAAAGGAAGACTCTGAACAAAATCGATGGCCACAGTAACTGTAATGATGAGGATAGTATATTGGAGATGATGAGAATGACAGAGATAGGGAAAAGGTCAGACCTGTTGTTCAGAGGGTCACTGTGAGTAGGAGTCAACACAATGCCCTCTAACAATAACAACTTAAGGAGAAAAATGTGTACTATTATATTTTAGAGTTAACATGACCTTGGAAATAAAAAGACTGCACTCTTATAGAACTTACCAGTTGAAATTGTACAGAGAACAATTAAGTAAAAATCAAAAGTGATATCATACAAAACCTAGAAAAATAAAAGTAAATAATAAATTGGGAAATTAAGAAATCCATAATGTAAAATTTAATATCTCTCAAAACTCAAGGGCAAACTCATTCCTATCAAGTTGGAACCAGCTCATAACTGACCTTCCAGTGGGTTTTCAGAGGCTAAAATTGCACAGTGAAAGATTGCCCATGTTTTCCCTACAAAGCTACTGACAGACTTTCACAACCAGGGAAGTGTAGCCTCAGGGATAGCAGGACAACCTCTTAGATTACACTACAATTTCTTACAAATAATGGCTAAAATATATAACTAGACGTTGCTGATATGATTATGTTCTTTTGGGTCAGAACAACTCATAGTTGTCATGAAGTATATCCTTTCTGTTGTTGTTATGTGCCATCAAGCTGAGAATGACTTTTAATGACAGTATGAACAACAGACATGGATCTTGTCCTATTCTGTGTTATCCTCATTATCTCTGATATATTTTAGCCCATTGCTGGAGTCACTATCTCAATCCATTTCAATGGAGATCTTCCTCATATCCTCCATCCTTCAAAACATGGTATCCTTGTCTAAGGAATAGCCTCCTCTAGCTATGTGTCTTAAAAATGAAAAGACACAGTTTAACTGTAATTGGTTGTTGTTAAATGCTGTTGACTATTACGCATAGTGAATCTATGCACAATAGCACTGAACCTTGTTCACTCCTAAGCCTATCTCATTGTCTGATACACCTACTCTTATTACCTCGGATATTGTGTCAATCCATCTCATCCAGGGTCTTACTCTCCTGCGCTGTCCCGCCACCCATCCTAGCATGATATCTTTCTCCAAAGACTGATCCCTAATAGGTACATGCCCAAAGTATGTGAGATGGATTCCCCGAATCCTTGCCTGCAAGGAGTAGCTTGGTTTCACCTTCTTCAGGACAGACTTGTTAGTTCTCTTTGCAGTACATGTTATGTTCAATATTCTTTTTTGTCTTGGGTCACTGTCCTGCTCTCTAATGCATAGCAAATAATTGTGAAGACCATGGGCTGGACTAGGTGCACATGAGTCTCTAGACTGACATCCTTGCTTTTTCAGCACTCTGGAGAAGTCCCTGACAACAGATTTACCTAATGCAATTTGTCTTTTGATTTCCTGACTTCTGGTGCCAAGAATGTTGCTTGTGAAACAAAGCAAGTGGAAATTGTTAACCATCTCTGTCTTCTCCATCTGTCATGATGCTGCCAATTGACCGGCAGTGAGAATCTTCATTTTCTTGATATTGAGCTTCAATCCATATTACAAACAATAGTCCTTGATCCTTTGCAGCAAATGTTTCAGTCCCTCATCAGTTTCAGCAAGTAAAGCTGGGTCATCTACTTCTTGTTGTTGTTGTTGTTGTTATGTGCCGTCGAGTCTCTTGCGACTCATAGTGACAACAGCCCTAAACTCTACTCTGTCCTGTGCCAATCGCACTGTCTCTGACACACCCATCCTGATTACCCAAGTCACTGAATCAATCCACCTCAAAGGGGGCCTTCCCCTTCTGCGCTGTCCCTCCACCCTACCAAGCATGATATCTCTCTCCAAGGACCTGTCCCTCCTTGCAACATGTCCAAAGTATGTTAAATGGAGCCTCAGATTCCTTGCCTCCAAGGAGCAGCACGGTTTGACTCTTTCCAGTCCATGGTACCCTCAATACTCTTCTCCAACCACAGTTCAAAGGCTTCAACTCTCCTTCTATCAACCCTAGTCATTGTCCAGCTGTCTGATGCATAACAAGTGATAGCAAAGACCATAGCCTGTATCAGACGCACCTTAGTCTCCAGAAATACACCATTGTTCTTCAGTACTTTGGAGAGGTCCCTAACAGCAGACTTTCCCATGGCAATACGTCTTCTAATTTCCTGGCTACTGGTGCCGAGAGTGTTATTGATGAGTCTTCCTCCAGTCCTGAAGCCACATTCATCCTCATAAAGTCCAACCTCTCGACTGATCTGCTCTGCATACATATTGAGAAAGATACGGAGATAGGACATATCCATGACATACTTTTTTTCTGCTTTTGAATCATGCGGTGTTTCCTTGCTCTGTTTTGATGACTGCCTTCTGGTTGGTTTCACATGAATACAATCAGGTATTCTGGAATTCCCATTCTTCTCAAGGTTAACCAACCACAATTTGTTTGCATAGTCAATGAAACACACATAGACATTCCTCTGGGACTTTCTGCTTTCAGCGAAGATCCATCAGATATCAGTTCTGATGTTCTTAGTGCCACAGTCTCTTCTAAACTCAACTTGTTTTCCTGGTAGTTCTCTGTGGGTATACTGCTCCAGTCACTTTTTTTTTAATTATACTAGTTTATTTACAAAATTCAAATGCATTGTTTTCCAGAACAGATTATTCCAATTTCCCTGAACCCCCATCAAATTGTGAAGCCCCGTGATTAATCCACTCCTCTAGTCCTGCACATCCTCATCGCTCTGCTTCCACCCTCCCCCCGCCTGGGTTCTTCATACTCATTCTACAATAATGGTTTGGGTTTTGGTTTTGTTTTATTTTTCCTTTTTTAATTTTTTCTACTACTTTATTTAGAAAATTCAAATACAAATTTGAACAAATTCTTTCAATTTCCCTCTCCATCCCCCATTAAGTTGTACAACCCAATGATTAATCCCTCCTTCCCCCTGCACATCCACATCCCTGTGCTTCCAGCCTCTCCCAGCCTTCCTGGATACTTATACACATTCTACAATAATGGCTTTATACAATATTTATCCTTAGGCAGACTGAGTTCACTCAGCATAATGCTCTCCAGTCCCTCCCAAGTTAGGTAATAATTTACAAAGTTATTGCTCCTATGTGCTGCATAGTATTACATTGTGTGGATGAACCATAATTTCTCAATCCATTCATTTGTAGTTGGACATTTGAGCTGTTTCCATGTTCTTGCAATGATGATTAATGTTGCTATGACATTGGTGTACAAATCTCCATTTGTGCCTCAGTTCTCATATTCTCAGGGTATATTCCAAATAGTGGAATAGCTGTGTCATATGGAATTTCTATGTTCATCTTTTGGGGGAAGCACCAAACTGCCTTCCAGAATGGTTGCACCATTTTACAATCCCAAGAACAATGTGTAAGAGTTCCTTTCTCGCCACGTCCTCTCCAGCATCTATTACTTGCTTCCCTGTCACTTGAAGAAATTCTCCAAACCCTGTCACATGAAGAAGTTCTCCAAGTCACTGGAAATAAGAGAGATGCAAATCAAAATCACAATGAGGTATTATCTCGCTCCAGTCACTTTTGGGCAGTCTTTAGCAGAATTTTGTTTGCAAGTTATATTAGTGTTGTTGTTGTTAAGTGCCGTCGAGTCGCAGGTGATTCATAGTGACCCTATAAATGAAAGTCCTGGACACCTCCTGAATAACTTTCATCCTCCTTCCAGGTTCATAGAGTTTCCAGAGGCAAGCTATTATGGAAGTGGATGCCACTCCTGCTATCATTTGATAATTTCTCCACACTCTGTTGGATCACCCTTTTTTGGAGTGAGAATAAATACGGATCTCTTCCAGTCAGTTGTCCTCTAGATTTCATGAGATATTCTGGTGAGCACGTCCAGGACAGCATCTATTTGTTAAAATGTATCGGTTGGTATTTCATCAATTCCTGGGGTCTTGTTTTTTGCCAGTTGCTTCAGAGCAGCTTGAACTCCTTCATTACCATTGCCTCTTGAACATAAATAGTTTTATAAAATACTTCTTTTTGGTACAGTGACTCTATGTACTCCTTTTAACTTCTTTTGACACTTCCTGGATCATTCAATATTCTGCCCATAGTGTCCTTAAGTATTGCAACTCACAAGTTGAGTTTATTCTTCAGTTCCTTCAGCTCAAGAAATACTGAACAGTTTCAATCCTTTTGATCTTCAGATCCTAGCTCTTTGGACATTTCATTGTAATACTTTGCTTTGTTTTCCCATACTGTCCTTTGAAATCTTCTTTTCAGCTCCTTAACAGAATTAGCTTCTTAACATCTAGTACAATGTTTAGAGTGTCTTCTGACATCTATCTCAGTCTTTTCTTCCTCTTTTATCTTTGTAAGGATTCTTCATAGATAATATTCTTGATATCCTCCCACAGCTCATCTGGCCTTCCCTGTGATTAGAATATATAATAATCACAAAGGACTGATCAGATAGTATGTTGTCATTATGTACTGTCAAAGCAGGCACATAGCTTACCCTCCAGTGGATTTTCAGAGGCTGTCAACTGCACCATAAATGATTATCCAGCTTTCTCCTGCATCTCACCAGACCATCAGGTGAATTTGAAACACCTGACTTTGAGTTTGCAGTGCAACTCCTTACTATTAGGGCATCAGAATGCTATGCAAAGTATGGAATATATAAAATGGTGCAATGATGCCAGTTGTTATAGGTTTGGTTATTGCATGCTGGAAGTAACTTTATTACATATAACAATTTTTGTTCTTGAAATCTTTGTTCTATCTTATTTCTTAATTAGTTTTCCCAGCAGTTGACTAATGTATATTTTTGGGGAAAAAACCCAGAAATTTTTTATCACTTGCTCTATGTTTTTTCCTTTATCTGTTTGCTTATTTATTTTTTATTATCACAATAGCAAGACCAAAGAGACAGTTTGCTCTTCGTGCTGTTGAGAATATGAAAAATAATCTCCTTTCTAAACTGTTGATGAAAGTACTAATTGACAACGGGTTTGTGTTTTCTAGAAAGAAAAATAAAGAAATGTAATACATTTTTAAGTAGTCAAGAATATGTATTTTTTAAAAAAACAATTTTACTTCAGGAATTATTATCAAGAAATCATCAGAAGAGTTTGCAAAGATGAATCTATAAAGAATTTTAATACAAAATTATTTATAATACTGGAAATTTGATTAAGACTAATATTCTCATAGCAGGAAGAATTTCATATTATGGAATGCTATGTAGCTATTAAAAAGTTGTGGTGAATATTTATTAAGAAAATGAAATGTTCATGATCATCATGCGTAAAAGACAGGCAGCTTAGAGCACACACAGTATGCTACCAACATTGTTTTAAGTATATGTGAACAAATGTGTGTGCACACGTCTGGGGCGAAGGCACATCTAAAACCACAAAACTTGGAAGTGAAGTAAAGGGAACATTATACTTGGGCACAAGTAGGAAATATGATGTATTTGTAATAAATTGATTAGACTATAAAAGAACAACAATGTCACTGGTAGTTTTGTGTGTTTTTGCTTTTTAAAGCCTGGTGGACTGAGAGTAGGAGGTGCTCCAAAGCAGCCTATAGCCACACATCTCCAGCAGTTTGAATTCACCAGTAGCTCCAATGGAGAAGAGAAATGGGCACTATTCTCCCATGTGATTTGCTTTGTGTTGCTTTGAGCTGTCTAGTTGGAATTGACTCCTAGCTGAACCTCCAGTGGATTCTCAAAGGCTGTGAATCACAAGAAAGGAAACATTGACCCATAGAGACCTTAAGAACAATAGATCTGAGCCCCTTTCTGTCCTCTGTGGTCCTTACACTTCCTAACGCACGAGAGCCCATTGCAGCAGTCACCATGTCATCCCACCTGGTGGAAGGTCTTCCTCTCCTTCGCCGACCCTCTACCTTTCTGAGCATCATGTCCCTCTCCATGGAACAGCCCCTCCTAGCAACATGCCTGAAGTATGTGCAGTGAAGCTGTATTATCCTTTCTTCTAAAGAGCACTCTGGCTGCACCTTCTCCTAGATGTATTTATGTGTTCTTTTGGAAGTCCATGGGATGTTCAGTGCTCTTCTCCAACAGCACAGCTCAAAAGCATCCATTCTTTTTCTGTCATCTTTATTCATTGTCCAGCTCTCAGATTCATAGCAAGTGATCAGAAAGACTATGACCTGAATCAGACACATGTTAGTCCTCAAACTAACATCATTACTCCTCAATAATTTGGAGATGTCCAAAACTGCTGGTACCAAGGGTGTTAATTGTGGCTCCAAGTAAGAGGATGTTGTTGACAGTTTTAATCTTTTTTCCCTATTCGTCATGGATGGATCTATCTTTATATCTATCTATCTATCTATCTATCTATCTATCTATCTATCTATCTATCATCTATCTATACTTTATATATATAAAGAATGTTGTTGGTTTTGTTGTTGTTGTGTATCATAGAATCAGAACTGACCCATTGTTGACCCTCCAGTAGGTTTTAGAGGCAGTTAATTGCAAAGGAGGAGACTGTCCATCCTTCTTCCATGAAGCAGCTGGTGGCTTCAAACAGCGTGCCTTCAGGATTGCAAAGCAGCTGTATGCCATTAGGCTGCCACCAGAGCTCTCTATATAAAGAATATTGAAGAAAAAAAAATATATATAAGGAAGGACTGGGTCACAGTGTAATGTGTTCCAGTCTCAGTCTCATCCTTATTCTCCTCAATCCAACCTAAGAGGTGGTGGGGGGCGGGGGGGGGATCAAACAAACCGACTCTTTTCAAATAGATAAAACATCAACTAAACCTTTAGAGTCAGTGTAGGAAAATGATTTGAGTTAGCCAACTAAGGCTCTTTCTTAAGCATGAGAAGAAAGTACAACGTAAAATAAACATATAGACTCATTTTAGTGCACTGCTCTAAAAACGGTCATGATTGGAGCGCAGCCTGAAATCTGCATCAGCTGCTTTACCTCAACTTTTTGCCCTTTCCCCAACACACACATATTTATAACCTGGGTTTCCCAAACAGATTACTCTGTATTTCCGCCATCTGGTTTATGGATTTTTTTCACATGCTATGAGCTGCCAAAGGGTAAAGCTAGTAAGATTCTTGTTGAGGAAAAGCAACTCTGGCAGAATGTTGTAAAAATAACAGCACATTAGCTACTTGGAAGCAGTAGCACACAGCTCCAGAGACTTACAGAATGCTGGAAGACCTTTAGAGGGTCTAATTAGGAGGATGTGACCAAACTGTGTTATGTAGCGTTTGGTGGATTATTAAAATGTTCCCTTCCATAAGTACAAGAGGAATTTTACCAAAGAGTAAAAGGTGAAATGTTGTTTTAATTTTGTTTTCCTTTTATGACCGTGTCTTCACTGTAGACTAATGCAGAAACCGACCCTTTGTGTCTTTGGTTGCTTCTATTTCCACCCGAAATAGAACCCACACAACATTAAAGCAAGCTTCCCGTGTTCAGTGGAAAGGTGTATCCCATTAAAGCCTATGTCACAGCAACATATTTTGTTAAGTGGATCCAATTGCATTGTTCAATCCCATTAAAGATGGCAGAGATTCAGGTTATAAGGAGAGCAGGTGGCCTTGCAGAGAATGAAATCCCAGGTCAGTGTGCTGAAAATGTCCTCAAGACACTCATTTAAAGCAACAAATAGTATCTGTTAGAAAATACTGTTATTAGAGATAGGATCAAAAGCATTCCCCACTCAAATCATAATGTAAAAGCTAAAAACAGAGATGGTGGGAAGTTCCGGCAATACTTGTCTGCCTCTCTCTGATTTACTAAATTCAGCTAAAGTTAAGAGAGTAACTGCTAATCATTTGTTTAGGACATTTTTATTTTATTGGAATACCAATTGTCTCAAAGTTTCTAACTTTCCATATTATTTTCTTTTACGTCTGTGACAGAAATGAGGGGAAAGGACAATTTCCCCAGATTTTTACACTAATTCTAGAGTTCCGATGGCTTAGTGGTAAGGAGTTATGTTGTCAACCTAAAGGCACACAATTCAAAGCTACCAGTTGTTCCAAGGGAGAAGGATGGGTAAACTTCTGTGCGATTGACTGCCTCTGGAAACCTGCTGGAGGACCACCTCTAGGTCCATTCTGACTTTTACATAACTACAACATGCCTCCAGCTTTACCTGCAGCATTAGACTAGGAGAGCAAGAGGACAGTATGAAATGAGATATTTAACGTGCACATATCTTGTCTGGAGAGTTCTGCTCTAGCATTTTCAGAAACTGCTGTCTTTTAGAAAATGGCATTGTGACAATGATTGTCATTTGTGCATTTTGTAACTATTTTGATTTTAACCTCACATTTACTCTGTTTAGTTGATAAAATGTTCTCATTTGAAGCTATTAGTATATCAACTGGCATTTGTTGAGCTTAGAAAAATTTTAGACTTTATGTGTATTCACTCCCCACTAATTTATGTAAGATGCTGATGAAAACAGTTGTCATTTTGAGTCATGGCAACTCCATGTGTCATATCAGGACTCTGTCATATGGGTTTTCCCGTGGTTAATTGTTGGCAGACAATTCCCAGGCCATTTGTCTAAGGCCCCCCCCCCCCCGGGTAGATTGGAACCTTTTACCTTTTGGTTGGCAGTTGAATGTGTTACTAGTTCTCACCATTCAGGGACTCCTGAAGCTGCTCATATTTCCAGGATTCTGGTGGCCTAGTGGCAAGAAGCTGCAGGGCAATCCCGAAAGCACTCAGTTCAAAGCCACCAGTTGCTCCACGTAAGAAGGATGGACCATCTCCTCTCATAAGATTAACTGCCTCTGAAATCCCACAGGAGGGTCCACTATGAGTCAGCTCTGAATCGACTGTACACAACAACTTCATCATAAAATGATGACCACATTATGCTCAAACTCTCATTTAATCATGAGTTAAAATGTAGTAATTGTCACAGCAACTTTGTAAGTGTGGAAACTGAGGTTTCGAGCAGTAAGTAATTTGTCCATAGGTACACTGACAGGTGTTAAAGGACAGAGTTTTCAGCGCAGCTCATTGACTTTGAATCAGAACCCAATCAGAAAAGAACCTGGAGCAGGTTTATGTCTATAAATCACATGGGAGGTGATTGCTCATTTTTCCTGAGGACCTGTTAGTGGATTAGAATCATGAGGGAGACCTGGCCTTTGGGTGTTTTCTGGTGCAAATATCCACACAATCATTACATCATTATAGAAGTATTAAACGTGAGGGAGCTCTGGGAGCGTAATGACAAGAAGCTGCACTTCAATCCCAAAGGCACACGGTTTGAGGCCACCAGCTGCTCCGGGGGAGATGGATGGGCAATCCCCTGCTGTGCAACTGAAAAACCCACTGGAGGGTCAGCTATGACTCTATGATACACAACAACAACAATAACAACAATCAAATTACAATAGGATGCGATGCCTACCTTTCTTTTTTTTAAAATAATTTCAATGAACATGTACAGAGAATTTGGATGCCTACCTTTCATCACCTTAAGATTACACTGATCAGAGCATGAACATGCTTTAATCCGTGTGTTACTAAGATTGGACATCTGGGAGGCAAGCATCTATAAGGAAGCAGGAACAGTGTACCATTTAAAATCAATTCCCAGTATTTGGAAACCTCTTAATAACATATTTGCCAACATTTGGATATTTTGCTGACACTATTTTTATGAGATAAAATCAACCATTCTGAGATCAATCATATTTTTGCCATCTGAACATGTTTAGTGAGAAAAGGGAAGATTCAGTGAAATGGCCAGCTTAAAGTCTCTCCTAACAGCTCAGTCCACAGCCCAGGTGAAATAGGAGGTGAGGATGAAACACTCCTAGTACTTTGACGTCTTCTCCCTTTTTCACGCTGGACAGACTTATAGATTGGTGGAGAGAGAAGAGAAAATGTGAGCAAACAGAGGCAGGGAAAGAACGGAGGTACAGGGACAGGGTAAGACATAGGGGCAAGAAAACCTAGAAAATGCTTCATACGCTCTCAGAATTGGTGGAGCAGAAGGAAAAGGAAGCCCATAAAAGAGCCTCAAGCACTATTTCACTTTACTCCAATAAATTTTAAAATCCTCGATGGTGGGCATTCCCTTCCCAACACGGGAGCACAGGCACTAAACCCAAAGCCCATTGCAATCAAATAGATTCTAAGTCATCTGACCTCTGGAGGACAGAGCAAAATTTCCCCTGCAGGATTTCCAAAGCTGCCAATTTTTCTGGAAGCAGATGCCCCTTCGTTCTCCCAAGCAGCGGTTGATGAGTTCCACCCATCTGGCTAGTAACTGAATGCTTGACTACAGTGCCACCACGGCACCTTGACGCAGTACATCAACTATGGAAAGTCTCCAGGGAGCCACAGTCTGCTGTGTTCAATGTTACTTCCTAGAAAATGGAAATACCAGAATGTTGAAAGGTAGTGTTGTAGAACCCTACCATCACCTGAGAGCTTGGAGATGCTGCTGTCTCACAGCTCTGTATCTATTGTACCTCAGGTTACTAGTTGGAGGGTATGATCTCTAGAGTATTTAAGGGGACCCAAATTTGCTTAATTTTGAAAATTCATCACAATTTCTCACTCATCCTCAAAATGGGGCCCTTGCTTATAATGAGAAAATGAAACTAAATAGGAAGTCTGTGAGGCATTTTTAAAGACTTACAGTGAATATTTAGAATGCTAGCAGAAAATTAATTTCTAAAAATATTACCTACATGTCTTTATTATCATGGTGAACGTGGCTCAAAGAAAGTGAGTTTATTTACTTTTTTTAAGTGGAGGTGGGATGAATATTCGGAAGTAATCTACGTAGTGTTATTGTATAGGAAATACGACTTATAAAAGGATCCTGATGGGTAATGAATAGATGAGAAGGCTAAATCTCAGCTTAATACTCTTGTAAATGACATGAGCGATCATGAAACTGTGTGTTGTTGCTGTTTTGTTTCATGTAAGTTAAGTTAAAGTATCTAAGTTTGTCTTAAGTGTCAGTAAAAGTAGTGCACAATTTAGCCATCCATTAAGAGAGAAAGAGTGTGCCGTAGTCTTTTTATCCTTTGCTCTTTATTTTTATGAATCTCCCCTTTGTGTGAAAGAAGTCTGCACCACAATAAGAATCATAATGAATACACAGATATGTGGTTGGTGCACTGGGTAGAAACAGAGAAAAAGAATCTAAAAAAGTATACTGAGAAAAATCTCAATAGAGCCAAAATAACTTGTCACTGAAACATAGAAGACCAACTGCTAACTAAAATATCACTTCTTTCTGAGCACATACCCAGACTGTGTTTCCCAGCCTCACTTGCAGCTAGGCTTGTCTTGGGATGCGTCCTAATCCAGAGCATGCAATAGAATGGATAGAAAGTATATTTTAGGCCACAATCTTTGAAAATCGCTTTCCCATGCTGTTCAAAAGTCTTCTGGATGAGTGGGTCAGAAAAAACCACGAGGCTTTGGAGAACTAGCATTGAAGAGGAAAAATTCTGGTCACTCTGGATTACTAAACCGCAATGTGGAGCACTGTCAACAAGAAACATCTACTTTGTCTATTATATGTGCAAAAATCACTTATCTCCTGGATTATACACATTAGGTTACCTTCATTGTAGTTAAACACACTTTGGTTTTAAATCTGAAGACAGATCAATGCAAGTGAAAATGTGTGCATAAAATATGTATACTGCAAGTCTATTTTTATAATTTTATTTATTTAAAGGAAATAAACTATAAAAGGTGTATCCTCTGGGGATTTTAATTAATTACCCCCACCACCACCACGACGTCTGAGGTTATTGAAAGGAAGCTTTGCAAAATGGAACAGAGGTGGGCACAAATGTTTTTCCAGGTTCCCACAGTGCCACAATTCCATGATCCCATGATAGTTGGAGTCATAACATGAATTGTTTAGATTTCTGAAACGGATCTAGATTTATGCCTTTCCTGTTAGAGAAATCCTTCTGATTTACGTTCACAATGTTTGTATGCCCTAAATCATAGTGAAATATATTAAATATTTTGTTTTTTAATTTTGGTTGAGCGGGGTCGTGGTCATCCAAATTAATGGCTGTTCACGGGTGGCATAAATCCTGAGAGGCATTTCCAGTGGGTGTGCATTATTTAAACGGTAGAGACAGATTGATGGTCATTGTACGCCATGTGAACATCAGGGAGTCCTGGAACTGCTTGGTGCACCCACTCTTCAACCATAAACTTGAGTTGTTATGATTGTTGTTAACAGTTGTACTTTAAGCTATGAAGAAACGTTATTTTCAAATGATGATGCATGCTGTTCCTTAATCACTACTTTTAAAGGCCTTGTGGCTTCTAAGATGCCCTTGCTAGGTGCAACACACGTGCATGTAACCGATGAAAATGCTTCAACAACACATTAATATCCACCTGCATAATGAGTGCAGTCAATCCATTTGTTATTTTACTATCTTTGCTACCGACTACTTAAAAAACGATTATTTCTTTTTCTTTTTGAAGAACATTGTTCCAAATTTGCCATCATGAACGAGAAGGCTTCGATGGTTAATCATTTACAAAGTGTAATACTTTAAAATCAATGAACAGATTTTACTCAACTCTCAGGACAATGGTGGGTGCTGCATGAGTAGGGAATTAAAAAGAGTAATGCAGTGTTTTGTCTTTAATCTTACGAGAGACAAGAAACATTTACAAACTGAGGCAGCATTTCAGGGTAAATTTTCCCAAGAGGACCTGAGTTTTAATCATGTTTCCAGTGACTTCATTAAATGGCTCAGTGTCCTTGTCAACAATAGAGTCATGATACTGCCTATGCCTGGAGACTGTGCTAGGCTAAAGGAGTAAAACATTTACCACCGTAATAGTAGCAGTACAGGGAGACGAGACCGCGGTTCCCAATTATTAGCCATCTGAGGCAAAAGTGGGTGAGGGGATTTCATAGTCAAGGATATACTTAAGAATCAACATCAAGGTCGAGAAATAAGAGCTGTTACACCAAGGGATATATGCACACCCACATCTATTAGAGAATTATTTATGATAGCAAAGAGATGAAAACAATCTATGTGCCCACCGATGGATGAATGTTTAATAAAATTATGATAGTCACACGATGGAATATAACCAAAGGAGGGTAAAGAATTCATGAAATAGCACACAAAAGGAATGAAAATAGAAGAAATTCTATTGATTGACCTAATGCAATCACAAATGGCAATTATGAATAAGACTGTTAATATAAAAAGCTAAGCAAATGTTTACACAAAGGTAGAAACATTCGTAGATGACTGCCAGGGATGCAAGGAAAGGAGGGAGTTAAAATGAATAGCTAGGTAAGCAAAGGCAAAGGCAATAATACAAAAATAGAATAAGAGGTTGCTCAGATATTATAATTAATTAATTACATTAATCAATTATAATTGATGCTAAAAACCAGGATGTGTATGAATGATTGAATGGAAGACCAAAATTATTTATAAAATTTCACTCAAATAAAAAAATATTTTTTAAAAGAATCCACATTATCAGAGGCAAGGTAAAGGTCAAGTTAGCTTATGTAGTGTTGTGGCAATTTGAATATGTAGCTGATAGACATTCTGTGTCTGCAGGAGGTATCTTACTCATCAAAGACAAAATTCACCTCTGGCTCAGAACTCCACCGACTCTGACATTGATTGCTAATTCTTCTGAATTGTGCTGTTCATTCAAACCAACAGATTTCACAAAGTTCTTATCATTCATCTTACTTATTATTTTCTCCCTCATCATAATGTACGCTCCATGAATAAAAAAAATTTCCACCAATACAAGTTTTGAGTGATAAAGACCTAATATTGAGACTTGGTACAGTGTAGCACTTCATTATATTTTTTTTTAATAAATGAATTATCTCCTAGTGAACTGGTGCCTTTGAATCATAGTAGAATTTTTAACATCCCCAGAGTGCTAAAAGAACAAACAAATCTGTCTTGGAGAAAATATAGACAAGATGCTCCCAGAATTTAAAAAGGTGAAACTTTGCTTCACATAGGTCATCAGGGACCACCTATCCTTGGAAAAGACACAATGCTTAGAAAAGTAGAATGTCAGCACAAGAGAGGCAGACTCTCAATGAGACAGACTGACAAGGTGATTACAACAATCGACTGGAGTAGGATAGTGCAGAACGGGTTTCACTCTGTTGCTCACAGCATTACTGTGGGTCTTCATTGAACTGACAGCACCCAATAACAGTATCTCTTATGGACAAAGAATAGTTTTTGGGCCTAGAAATTCACAAAGATGAGTAAGACAAGGTCTTTGCCATGTACAGTTGGGGTCTGTTCAATTTAAGTCAATTAACAAAAAAATATTTTGCATTGACATAGATTTGGGCTGAATTAGGTCCATTGTCATAATTTCTGACATACTTAAGTGCATTGCTGCACTGTGTCAATATATCTGGAAAGGAATATATGTTTCTTTCTTAGGAAGACTTTCCACCTTTCTAATCACGATATTTATTTTCAAAGAATAGCCTCTCCTATCCCCAAATCATTTGAGACAAAACTTTGCCTCATTTTTGCCTTGAAAGAGCAATCTGGCTGCACTTTCTGCAAGACATTTGTTCTTTTGGTAGCTCATGGTATAATCAACACTCTTCTCCAATGCCATTGTTCGAAGACAGCAATTCTATCATCGTTACTCACTGTCGGTCTTTCAGATGTATAGCAAATGATTAACAAGACTTTGTGGCCTGAATCAGGCACACCTTAGTCTCCAAGCTAACATCATTGCTCCTCAGTAATTTGGAGAGATTCCTGACTACAGACTTTCCCAATGTAATGAATGTCCTGATTGTCTTACTAGAAGAACTTTAGGACAGAACATTATAACTTTTAAGTTTAATTCTAGTAGACTAAAAACTTGCACTACTTTTGTTCTGTTTTCAAAAGTTATTTATTCCCACCCCCACCCCCCAGAAAAGCTGTTCTTTCTTCCCTAAACTAGGAGTTCCTTCATGCCTCCTGTCCCACCTTTCCTCTTCTGCTTCTGTCCTCCATTATTTTTGAAGATGTTGTGGACCAGTGAGCTGCAGCAAGTTAACAAGTGCTAAACAAGTGTGGATTCCATCTGACTTCTTTAGTCCATTAGTTCCTCTAGCGTTGAGTATCCAGTTTCTTTCAATAAATACTGTCCACTTCTTGTTCTGGGAGATGCTTGTGAGTAAAATTCACTGCTGCATGACCCATCATCAAAGGGGGCTTGTTAAAAAGGTCACTGATGGCTTCCCCAGCTCTAGGTGGCAAAGTGCCATATTTCCTCTACAGAGTCAGATAGTCACCCAGTGTTTATTCACTGAAGGTCAGCCTTTTGTATTGTGAAACTTCTAGCAGATGTGCTAAGCAGTAAATTGCAGATCTATCACTTTTTTCTCTTCCCTTCCTCCCCTTACCAGCTCTAGGAACGTGTGTATGAAATCAGCAGAATGTTGCCTCTCTATGATTTATGGCCCACTTTTGATCACCTCTTATCAGGTTCCCACAAGTTTTTTTCTGATGCAGCTCATGTCTGAATGACAATAGACAAACCAGTGCCATTATGCACCAAAATCTCTCTGCATTCTAGACACCAAGATTGTATCTGTGGTATTGATTTATTGCTGCCTCATCCCCCATCCACTACAGGGACCAGTTTGTTCAGCCTGAACAAGATTGACTATTATTAAATACAGTCAACAACTCTATGTGAACTTGGTAAAGAAATAATCATTTATTCCCACCTTTCTAACAATTTGGCCATGGAAAGAAATTTTTGCATTTAAATATTTAAACTGTATATTTGTTTGTGTGTCTCTTCTTTAAATATGCAAAACAAGATAAAACAGGTCGTAGGTAGAAGGCAGCCTTTGCCATTTCTCTAGATGTTGAAACACAATGTGCTTCCTTTTATGAACCACACTGAAATGATTACAAATCTCTGCTTTGGTGTGTATTTTAGAAACACCTACTGTATCTGTAGCAATGAAGTTTTATGACAGCTTTAACAGTTCCTGCAAAATTTATATGTTCTACCAGTAGATCATTTTGGGGAACGATATAAATTTTACAGCACATCAGAGTTTTATATCATCTACAAAT
This sequence comes from Elephantulus edwardii, assembly GCF_000299155.1. NCBI lineage: Eukaryota > Metazoa > Chordata > Mammalia > Macroscelidea > Macroscelididae > Elephantulus > Elephantulus edwardii. The sequence continues at coordinate 29,155,254 of NW_006399761.1, read as the reverse complement.
GCCTGATGTAGGCTTCATATTAAGCAGGCCCCACAATCACCCACAGTTTTCTATTCTTCAGGGTATTTATGTTTGCCAGGCAAAAGGGCCCTTCAACACTTTTCTCTTTACAAATGATCATTCCTCCTCCCTCGTTACCTTTCAGTTTAGCATCATTTGGTCTGACTATTTGTCTATGGGAGATTCACTCACGCTCTCATCAATTTACCTAGCAGACAATCTGCACTACCTGTACTGTCTAACTGCCACATAAGAAGAAAGTGGTGTGGGTTTTTTTTCCTTGCAATTTCTGGAGATATGGAAGGTTGGAATGAACTGAGAGAAAATCAAAGATGAAGATCTTTTTATGGAAAGCTTTTATTTTCTGACCTCCAGACTGGTTCACATGATCTGCCATATGTTAGTGATCTTACAAGAAGCCCTGGAAAAAAATGTTTAAAGGCATAACTGTCATGAAATCTGGACATATCATTGTAAGTCTATGGGAAAATCCAGGAGCATGATCCCAAAGGTTTAAACACACAGGTGTTAGGAAAAATACAAACTAATTCAGAATCAAATTAGAGATTGTTGTTTTGTTAATCTGTATAATCAGAATGTCACTTCTTAAAAAAATTCTGGCACTGTGCTTACTGACTGGACCAAGAAGCTCTATCTTGAACATCCCTCATTCGCCTAAGTGTGGAATTCTGATGGCTAAATGGTAAGGATTATTTGTGCTGCCAACCCAAAGGTACACAGTCCAAATCCACCAACTGCTCCATAGGAGAATAATGGACAATCTCCTCCTGTGTAATTTCTTGTCCCAGAAAACCCACTGGAGGGTCAGCTAAGAGTCAGTTCCAATTCATTAGTACAATAATTCATACAAAGAAATTTTTAGTAGTTTAATACCAAAAGTTTCTCATGAAGATAATTAATCATAACAGATATTGTTACGTGCCATTGAGTTGACTCTGACTCACAGCGACCCAATGTACAACAGCTCTGAACTCTGCTTTAATCTGCGCTAACTTCACTATCTCTGATACACCTAGCCACATGACCCCAGTCACTGAGTCAATCCATCTTGTCCAGGTTCTTCCTTTCTTGCACTGTTGCTCTACCCTTCCAAGCATGATGTTCCTCTCCAAGGACTAGTTGCAACATCCCAAAGTAGGTCAGACTTGCTTTCACCCTCTCCAGGAGGGACCTGTTTGATCTTTTAGCAGTTCATGGTATATCCAACACTGTTCTCCAGCACCATATCATAATGGATAGGAGTAGGGAAAGTATGAAAGATGAAAGCTAAGTAGGCATTTACTTTTGTTTCTGTTAGAAAATCTTTAAGACATTTTCTACACTTCCACGCAATGGAATCTCAGCCAATGCAGTAAAATTGAGTCAGACTAATTCTAGAAACTCAGACCAAGAGAGTAGACATGTACTCAAGCAGTTAATCAGAAACTTTTCATGGGTCTGTGGAATCATGATCTACACTAAGAGCATAGGATCATGGCTGCCAGAGCAACGGCTTGCTGTCAAATGCAGAAAACCTGACATTAAACTATGCAGACGCAAGTTGATGCCAAAGATGGAAGTAAAATCCTAAGAAATCTTCTTATATTCTTAATGCACGCCTATCTGAAACTTACTATGCTTTTTTTTTTTTTTTGGCTACTGTTTAGTATAATCAATAAAACTTCCTTTTGATCTAAGTCAAGGGAAGCAAGTAATCAACCTATGAAGACGAGTTCAGATAAACTAGGTTACACTTGTAACGCCTTATTGCTAATACTTTCTATCCAACAAAAACTATAATTTATCTCTATATTCTGTACTATGATAAATTATTATTTTCATCTTCTTTAGATGTTTCGTGGATCATTTAAGATTTTGCCCATCCTTTCCTTTCTATTTTCTAACTCCAGCTCTTTGTACACGTACTTTGTACATTATATTACTTTGTTGTGTCTTCTTGTGCTGTCCTTTGAAATCTTCTGTTCATCGTTTTTACTTCAATATTTCCCCCCTTTGACTTTCTTGACATTCTTCTGCAATTTTCAAAGTTTCTTTTAAAGTCTATTTTGGTATTTTGTTTCTCCTCTATCTTTTTAATGACAGTTCGCTTTCTTTATGGATGACCTTTGATGTTATTCCATAACTCATCTGGTCCTCAATGAATTAGTGTTCAAGGCCTTGAACCTATCTTAAGATGGTTTTTAAATGATACAAAACCATTTCAGGAAGTGGCATATGATTAAGAATCAATGGTAATGAAAGAAGACGTTAAAGATACACTGAAGTTATTGTCAAAAATTAAGACCCCCCAGGAATTGAAAGAATATAAATTTTCATGTTTTCAACACTTGCAACCATGGACATGTTCACCAGGATATACCAAGAAATTTGGAAGAGAGCTACCTCGCCCATTGGAATTGATCCATATTAGTTCCCATTAACATAAAAGGTGATCAAAAAGATTGTGGAAATGACTAAATGTTATCAGTATCAATACATGCAAGTACTTGTATTACAAAAGAAAATTGTCAGACATTTCAGGTGAGTCTAGATGAGGCTGTGGCACCATGTCTATCACTGGTCACATGGATCTTAGCATAAAACAAAGAATATCAGAGGATATCTATTTGTGTTTTATTGACTATGCAAAGGTGTTTGAGTCTGTGGATTATAGCCAACTATGGTTAACATGGAGAAGAATGGGAATCCCAGAATACTTACTTGTGCTCATATGAAACCTGTATATAGACTAAGAGTTCTTTGGTCTGTACAGAGTAAGGGAATACTGCAGGTTTAAAATAAAGAATTATGATTGTATTATTACTGCAAATCTATTCAATCAGTGGGCTGAGGAGGTAATTTGGGAGGCAGGATTTTCCAAAGAAAAATGTGGCATCAGGATTTGAGGAAGACTTATCAATCTTTTTTTTTTAACCTTAAACCAGAATTTAATCAACAAACATGAAAATATTCTTTCATGATTTATATTTTATTGGTTGTTTTAAGGGCCAGTATGAACAATCTGTACACAATTCTTAATGCACGTACCAAAAATCTAAAAAGCCTTGTAGTAATAATTCTTTTCTTTTTAAATCAACAGCCCTTTGGTGACTGGGGCCCTCTTATTTGAAGTATCTTTAACCTGAAGTTGGACCTTTTTGATCAACAGCCCTTTGAGGCTGGGGCCTCTTTATTAAAGCATCTCCAGCTGGAAGTTGAGCCTTTTTGTCCAACAGGCTTTGTGTGAAGGACTAGTATCAAATATTCAGCAGAAACCTACATGTGACCTTAATATCCACATATTGAAGAGCTTGTCAACCATGAATCTCACCTGGAACACTTTACATCCACCAAGGAGCACATCCTACCACATAAATGCAGGCTTCAACTTGATCTGGTGTTCCTATACCTGATTTTCTGTTAGCAGTACAAAGCTGTTATGTCAGTTCACAGTATTAGGGAAATTCATCATTCTAATTAGTGTAGCACCTGTCTATCAGTTTGTTGTACTGATGTATCCTGTGGGTTGCTGAAAGTTAATGTCATTTATGTGTCAAATGTCACAAGAGTCACCCATGGTGAACAGGTTTAGCAGGACTCTCAGATTAAGACAGACTAGGAAGAAGGATTGGCCATTTCTTAAATAGTAGGCCTCTGAAAAGACAATAAACAATGGAAGAATATAGATAGCTACCGTATTTCAGGTAGACCCCAGATTGGAAGTCAATAAGAATGTGGAAAATAGCAGCAAACATCCTTTAATAATTGGAACATGAAATATACGAAGAATGTATATTGGAAAACTAGAAGTTGTGAAAACGAAATGGAAGACATGAATATTAGCATTCTAAGCATTGGTAAGATGAGATAGACTCATTTTGGCCATTTGAATCAGACAACTGCATGGTATACTATGCTGGAAATGAAAACAGAAGAAGAATGATGTTGCAGTCATGATTAAGATAATTTCAGGTGATATTATCCATACACATAGAAGGAAGACCTATTAATATGATTATTATTCAAATACACGCTCCTACAGCTAAAGCCAAAGAGAAGCAAATTGAAATTTTCCACCAAATCTTGCAGTATGAATTGACCAAATACGCAATCAAGAGGTGTTAATGATAATTAGTGACTACAGTACAAAAGTTGCAAACAATGAAAAAGGAATAGTAGTTGGAAAGTATGGACTTGGTAATAGAAATGAGGCTAGAAATAGAATGATATGATTTTATGTTTTCAATGATATATTCATCACAGACATTTTTCTAAAAAAACAACTTTACCTTTGGACCTTAGTGGATAGATTACATAGGAATCAGATTGACTATATCTGTGCAAGGAATCATTGAAGAAGCTTAATATCAGCAATCAAAACAAAGTCAGGAGTGGACTGTGGATCAGTTACTCATGTGCAAGTTCAAATTGAGACTGAAAAAAATTAAAGCTAATCCACAAGAACCAAAACATGATCTTTAATCAATCCCACCTGAACTTAAAAATCATCTTAGGAACAGTTTCGAAGACTTGAACACAAATAATTAACGATCAGGGATGGCATTAAGGATAACAAAAACCAAAATCTGAAATGGATGTCAAAAGAGATTCTGAAAATAGCCCTAGAGGATTGAGAAGCCAAAGCAAAAAGAAAAGATGCTGAAGTAAAAGACCGGAACAGAAGCTTTCAAAGGATAGCTTGAGAAGACAAAGGAAAGTATTGTAAAGGAGTGTGCAGAGAGCTGGAATTGACAAATAAAAGAGGGAATAACTTATTTGGCATTTCTGAAGCTGAGAGAGCAGAATTCTAAGCTTTAATCTGTGGTGTTAAAAGAAGCTATATTGAAAGAGGTTATAGGATGAATCCAGGAAGCATCAAAAGAAGATGGAGTGGATATACAGTCACTGTGACAAAAAGAGTTGACAGACACCGAAAACTTTCAGGAAGTTCATGTGAACAAAAGAACCAATGGTTATGAAGGAAGAAATTGAATGTGCACTCAAGGCAGTGACACCGCCCCCCGCCCCAATCAAAGGGATACCAATTGGCATCTTTCAGCTAAGAGATGCAGCTTTGGATGTTCTTACTGTGCCAGAAAATTTGGAGCACAGTTATCTGTCCCACTGACTGAAAGAGAGTCATACTTGCTCCCATTTCCAAGAAAGGTGAGCTAATAGAATGTGGAAATTATAGGAAAAAATATCATTAAATGACCTACAAGAAAAATCTTGCTGAAGACCATTTAAAAATTACTAGAACAGTACATAGATAGGGAACTGACAGCTTTGGTTTTAGTTTTGCTGCCTTAAGGATAACCCAGCGAAGACATTTAGCCAGTAGTTTAAATATAATGGAGTTGTAGAAAGATGTTATAATTAAAGATATTAACTTGGGAAACATCAACTATTATAATAGTAGAGCAAGGGAATATATGTATTCACTTACGGTTTTCCATGTGGTTCTAAGAAAGAGAGTCTTAAATTGCACCAACATTTCATGGACAGATTGAGCAGCCTTTGAAAGTACTGAGCAGAGGTAATCATGATGGGACACAAAAATCAGGAGCCTTAGATTCTCTGATCTTGAAAAGATAGTACTTTCATAGGATGGAGCAGTCTTCAAATTCCTTGATTTTCAATTGATGAGAATTATTCCATGAACTTCTTTAATTCCTTCCAAATAGGAGGAAAACCTCTCTTCTTGGGTACATCCTATGGAAAATAATTTTACTGTAGCATAGGCTCTTTTTTTTGAGGATAAAACTCTCTGCCCAGTTATAACAGCACATCTGAGGTTTGCTTCAATATCAGTTAACAAAATATTTCTTGTCATTCACATTAGGAGGGGTTACTTTAATCCAAATATGGTCAATCTTCATGGATCACGTTCTACTTCCAACTTTGTCCATTCTTTGCAATATGCATACAGATACCTATTCTGGTTGAAAGACAAACTGAACAAAAAAAGTATCAGTGTCTTTAGATTGTGATATTGGAGAAGAATATTGAATATATCATGGATTTCTAAAAGAACAAACATAACTGTCTTAGACAAAGTACAATCAGAGTGTTCCTTAAGAGCAAGGATGGTGAGAATTTTGTCTCATTTACTTTTGGCATCTTATGAGTACATGTCAGTCCCTGGAAAAGGACATCAGGCTTGGAAAAGTAGAGTCAGTGATGGAGAGGAAGTACCTCAAGTGTATGAATTGACATAGCACCTTCAACAATAGATTTAACTAAAGAAGAGATTGTGAAGATAGGACAGGACCAGGCAGGGTTCCATTCTTTCTTCAGAGGGTCACTATCAGCAGAATCTGACTCCACAGCATGTAACAACAACTGAATATCAAGGTCGCATGACTTGAAACTACCCTAGTCAATATGTGAATCTGGCTGTTTGGTTTATTTTTATCTACTGTGGTCTAGGTATATTTTAGCTTAGTATTTTTTGTGGGGTGTGGTTTTTTGTGTGTGCATGATTTTGTAGTATTGCATAGAACTACGTTTTTAAATAGCTCACAAACTCTTTGGAGGTAGTGGAAAGATTGTAAATATATTTGAATTTTTAATGTCTCTATAGATAATAATCAGAGCTAATGTTTATTAAAAACTTACTAGGTTGTTAGCCCTATTTAAGTGCAGATGTTTAATTTATTCCAGTCAATCCCAAAGATAAGGATATAGCTATAATTTTCCTGTAGCAAATAGGCAATTTGAAACTAGGAGAAATTAAGTAACTTATATTGAAGATGGTACAGCTGGGCTTTAAACCCACATCAGGGCTGATGATTGAAACTTGTATCCATGCTAAACTCTATGTGATAGTCTCTCACATGCAGTGACTTCTACACAGTTAATTCAATAAATGAATTTCACTGATTGCTCGTAACCACGCATGAAACTGTCAGGGTGGAAACTAACTCCCCTAATGTAGAGCTAGTCCTGCTTGCTGGCCATGTCCCATTTCCCATCTGATGTGAGCCTATAAGCAGGGATAGCATTGTGTAATAGATTGAAAACTATAGTGTAAGCTCAGTTATCCAAGCAAATCAGGGTTCAAAGATGTTCAATTTGTAAGGGAGGATAAAACCAAAGAGAAATTTTCTATTCCAGCATGTCAGAGCATAAAAGGTAAAGAAAATTTACTTTAGGGAGTCATTTGAATAATGAGACAGTTCAAATCAAGGATGTTCAGATTACTGAGTTTGCAGTGCACTTAATCTTCCGTAGAGGGAGCAGCCCTCTTGAGCCTTTGCTTCAGCAGTGGACACCCTCTCTCAAAATACAGCTCAGCCATGTGCTCCTCTCCAGCTTATTGTATCTCATTCCCAGCCCTTGGAGGGACTCGTATGTTTTTATCACATTTTTATAAGAAAATAATATTCATTATCATTTTTGTAATATTCTAAGTTAAACACTGGCCAAAAACAAAATCCTTTCCAGCTGAGCTCCTTCTCCATGTTGAGATTGTATAATCACTTCCCTTCAACAAAATCCCTAGGAACAGTAACAGCATTAGTGATCCATTGTCCAGATCTTCTTGGGTGATATTTCTGGAGCACAACTCAGTCTCCTGAATGTATCCAGATTGCTCGGTATAGGAGACCATGGAACAGAGATACTCGGACTTTCCCAAAGTGTCAGTCTGGAATTTTATGTATACCTGTCAGGTACCACCCTACAAAACTTAAAGGAATAGGAGAGAGGAATAGGAATTAAAGAATATTATATAGAGAGAATTTGATCAAACCTAAGTTTGGAGAACATAAAAATTCTATGAAGCTGGAGAACTGCCTAGAGATACTATTGGACAAGATCACTAGTCAATATGAAAAATCTAATTGACTAGTAAATGCTGTAATTACAAGATCTTTATAGTACCCTGATAGCGTGTGCACACACACAAGCACATATACCTACACACATGTGAAACCTAATTGACTGAAGTTACACTTGACAAGAAAAGAAGGGGGCACTTCTTAAATGTGCAAAAAGCCAGGAGAAGTCTGCAGGCTAGTGGAAGGATCCCAAAGAGTAGTGTTCGCTGGTGATTTCATAAACAGTGGCTAGATGGAGAGTATTGGAAAACTTAGAAAAGAGCACTTCACGCATTGAAGAGCAAGAAAGATCATTTTAAGAAGAGGACTATGGCAGTCACCGTGTCAATCCACCTGGTTGAGGGTCTTCCTCTCCTTCATTGATACTCCGCATTTTTTAGCATCATGCTATTCTCCAAGGGATAGCTCCTTCTTAGCAACATGCCCGAAGTATATGAGGTGAAGTCTCACCATCTTTGTCTCTGAAGAACACTCTGGCGGCACAGTCTCCAGGACATATTTGTTTGTTCTTTTGGCAGTCTATGAGATGGACTTTTCTCCAACACCAAAGCACTCATCTACAACAGCACAGCTGTCACCCTTATTTATAGTCCAGCTCTCAGTTGAATAACAAGTGATTGAAAAGATCATGGCCTGAATCAGACATATCTTGGTCCTCACCAAAAGCAATCTGCATGCTCAATGCAATCCCAATCCAGATCCTAAATTCGTTTTTCAAGGAGATTAAAAGAGAAATTATTAAATTTATTTGGAGAGGCAAGAGACCCCGGAAAAGCAAAACCCTTCTGAGAAACAAAAATGAGGTTGGAGATAAAGCACTCCCTGACCTCAAAACCTACTACACAGCAGTAGTAACAAAACCAGCATGGTACTGTTACAACGACAAGAACATAGACCAATGAAACAGAATTGAGAACCCAGAAATAAACCCAGCTATCTATGTTCAACTAATATTCAACAAGGAAATCAAAGCTATCAAATGGGGAAATGATAACCTCTTCAACAAATGGTGTTGGTAAAACTGGACTTCCACCTGTAGAAAACTGAAACAGGATCCACATCTTACACCATACACTAAAACAAACTCAAGGTGGGTCAGAGAACTGGGAGTAAAGCCCCAAACCATAATGTTCATAAGAGACAAACTGGGATCAAGCTTAGAAGCACTAGTTCATGGTATAAAGAGACTGCCAAATACAACCAGTAATTCACAATGTGAAGAGGATAAAATTGATGAATGAGATCTTCTAAAGATTAAATCCATGTGTGCATCAAAACCTTTTCCCAGTAGGGTGAAAAGAAAATCTACAGACCGGGGACAAACGTTTAGTAATACCATCTCAGACAAGAGTCTCAGAACAAAAGTTTACAGAGTGCTCCTCTGCCTGCCAAGAAAGATACTGATAACCCAATTACAAACTGAACAAAAGACATGGAAAGAATTTTCACAGAGGCAGATATTTGAATGTCCAACAGACACATGAAGAAATGCTCCAAATAAATGGCAATAAGAAAGATGTAAATCAAAACCACAGTGAGGTACCATCTCACTCCAGTAACAGTGGCAAAGTTTAAAAGGGAGCAAGTAATAAATGTTGAGGAGGATGTGATGAGAAAAGAACTTTTATATATTGTTGGTGGCATTGTAAAATAGTGCAATCATTCTGGAATTCAGTTTGGTGCATCCCACAAGGATAAATATTGTATAAAACCATTATTGTAGAATGAGTGCAAGGATCCAAGAGGAGTGGGAGAGATTGGAAGCAGAAGTATAAGGATGTGTGTGGGGCGGGAGGAAGGGAGGACTAATTACGGGTTGTACAATTTTTGGGTGGGGGATGAGGAAAATTCAAAGAATTTGTTCTTGAAAACAATGTGTTCAAATTTGGTAAATAAACTAATAGAAAATCTTAAAAAAAGCAAAAACACACAAAAAATTTGGAGAGATAGATCCCTGATTATAGAAGACTTTTCAAGTGCAATGAATCTCCTCCCCATTGTATCTTTCCTTTTTGCTGTTCAAGGCTTAAATTTGTTTTTCAACGTTCTCAGCTTGAGAAATGAAGATTGAGCTCTTCCCTTTTTATTCTCCAACTCCAGCTTTCTGCACATTCTATTATAATACTATAGAGCCAAAGGAGAATTAATGTCTTTGAGCTGTGATGCTGGAGAAGAGTATTGAATGTACCATGGACTGCCAAGAAAACAAACATTCATCCTAGAGAGGGTTAAACCAGACTGTTCCTTGGAGGCAAGGATTCTGGGGCTTCATCTGACATACTTTGGACATGTTGTAAGGAGGGACCGGTCCTTGGAGAGGGACATCGTGCTTGGTAGGGTGAAGGGACAGCGCAGGAGGGGAAGACCCTCTATGAGATGGATTGATTCAGTGACTGGGGTAATTGGGATGGGTGTGTCAGAGGCAGTGCGATTGGCACAGGATAGAGGCGGGTTTAGGGCTGTTGTACATAGGGTCGCTATGCGTTGCAAATAACTAGACGGCACATAACAACAACAACAAGAACCAAAGAGGAAGAAATAGAATTTTTTTACCAAATTTCATAGTTTGAAATTGTCCAAACATGCAATCAAGATACGTTAATTATAGTTGGTGACTTGAATGCAAAAGTAGGAAGCGGTAAAAAAAAGAATAGTAGTTGCAAAATATGATGATAAAAATGAGGTTGGAAATAGAATGATCAAATTTTGTATTTTCTATGATTTTTTTTCATTAGAAATACTTTTTTAAATTACACAAATAACATCTTTACATATGGACCTCACCTGATGGGCTGCATAGGCATCAGATTGTCTACATCTGTGAAAGAATTGTTTGGAGACGCTTACTCTCAGCAGTCTAAACCAGGCCAGGCACAGACTGTGAGACAAACCATCAATTACTCATGTACAAGTTCAAAATGAGGCTAAAGAAAATGAAAACAAGTCCATGAGAACCAAGATATCTTGAATCTATTCCATTTGAATTTCATTTTATTTTAGTTTTAGCTAATGCCTTTGATATAATAATAAAAATAGATTTAAATGGTCCCTCATAGGCCTTTCCACCCCCCCCCCTTTTTTTAAAAAAATTCTATAGTGCTTTACTTAGCTTGGAAGGAGGAGTGGCACCCACTTCAGTAATAGCTTGCCTCCGGGAACCCTATGAACCTAGAGAGAGGATGAAAGTCACCCAAGCATCGAGGACTCGCCTTCATAGGGTCGCTATGAGTTGCCTGTGACTCGACGGGACTTAACAACAACATACTGATTTACTTACAAAGTTCATACACACGGTTTTTACACAAGATCTTTCCTTCTTCCTTTACCCACCCCTTACTCCACCCATCAAATTGTGCCACCCTATGATTAAGCTGTCCCCCATCCTCACTGCTCTGCTCCACCCTACCCACCTTGGATCCTCATAATCACTCTACAATAATGATCTTATGCAGTATTTGTCCTTATGAGATTGAGTTAGTTCACTTAGCATAATGCTCTCCAGTCCCTCCCAAGGTAAGTAGTAATTGAAAAAATAATCGCTCCTGTGTGCTGAATAGCATTTCATTATGTGCATATATCATAATTTCTCAATCCATATCATTGTGGTTGGACATTTGGGCTGTTCCCATGGTCTTGCTATGGTGAATAATGCTGCTGGGTACATTGGTGTACAAGTTCTTATTTTCACAGGGTATATTCCAAACAGTGGAGTTACTGGGTCATATGGAATTTCTAAGTTCAACTTTTTGAGGAAACGGCAAACTTCCTTCCAGAGTGGCTGCACCATTTTACAATCCCACCGACAATGTAGTAGATTTCCTATCTTTCCACATCCTTTCCAACCTTTATTACTTGCTGTCCTGTTAAATTTTGCCACTGCTACTGAGGTAAGATGGTATCTCTGTGGTTTTGATTTGCATCTCTCTTATTGTCAGTGATTTTGAATGTTTCTACATGTGTCTGTTGGCCATCCGAATCTCCTCCTATGTGAAAGGTCTTTCTGTATCTCTTGCTCATTTCATAATTATATTATCAGTCATTTTCTTCTAGAGGACAAAGAGGATTCTGTAAACTTTTGTTATGTGGTCCTTGTCTGTGATGGTATTGCCAAATGTTTGTTCCCAGTATGTAGGTTTTCTTTTCACCCTGTATGAAAAAAAATTTTATGAGCACAGACATTCACTCTTTAGTAGGTCTCATTCATTAATTTTTATCCTCTTCAGATTGTGCATTTTGGGTATATTTGGCAGTCTCTTTATACTGTAGATTAGGCATTCTAAGCTTGATCCAAGTTTATCTCTTATGAACTTTTTGGTTTGGAGCTTTATTCCCAGCTCTCTGATC
>NW_006399761.1:29106168-29142199 GCF_000299155.1 Elephantulus edwardii | reverse complement strand
AAACATTAAGAGAAAATTTATCACCAAGTCTATTTTAGTTCAAAATATAAAGAAGGAACACTTCCAGAGACAGTCTATGAAACAACCATAACCCTAATACCAAAACCAGGCAAAGATATTACCAAAAAAAAAAATCCCTACAGACCAATATCTCTCATAAACATAGACACAAAAATCCTTAACAAAATTCTTACCATTAGAATCCAAAAGCACATCAAAAAAATACTTCATCATGACCAAATCAGATTTATAAGAGGTATGCAAGGATGGTTCAACACAAGAAAAAACAATCAAGTTAATTCACCACATTAACAAAGCAAATAGCAAGAGCCATATGACCCTAGCTTGATGCAGAAAAGGCATTTGATAAATTCCAACACCCATTCCTGATTAAGTCAGTTAGCAAAATTGTAATAGAAGGTAATTTCCTCAACATAGTGAAAAGTATATATGCAAAAGCAAGAGTCAATATCATTCTCAAAGGAGAAAGATTAAGAGCACATTTTTTTTTGTGAGCAAGGACCAGACAAGGATGTCCATTTTCACCACTTCTATTCAATATTTTCTTGGAAATACTTGCTAGGGAAATACAATAAGAGAAGAAAATGAAAGGCATCCAGATCAGCAAAGAGATGGTTAAACTGTCACTATATGCAGATGACACGATAGTGTACACAGAAAACCCCAAGGATTAAAAAAAAAAAGACCAAACTGTTAGAGCTAGTAGACCAATTTAGCAGAGTGACAGAATATAAGATCAATATCCAAAACTTAGTGGGATTCCTATACAGTAAGAAAGATAACTCAGAGAAGGAAACCAAGAAAGTAATACCATTTACAATAGCCAATCACAAATTGAGATACTTGGGAGTGAACTATACAAAGAAAACTACAGAACATTTTTTGCAGACACAATAAAAGACCTAAATAAATGGAAAAATATTTCCGATTCATGGATAGGATGACTCAATATTGTGAAAATTACAATCCTACAAAAGCAATCTACATGTTTGACACAATTCCAATACAGATACCAAATTCATTTTTGAAGGAGATTGAAAAGGAAATGGTTAAGTTTATTTGGAAAGAGACCCCAAATAAGCAAAGCACTTCTGAAGAACAATAATAAAATGAGAGGCATAGCACTCCCTGATCTCAAACCTACTACAAGCAATAGTAACTATCTGAATTTCAAGATCATCTTAAGAATTGGTTTGAAGGATTGAACACCTATGATCAATTACCAGATAAGTAATGGGATGATATCAAGGATATCATTGCAAAGGTAGAGTAGAAAGAAAAAGAAAAAACTGTCAGCAGAGGCTCTAAAAATTGCGCTAGAGTGTTGAGAAGCCAAAACAAAGGAGGAACATGCTGAAGTAAAAGAGCTGAACAGAAGATGTCAAAGTGAAGCTTGAGAGGAAAAAGCAAAGATGCTGTAACATTAATCTAACTGAAAACCTTTTTTACAATATACTGGGAATAGTATATGCATGGAAAATAACAAACTAGGAATATCTATAGCATATCAAATAGTTGAAAAGATACTAAATGTCTGTCTAATATTCTTACCCACCCCGCAACCAAGGAGCTTCCTTGCTCTCTTTTATTTAAAAAAAATTGTGATTTTAATGAAAGTTTACAGAAACTTGGATTTCCATTCATTTGTTGTTACACATTTTTATCCCTACCCCTGCCCCCATTTTTCTTTTCTCTTTAAAATAATTTTTCTTACTATTAATTCAGACAAAAAAAAACAGTCTTGGACATACCATGGACCACCAGGAAAACACACAGGTCTGTCTTGGAGAGGGTGAAAACAAGCTTCTCCTTGGAGGCTAAGACTTTGAAGCTCTGTATCACATACTTTGGGCATGCGGCCAGGAGAAACCCGAGCCTTGGAGAAGGACATCATGCTCGGAAGGGTGGAGGGACAGTGCAGGAGAGGAAGACCCCAGATGAGATGAACTGATACAGTAACTGGGGCAATGGGAGTTGTTGTGTCAGAATCAGTGAGACTGGTTCAGGACAGGGAAGGTGACTTGATGGCACATAACAACAACAACAATTAATACAGACTGAGTGTGTAACTCACTTGTCAAAGATTTGTGTCACACCTTCCCTAGTTCTGTACATACACATACAGAGAGAGATATCAAGAGAGAGGGAGACAGAGAGACAGACAACCAGGGAGAGAGAGAAAGAAAAGACTGACTGATGAAGCTCAATACTACTTTGGCAAAAACGTCTGTGGAAATAGCAGTAAAAAAATAAAAATAAAAAACAACCCACAATGCATTGGGAAAATCTGATGTCAAAGATTGCTCCAAAGGGCTGAAGAACAAGGATATCAGTTCAAAAACCACTGTGTGCTGATCCAGTGCAACGATTCTTTTCAATTACATCCTCTGCATCTGAAAATTTGACAATGAATAAGGACAGAGAAGAATTGATATCTTTGAATTGCGATGTTGGAGAAGAATATTGAATATTATATGGGCTGTCAAAAAGCAATCAAGTCTATCTGGAAAGAAGTGCAAATAAGGTACTCCTTATTTGTCAAGGATGGTGAAACTTCATCTCACATGCTTTGGGTTTGTTTGTAGGAGGGGCTAATCATTGTAAAAAGACATGAGAAAGAAGACAATCCTCAGTGAGCTGGACTGGCACCGTGACTCTAAGAAGGGCACTCATAACCATTGGGATCTTGTTGGGGATCTCGAGGAGAGTACAGGATAGGACGAGATCCCAATCTACTGCTCATTGGGTTAGTATGAGCCGTAGATGAGTTGGTGGCAGCTAACAATAACAAAACTACAAGAAAGAAATGGGTGGTGAGCAGTGGTATCTCCCCTGGAACTATTCCCATAGTCTAAATTATGGATTTTCTTATTCAGAGAAAAGATCAGAAAGAGGAACACGGGGAGAAGGAAGGGCAGGGAAGAGGAGCACAAAGGGCATTAGGAAAACATGGAAGAGGAGGAGAAGGAACGTGTGGGAAGATACGGCAAGGAAAAATCTGCCTCTTGATGTTTGTTCTGTACAAAGATACAACCCATCGTTTACTTTTCCTTCAATTTAGAGAGACGATGAAAACTTTGTTTTTAAAAAATTTTGATAAAATGAATTTGATAATTTATTTAGGTGTAATTGTATATATTTTAAGTTTTAACTTTTATTATGATTTGAATGCAAGTTTATGGAACAAATGAGTTCTTAATAAAAATCCTATTAGTTTTAAGATAATCAAAGTTCTTACAGTGAGAGGGGAAAAAACTCACTATAAATAATGCTAAAGCTTCTCCTTTACTTTGCGCTATGAAAAGGGATCTTTTGAGCATCTCTTTAGGGATAGGTTACAACGTTCCTCTTGGTCATAATGAACTATTAGAAAGAAATGTGTAGTCCTTGAAGAGCAGGAGATAAAAGGAATGTGGAGGCCCCAGGATGAAAAGTAGCAGAGATACAAAAAGCAAAGGTCAGCTTCAGAAAGTGAAGGGTCAGCCAGGTGTTTCCTGGAAGAGTCAACTCCCTTCAGTCAAATCTGTCCTGACACATAGAGCTCCTCCGTCAGGTTTCCGCGACTGGAAGTATCAACAGGAGCAGACTGCCTCATCTTTCTCACGTAGAGCAGTTGGTAGACTTGAATTCCCAAGCTTTAACTCAGCATCCCAACTCATTGTGACATCAATACTATTAACACTAGAAATGGACACTTCAGGATAGAGATGTCTGCTGTTTTCCTACATGCCATGCAACGAGGCATGTTTGATCCTTGTGATCATCAATGTGTTAATGAAAACCTGTTTCTTACACTGACCTTTTAGTGACACTGTGTGGTATTAACAGATAGGAAATGCCACTACTGCAGTAGAGCCGAGAAGGGATTTGTAGCTTCCACGTATCAATCTACTTAAAGACTAACAGATGCCAGCAGCATTATTTTGAGGGAAGGCAGCCGTTCTGTACATCTAGGGGTGTAAAAATCTCTGAAATTCAAAGCTAGCTGACAAGGATCATTGAAAACAGTGACAACAGAACAGCAGACCCTATGTGAACTGATTCTAGGAAAATATGCAAGACAAACTTTCCTTTTCCTAAATACAAAGGAGGGATTATGGAACGGGGGAGAAATAGACTAGATTCGGTTAATATGTGACTTTGGACTAACCAGATGGCAGATAATTGAGTTATAATTCATCTAGTAAGTGTTTATTGAGCACCTGTTACATGGCAGGCACTATGCCAGGTGCTATGGATATAAAATCCAATTACACTAACAGTCTCCTCAAGAAGTGTACATCTAGAGAAGAAGGCGTGCACTTGGATCAGCAATTATCCAACAGTGATATGAACAAGATGATGATTATAATACTGAAAACAGCTATCACTTATCTGATGTTTATTCTGTGCTTCATTTTGAGCTAAGTGTTGTTTATGCTCTACAACATTTATCTTTCCTTACGTTTCCAGTGTGTATCTTTGATTCAAAGTGAAAAAAAAATATTTTTACTAGCCTTATCTTAAAGATTAGAAAATGAGATTTAGAGGTTATAAAATTTTTCTAATGTTTATGATGTTTTTCTAAAGAGATGTGTGTGTGTATATATAAATATCATATATAGCTGTTGTTAAGCACCATTGAGTTGGAACAGACTCATTGCTGACCCTCCAGTGTTTTCATTGACAGTTAAACACATCAGATGAGATTGTCTTTTTCCTGTGAGTCAACTGGTAGACTCAAAGCATATGCCTCTGGGATAAAGGCACGAATTCTTACCATTAAACCACAAGGGGTGTGTGTGTGTGTGTGTGTGTGTGTGTCAGAGAGAGAGATCGCGCTTCTATAATTTGAGAAAAATATTGTCTCTCTATTTCACTTGGATCCACAATCAACATCTATAGTAGCAGCAATCAAAAGATCCAAAGGTGTATTGTTCTGGGAAAACCTACTGTCAAGGGCAGTACTGTTCAAGACCAGACATATTTCTTTCTGTTTTATGTGGAGTCCTTCTGAGTCAACCATATAGACAGAACCAACAACTGATTCAACTCTCGAAATTTTCTTTTTCATCAGTATTGTTGTTGTTGCTGTGTACCATAAGTCAGAACTGACTCACAGTTGACCCTCCAGCAGGTTTTCAGAGGCAGTAAGTTGCGTGGAAGGAGACTGCCTACCCTTCTACTACAGAATATCTGATGGATTTGAACAATGTGTCTTTGGGATTGCAGTGCAGCCTCTTACCAGTAGATCACCAGAGCATGAGTAGTGGGTGAAAAGCAATTTAAACACTTGGTCTTGAAAGTGTTGTTTGTTTGTATTTTTTAATTTATTAATTTTAATGAAAGTTTACAGAGACTTAGGGTTTCCAGTCATTCATTGTTGCACTTTTCTCCCTGCCCATCCCTGTCCCCCCCCCATTCACTCTTCTCCTTGAAAAGAAAAAGAAAACTCTTTTATTATTATGCAATCCCTCCCCCCAAGTCCACTCCACAATGCAGCCTTCACTCTGGACTTCTGTAATGACAAGAATACCCATTCATATATCCCTTTTAAACAGTTCTCTCTCTCATCTGTTTCAGTGAAATATACATCATTCCTCCCCTCTTTTTCTGTCTTCTCTCAACCCTGATGTCAGTTCTGTTTTACAACAGTGGCCCCATGCGATATTTGTCCTTTTGTGACTGAGATATTTCACTCAGCATAATGTCCTCCAGGGTCATATTTCATGAGTTCTTTGTTGTTCAATGTTACATAGTATTCCATTGTGTGACTATACCAGAGCTTCTCTATCCATTTGTTTGTTGATGGACACTTAGGTTGTTTCCAGCTCTTTGCTATTGTGAACAAAGCCACAATAAACGTGGGTGAGCATCTATCTGCTTGGATGGCAGTTATGGTTTCTTTAGAGTAAATTCCGAGTAGTGGAATTGCTGGATCAAATGGTATTTCTATTGGCCACTTTTTGAGAAAGCGCCATACCACCTTCCATAGTAGTTGTAACATTTTACACTCCCACTTACAGTGAATAAGGGTTCCAGTTTCTCCACAACCTTGCCAGCATTTGATGTTTGCTATTCTGTTAAATTTTGCTGTTCTTACTGGGGTGAGATGATATCTCATAGTTGTTTTGGGTCTTGAAAGTTTTAAAGAAAGATATTTGATTTGACTTTAAATATGAGGAATATTTTCGTGGAGAATGTCAGTGAGCATGTAAAGTGGGATAGGATGTGTAGACAGGTCATAAAGAGAAAGCTCAGTGAGTGTCATTTCATGGAGATACAAAGCACACTGGTTTGTTGGGAGTGCTTTAGCTTGGTTGGAGTATGGACATGGGAGTAGGAAGGAGGCATGAAATACATGAAATATGAGTCAAGAAAAGTAAATTGATTTTAATCAGAAGGTTGGGTTTGTCAAGGTAAGGCACTTGAACTATGTTATATTGTTTTTATTAACTCCCTCTGAGCTAGTTCTGATTTGTAGTAACCTTATGCATATATTTTATAAGTATGAAATCATCTACAAACCTATGGAAGCATCTTATGGAACAGATCAATTTGATCAGATGATTGGAAATACTCTGTCAATGTAGGAGTGATGAGAGTGGGTGGAAAGAGAAGATTAATGAAGCACAAGTGGGAAGGTGATGCTCTCGTTGGTTTGACCCCATGGAGCATGGCAAGAAATGGAACAGAGCAAGCTTAGTAGGGAGCAAGAGAGTAAATCAAGAAAACAACTGTCTTTTAAATTGATTTATGAAGAATTGTATCTTTATACCATTACCACTGGGAAAACAGAATAACAAGTTCACAGGAAATTATAAATTCATCTTTGAATCATACCTTGAAACCTGGTTTATTCCCTAGCACATCTACTCATTGTTCCAACAGATCCCTAGCTTGAGACCAGAAAAGGAAAATTAGCCCAAGAAGCTCCTGTTGAGAGGTTGGAAGCTTATGTTCTAGGGTCAAGCTTCTGATATTTAAACTCTACCTCTAACCTTTGTTATCTATTTCTTCCTGAGAAATTTTTAACCAAAATTAGTTTTTCTTATCTGTAAAGTGAGATTAATACTACTACTCTCTTTATAAAGCTAGTTTGAAGATTTTCTAACATAATAAACACAGGATATTTAGAACTTTCCCCAGTGGGTGGAAGAAGTTCCCAATTATTTTCTAGATAACCATGGACCTGATTTCTGGGGGTTCTTATCTTCCTGCCAAGAAGGAACGTTGGCTGTCTGAATCTGAAGCCAAGGTCCTTTGGCATGAGAAAACATTTTCCAAGAGTTCACTGGACTCTCCAGCTGTCTCGCGGAGGACTCAGCTCTCTTCCTGTAGAAGAACAGGAAACACTTCCTTGGCTCCAGCGTACTTGCTATGTCTTCTCACCAGCGATGAATTCCAGGCTTTTGGACCATCTTCAGAGCCTTCTTTCCCACCGAGCTGAACAGTAAAGCTAAATACAAGTGTAGTCTAATCAACAAAAGAAAGGCAAATGGAAACCAGCCTTCTAAATGTGTGTTGGGCAGTGAGAAATATCCATAAGCTGTTTACACTGGGAAATTTTCTACTTTCTTCCATTAGCTAATAAAATAGAACCTAAGAAAACATTTAACCTGAAGCATGTAGCCGCACTTTTGCAACCTCCAACTTTACATTATGCCTTGGGGAGTCCACAGTTCAATGCTTGATTAGTAACCAGTAGCTCAGAAGGAGAAAAGACCTAGTTATCTGCTCCATAGATTGATGTTGTTATGTGTCAAGTTCACTATGACTCATAGTGACCCTATGAACAAAGGTTTTGAACATCGCCCTATCCGGAGCCAACTTCACTATCTCTGAAACACTTGACATTGTTGCTACAGTCACTGTGTCAACAAAAAAATCTGTAAGTGCACTTCCACTCTGATTCGTGAGGTCACTATGCATACACATTTACTTGACTGGGCCAATAACAACAACGATCTACTTGCCAGTTCAAAATTTCCTTCATCTGTGGTTTGAGTCTCTTCATAAGCAATTAACTGCCGCTGAAAACCTGTTGGAGGGTAAGCTAAAAGGTCAGTTCCTATTCAATGGTATACAGCAACAACTACAAGTTGTTGTTGTTATTGTTGTGTGCCATTGAGTTATCTACGACTCAAAGTCTATGTACAACAACAGCTCTGAAGTCTGCCCTGTCCTGAGCACTGATTCTGGCACACCTACCCCCATTGCCCTGGTTATTAATCCATCTCATCTGGGGTCTTCCTTTCCTGCGCTGTCTCTCCATCCTTTCAAGCATTATGTCCTTCTTCAAGGACGGAGATCCCTCTTGGCCACATACCCTAAGTGTGTGAGAAGGAGCTTCAAAATCCTAACCTCCAAATCATAAACTTGTTTTCACCCTCTCCAAGATAGTTTTCTTGATGGTGCATGGTATGTTCAAGACTCCTCTCCAGCACCACAATTCGAAGTGGTCATAAGATGAGTTTGAAGCTTTGGAGGGAGGTTTTAGAGGACAAAGAAATCCACTAAGTGTCTAGATCAATGTAAGGAATGCAGATAAAGGTAAGAGTATGGAAATCCCTTAGTGTTATCAGAAAGAACTGAGGAAATGAATTCATGCATTCAATAGTGGTGGTGAATTCACCATCATCTGTAACAAACAAATAAGTCCTAGAAGAAATAAAATCAGAATGCTCACCAGAAGCGAGGATGATAAGCATAAATCTTGTTTACTTTGGACATAACACCAGAAAAATGCAAACATTAGAAAATGATACCATGTTTTGAAAAAAGAAGGTCAGCAAAAGTGAAAGAAATGGAGGGTCAGGTGAAACAAGACAAATTTTCATAGCAAAGGGTTGACAGATTATTCACAACAACAAACTCATACAATCATGGACTCAACAGCCATGAAGATGACACAAGATCAAGTAATGCTCCCTTCTGAAACACAGTGATGCATCACGAGTTGGAACTAACTCAAGGACAATGAAGAACCATTGTGGTTGTTGTTGTTGATTGCCTTCAAGTCGAACATGACTCATAGCGACCTATGAACAAAAGGCCGGAAGCCCCTCTATAACTATCGACATTTATCAAAGTTTGTAGAGTTTCTGGAGTCATGTTATTTAGGAAGTGAATGCCAAGCCTGCTTAGTTACAGGTAAAATTTGCACGAGAAAACCTACATAGGAACAACACAGTTCTGTAGCTACCATGCCAAGCACTCAGTTTTATCAGAAATCCATGACATTATTTGGCATTGATGAATTGTCAGGGGGGGGGGAAAAACCCAAAAGGAATGATCAGTGGTAACCTAGTAGGTAAGGAGTTGCACTGTTGTTGTGAATGGAGTTTAATTTCACACACACACACACACACACACACACACACACACACACACACACACATAACAATAATTTTTAACATTTCTGATTTACAGAGAGTAATTCACCAGAGAGGATAATGCTTGTTCTTCATTTAGCCAAAGATATCAGAGTCAAAACTAGAAAAGAAGCCTACAGCAAATGAAGTATACCATGCCTCTGACACGACTTCCATTCTTTTACTTTCACATTATCTGTACCCTGGACAGCACAATCAGACAAAAGTGCTGCACAGGCTGGCTGAGCCACCGTAAGAAATCTTCCATACCAAAAAAATTAACACTAGCACACCACAGCTATGATCAACTAAGCCAAATATGAATGAGCAGTAAGGCAGGTGTCTGCTTCCAATAGTGACCATGTTAAAAAAAAAGAAACAAACAAACCCATAGGGACATTCACTATACAAGGGTGACTGTATCAGCTGAAGAGTCTCTATGCATTTGCCTTCACCTCATGGCAAAACACCTGCGCAAATCATTTGGGCCACAATGTGCCCTTGAGGATATTATTGTTCTCTGATTTCTGCCCACAGATGTCAATATCTATTTCCAGAATTGGAAACAGAGATTATGAAGTCTTTCTGTGATAGCAAAGCCATTGTGTAGGTGTACTACCTCTCATAGTCACAATTCCATTCTCATAGGTGAGAACACCTCATTAATGGCACATCTTACAGTTGGAATTGACTATTTCAGCTCTCGATTGTCATCACTCTGCTTATGAACATATACAGTCACTTTTAAGGCTCCACAGCCTTACAGCTTAATCACTCTAGCTCAGAGTCTACAATATATTCCAATATAAAAACATCACTCAAATGCTGCACTGCTATATCCATTCCTGTACTGTTTCTTATGGCAAGAGAAATGCTACAAGAGTAATCATACTGGCATGACCTAGAGCTAGCCAATGACTAGGGATGAGAGAAGAAAAAGAATAAAAATCCATGCCTTTGAATTGTGGTGCTGGAAAAGAGTATTGGACATACTTTGGACTGGCAAGAGAACAGAAAGGTCTGTCAGTTCTGATGAAGTGAAACCAGATTGTTTCTTAGAGGTAAGAATATTGAAACTCCATCTCACATACTTCAGGCATTATGGTGCCAATTGACACTTGATTGTGCTCTTGTGAAATCTATAGACAAGGAAGTATTGTACAAACAGAGCAAGGGAACACTGCATGGGTCAAAATTAAGAAAGGAATGTGTCAGGTATATATCATTTTTCTACACATTTTCAATCTATATGTAGTACAGATCACTTGGAAAACTGGACTATATGAAGAAGAATGTGACATCAAGATTGGAAGAATATTCACCAACAACCTACGTTATGCAGATGACACAACCTTGCTCTCCAAAACTGAGAAGGACTTGAAGCTTTTGCTGAAGAAGGTTAAGGATTACAGACATCAATGTGGATTGCATCTCAACATCAAGAAAACAAAGATTCTCACCACTGGGACAATTGGCAGCATCATGATAGAAGGAGAGATTGAGGTTGTTAACAATTTCATCTTACTTAGATCCACCATCAGCTCTCTTGGCATCAGCAGTCAGGAAATCAAAAGACAAGTTGTTTTAGATGATAATTATCAAATAAATTTTAAAGCTCTTTCCAAATGTATATGAAAAACATGGACGTAAACAACTTAAAACTCACTATAGCTTCCAATTGTTATTATTGTCATTTCATCTTTCAAGGACTATTTGTTGATGTCCCGAGTTTTTGTATAGAAAGCCCCCCTCTTTTTTCCCCGACCAGTGTTAATCATTGGCTAAACAAAAAGAAATGGTACATGCATAACGTTCCATAACATCCTAGGTTAGGAATATTATTCTATACAAACAGGTAACCTAGCCTCTTACAAAGAATATCACATAATAAGTATCTACTTGTACAAATGGGTATTACAAAGATTTGAACATTCCTATAAGACAGAATGGCAGAAATAAGGACATGGGAGATCATAGAGAGGGAGAGCAATACTAGTTAAGGTATAAATGTATCATCTTTCTCAAGAAATAGATCGAAAACTAAATGACTTCAAATGTAAAGCAGCTTGTTATTCTTTGTCCAGAAATAGGTAGGCTTCTGGAGGCAAATGAAAATTCTACTCCATGAAGCCAGTAATGTTTCTGGTTCCTTCTACCTTATTTACCCATTTGTTGCCTAATCACCAGTATAAATGCTACTTTCCAAAGCAGAGATAAGATGAAAGAAAATAATTAAAATACGTATGGTTTAATTTTAAATTGATATAGGCATTATTGTACACATCCCTTCCACTCACATCTCAATGACTGAAATGAAACACACGTACTTTCAAGGAAACCCGGTAAATACTGTTCCTGATGATACCATTGTGTTGTCCCAACCTATCAGACTTGTAGAAACCTCATATAAAACAGAATAAAGCCCTGTCTGATCCAGCCTCTCCTCACAATCTCTTCTGTATTTAAACCTATTGTTACAGTCGCTGTGTTAATCCACCTCATTGAGATTCTTCCTCTCCATTGTTGACTCTCAACTTTTCCAAGTGAGATGTATCTTTTTTTTTTCTTCTGAAGAGTAGCACCTTCTGACCACATATTCAGCTAATAAGAAATTTCATTATGGAAAGAGAATATAGATAGAAGGACAATTGCCAGTATCTACTGCAGTGTTAAAACTCACATTTTGGAAAGTGGCATATGATCAAAAATCATCAGTAATTTTGGAATAATTACACTGAAGGCATTGACAACAAAAATAAGGACCCGGGAATTGATAGAATACCAGTTGACATGTTTCAACAAAGAAATGCAACCCCAGACATATTCACTAGCCTTTGCTATGAAATTTGGAAGACAACTACAATTAGACTGACTAGTTGACTAGAAGGCATCCATATTGGCTCCTATTCCCAAATAGGTAATACAATATAATGTGGAAATTTTAAAATAATAGAATTAATGTCACATGTGATTAAAATACCGGTGAATATTGTTTAAAATTATTTAAAAACAATATGTCAACAAAGAACTGCTATAAATTCAAATCAATTCAAAAGGGGCCTGGCATAAGATCTATTGTTGCTGATGTCACATAGACCTTGGATGAAATCAGAGACTACAGATATTTGTGTTTTGGTGACTATGCAAAGGCATTTGATTTTGTGGAACATAACAGATCTTGACTAATATTGAGAAGGAAGAAAATTCCAAAACACTTAATTGTGCGCATGTGAAATTTATGTACTGATCAACACAAATCAAATGTTTCATCTTTTATTTGAAAAAGAAACAGACAAACAATAAAACAATAAAAACGTGTAGGAAATATTGAATAGTCAAAATCAGGAAAGATATGCATCTGTACTATTTAATCTGTAGGTGGAACTAATAATTTGAGAAGGTGGACTGTATGAAGAAGAATGTTCCATTAGGATTGGAGGGAAACTCATAAGAAACTTGTATTATGCAGATTATACATTTTACTTACAGAAAATGAAGAGGACTTGAAACATTTGTTACAGAAGGGCAAAGCACAGCAGTCTTCAATGCTGTCACATCTCAAGAAGATAAAGTCCTCATCAGTGGATTAATAGGCAGCATCATGACAGATGGAGAGAAGATTGAAGTCGTCAAGGATTTCATCTTACTTGGATCCGTAATCAACACCCATGGTGGTGACATGCTGTCAGGGACCTTTCCACAGCGCTCAAGATCAAGGATGCCATTTTAAAGACTAAAGTACACATGATCCAGGCTATGTTGGTTTTTGGGTGTGCTTTTTTTTTCAATTGCTTCCTATACATCTGAAAGTTGAACACTGAATAAGGATGACTCAAGAATTCATTCCTCTAACTTGTGATGTTAGAGAAGAGTATATTGCATGAATTGTCAAAAGAACAAACAAGTCTATGTTGGAGGAAATACAACCAAAATGCTCCTTAGAAGCAAGGATGGTGACATCTCATCACACATAGTTTCGTCATGTTGTCAGAAGGGACCAGTGTTTGGGAAAAGATGTTAAGCTGGGACAGGTAAAAGGTGAGAGAAAGTGAGGAAAACCTTTAACAAGATGGATTGACACAGTGACTGTAACAATCAGAGATGGTGACAGCACAGACTAGGGCACAATTCAGACCTGTTGTTCATGGGATCACTGTGAGTCATAGTTGATTTGATGGCTCCAAACAATAACTGCAGTGTTTGAGGAATCTTGGGTAACTCTAGTTTAATACCTGAGCAGTAGTAAAAAAAAATATGTTTCCAAGATTATTTTGTCTCACTTTCAAGCATTGCCTTCATATTGGAACCTGCTTGTAGCTGATCTTCCAGGGAGGTTTTAGGGTACTGTAAAACACAAAGGCAAAGATACGGCAAATATTAAAACAAACAGGTGCATCGCTTAAAAATGTTTTTGCTCTTGCTGCTTCCACTAAGGCAAATATAGCACGTTGTTGTTAGGTGCCGTCGAGTCGCGACCCCATGAAGGAGAGTCCTCAATGCTTGGGTGTCTCTTATCCTTTCTCCAGGTTCATAGGGTTTCCGGAGGCAAGCTATTACGGAAGTGGATGCCACTCCTCCTTCCAAACCTGTTTTAATCTGGGAGCAACATTAGGAGCATCAAATCTGAACCATGCCCTGTTCTGTGCCATCATCATCATCATCTCTGCCACTCTTGAACCCATTATTACAGTCACTGTGTCCGTTTATCTCATTGATTCTCTTCCCCTCCTTTGTTGACCCCTCACTTTTCTGAACATGATATCTTTCTTCAAGGACTAGATCCTCCTAATAACATGTCCAAAGTATGTGAGACCAAGTTTTACCATCCTTACCTCTGAGGAGCATCCTAAATGCACTCTCCCCAAGATAGTATACTAAGTCAAAACCAAATCCATAGCTATCAAGTCAATCTGACTCATGGTGACTCTATGTGTTACAGAATAAAACTTCTCTTTAGGGCCTTCTTGATTATAATATCTATGCGAGCAGATGACCAGGCCTTTCATCCATAAAAAATGTGTACACGAACCTGTCAAAGCCATTATTTTCAGATACAATAATATTTTCATGCCTAAGAAATATACTTGCCTCATATACTTTGGACATGTTGCTAGAAGGGGCTATTCCTTGGAGAAGGACATGATGCTGGGAAGGGTGGAGGGTCAGTGAAGGAGAGGAAGATGCTTGTCCAAGTGGATTGATGTGGTGACTGCTGTATCAAGAAGTGTGAGGATACAAGAGGGTTCAGATCTTTTGTTCATGGGTTTGCTATGAGTCATGCTCAACTCAACAGCTCCTGTCAACAACGACAACAAGAAATATTCATATCTAAGACAAAGAAAATCAGGGTTCTGTTTAAAATATAGTCATCGTAGAGAGATGGCTAGATATTCTGTTCTATTATTTTCTATCAAAGCAATTGATCATTAAAAAGGTCTAATTAAAATGCATTATATACGTGTCTAGGAAGTAAAGAACAACACTCTCAGGCTGAAAGAAATAAGGAATCCTATGTGATACTTTTCATATATAGTTTACTTATATTAATAGAAAGCTAAGCACATTGTAAATCACAATGTATGCAATTTGGGGTTTACTTCCACCACTTGTTGAGTCAAATTGGGCTCTACTGCAAAGTTACAGGAGAGAAAGGCAAACACAGGACAAGATGAGGTGGACAATGTAAGGTAACTTTCTATTTCACCATAGCAAACAGGGCTTTTACATGCTCTACCTGACATCAAACTTTAAGATAATTATCAAAGTCTAGAACATCCAACTCAAATCAAAGAGCCACTATTACAACCCTCAAGCGAGACTGGCTTTGAAATGTCCCAGATTCTTCTTTTCTGACACAAGTTCACCTCTGATATTTCATCAGCAATTGGATATGGCAACTCCTTGTAAACGAGCCAACAGCAAGTAATGTCAGCTTGATGCTGATGGTGACGGCTGTATCTCAGTCTGGTACATACTGCAGACAGGTTAACAGCCCTCCTGGCAGCCATAGGCATTTCCTGGACATGCTGATGCTCAAGAACTATATGTGAGTCTCTCTACTTCCTGCCCCCATTAAGTAAGAATGTATTGGAAGATTAGCCAGCAGGTGACAATTGTGGTGTTGTCATGACAGATTTTTAGCGTCATACTCAGAAGCCCAGCTGCTCTATGGTGACCCTGCTTTGACAAGCTCCATTGGCAGCTGGTTAAATGTGTTGCTCTTGGCAAGTACCCACCAGCTGTTCCCACCTGTGGTCACATGCAGGATCTGCCAATTATGCTTATTAGATCTATAAATCTGAGGCATAATCCGACCTGTTAGAGAGCCTCATGCCTAGTATGTGAGCACAAAATTTAGCAAATCTCCTTATAATATGTGACTATTCTGTCCTGTTTCTCACTGTTTTCTCTTATATCCATGTAAACATGTTTGATCAAGAAGCTAATAAATTGGTGAGGTCATTCTACTGCAAAACAGCAGACACTTAACAGATAGGAACCTCACAGCCACAGGTCTCCTGCTCAAAGCCATTCATTCACGAACTCATTACTTTCAGTCTCTCACTTTTTGACTTCTTTCTCCAGACGGCAATTTAAGTCATTGGATCTGCCATCTGCAAAAGTCACAGAAGACGCAGTGCAAGGAATGCACAGAGAAGTCATCCTGTCATATTGTTACATCTCCCAAGCTCCAAATCAAATCCATTGCCTTGAATCTATTCTAGCTTGTATAGCAAGATGGTAGGACTGAGAAAACTGCCTACTGGATTGCCTTTATAGAAGTAGACTGCCTCATCTCTTCCCTCAGCAGCAGTGGCATTGAACTCTCAGTCTTTCAGTTAGCAGCCAAACACTTTTCCGAAACATAGAAGGTATGCAACATGAATCATTTTGCCTTCCCTTCTCCTCTCTGTCTTCTGCCCAGATAGTATCTACAAGTTCTTTACCGATTTAAGTGGGAAATGAATTAAATACTGTGCTTTCTCAGGATCCATCCAGTTTTATTGTAAAAGATCCCAAAGTAATTGACACAGCTTCCCTTGAACCTGTGTGAGGAACCCTCGCTCAGCGGCCTTTCCTCTATAAATACAAGACGTGTCCCGACTGACATGCCTATATTATCGGACAGACTTTAATCTTAGCATTACACAGACCTACATTTTTCCTCTGCCAAATACTATTTACAGTTCTGTCCCAGTAGTAACAACCTAATCAAAACAGAATTTCAGAGAGCACTGAAGAGAGGATTGGCTTCTCAGGGACCATGCAACAGGTAAATGCATGCTTACTGCCTTCTCTTGTGAAACTTGATATGATGAAATTGACAGATTGCATGCTGAATAGAGGGCTTCTACGTAATGAACAGTAAGGTTTAGAAGCGGCCAAGTCTTCATAACAGCAGCATTCTCAACGAGAGCATCATTGATGTCAAATTAATGAGGCATGGTTTTACTTTGTCTTTCTCAGGGAATGGAGCATGTTATCAACTGAATTCCATTCATTCCTGACAATGAATGCTGTCATGTTCACAAGGGGAAAAGAGAAAACTTTCAGTGACTGACAGAAACAGGGAGCCTTTCTAAGCGCTTCACAGATAGAGATGGGCAAAGGACAAAAGTGTGCAACACTGATGAAAGCAGTAGAGAAGACTGGAGGTCGAGGAGCTTTTGGAACTCACCCATCTCAGAAAACATGAATTCAAACTAGGACTTACCCTTGAAACAATAACACAAAAACAGAGCAATGCTCCTTAAAAGTTAACATAAAAACAGTATCAGGAAAAGCAGAAATGTCATTAAATGTTTGATCTGTCACCTTTCAATGTATGGATGCAGCTTAACATATCGATTATCTGAGGTTTGTTAGCCTCATTTGTTAAACTGGAGTTTAGAAGATCTCTATTCAACTCCTACATTGGAGGGGGCTTTTAAAATAGGTTAAATATTGTAACTGAAATAGATGTTTAAACATTAATAGCTCAACTAATGTAAGATAGTAATGTAAGTGGGCTCTGATGGCCTATTAGAAAGAAGCTGCACTGAAATTCCAAAGACACACAGTTCAAGGCCACCAGACGCTCTGGGACAATCAACTTCCTCTGAAAAGCCATCAGGGGGTCAGCTATGGGTCAGTTCTGACTCTCTATGGTACACAACAACAACATAACATATGCAATCTGGTGGCCCAGTGGTCAGAAGCTGTGCCGCTAATCCCAAAGGCACATGGTTTGAGTCCTCCAGCTCCTCTGTGGAGGAAGGGCGGACAACTTCCTTCTTTGTTATTTATTGCCTCTGAAAACCTGCTGAAGGTCAGTTATGGGTCAGTTCTTGCTTGAAGGCGCTCACACACACACACACACACACACACACACACACACTCACACACACATACACAAAAAAATAAGAAACAATGTAAGATACTATTAATATTATTAGCAAAATCTACTTTAATGTCTTCATTTTATAAAGGAGGAAAATAAGGCCCCAAATTCTAGGAAACCTGTCAAGATATCAATTGTGCACAATAAAGCAAAGCCAATAAGCAAAGTGTGGCATCGACTGACTGAGGATATGTCCCTTCACACATCTCAGAACAGTCACTAAATTCAAACACGCTTGAAGAGAAGTTCAAGGCAAAAACGTGATCTCTTCTAAGAAAAACCTGCAAGCCTGCTCACAAGCCCTGCCAGCTCCACCATTTGAACATTTCTATAATATTATACTTGCAAACTGGGATGTAACAATTAGTTAATTGAGTCTTTGTGGCAGATGGCAGGAGTTTATGAATGGAATCAATTAATGAATAAATAAAAATAAACTACTGCTCTCATTAGTGTCCCTAAAAATATGTAAATAGCATACATTTATTTGCATAGTTTACAGATGGAGAGACTGAGGATCACAGACACCCCATTTGTTCCTGGGCAGGTGACTAATAACCAGGCATTCAGTTATTTAAAAAAAAATCAACAGGCTGTCATTAAGGTCTTATTATTATTATTTCTTCTGATCTAAACCAAAACTTAGTAGAGGCTGTTTCCAATCTTCCCCCCTGTTTTCTTATCTGCCATTTTATTTTGTAATCCAGTTTGACCTTGGCATGGGAACACTGTGTTGCACAAACTGTGACAGGCTGGATGTCATTTAAGTCCCCGTGCTTCCCTATCCAAATGACTTCATACCTCAAGGGTTGGGAACAGAGAGCTTAGAGTCCTTGGACCAGAGACCTGAGAAGAGATGATGTAAAAACATTAACAAAAAAGTAAAAGGACAACATTTTCCATTTTGTAAAACATATTGCTGATCCATGGAAATGCTGGAGGCTGGGCATTTTCAACAATCCTAACATCTGGAAGAACTTTGTTTCTGCACAAGAATAGTTAGCTGGACATGACTATTCCTTAGGACACCAGGGCAATGCCGATATAGAGTTAGAACCTCTTGAATGTTCAGGGAGACAGACTCAAGAGCTATACAGGATTTGGTTGATGGTTAACACCACATTAAAATGTCATTTCAGGCAATTAATATTTTCTTTATAAACACTTGTTTAAATAGCAACTCATGAGAAAACAAATCTATTACGCTTGTATTAAAACATCTTCAGATGCTTAATTATAGGAATATTTAGATAAACCATTTAAAAATGCATGCCAAAACTCTTAAGAAGTCTGGGACAATCCCAGTTGGACTTCCCCACTTTGCTGAGGGTTTAGACTTGATGGAATGACACAAAAATTTGGGAAAACCCATCTAGTAGTTGGACAGGTCCTGCCTTTCTGTCGATAAAGCCAAAAGGTTTTCAAAATCTTTTCTTCAATATTTTCAGAAAAGATGGAACTATTTTGATTAAGCTTCCCAGGTTTACCCAGAATCAAAGTATGGTATATCTCTAAATGTGTCCGATTAAGTAGCTTTGTCTTCTTCAGTTGTTTTAATCAGTTCCCTAAGTAATCAATAGTCCTATTTTTCAAACAAGGATCTCTGGTACCTTAGTGGTAAGGAATTGTTCTGTCAATCCAAAGGCATGTGGTTTGAATGTGCAAGCTGTCCTGTGAGAGAATGATGGACAATTTCCTCCTGTGTTCCCACAGCCTTGAAAACCCACCAGAAGGTCTCCTATGAGTCAGTCCCAACTTGATGGTACAAAGCATCACCACCACAGGAGAAAAACGGTCCTTGTCCACATTGCCATGCAGCTGGACTCCTCCCTAAATGCGGTCACCAGTTATAGGGCTTTTAGACGCAGGTTCCTCCTCCAGGCTGCCTAACAGGTAAGGAGTTGAGCTATTAACTCACATGCAGTTTTAATCCATCAGTTGCTCTGACCGAGAAGGACAGTCTCCTCCCTGTAATTTACAGCCTCAGAAAAGCCACTGGAGGGCCTGTTCTGATCTGATGGAATGAGTTAGCTAGTCTCCAGTTAAGAATAACAATAATGGGAATCAGGTTTTTATCATGGAAGCAGAGAAAGAGGTTCACTAGGGGGGACAATACTTTGCCAAAGGAGGCATGGAATGACAAAACACCACTGTTCCCTGACTTAGGAAAGAAAAGAGGAAGTGAGTTATTGAAAGGCTCTAGAAGCAGGGAAAGAATATCATGCTCATTAGTGGAGAGAATGGAGCAGGGTTTTGTTTTGTTTTTGTTTTTTGGGTTTTTTCCCCCGAGTTCATCCATTAAATGAGAAAGATGCTTAGGAAGGAAGAGGGGATCATCTTGTTAGGGTCAGAATGAGCTTCATCAGGCAAAATGGATGTGAGGCTGAGTGGAAAGAATGGTAAAGCAGATACTGATGAGATAACGATGGCAAAACTCATGTTAGGAGCGAACAGAGGGCAAAGCCAGACAAAGTGGTCAGGACAAATCCTACCCAATCAAAACCAGAAAGGCAGCCATGGACGAAGCCCACACAGCCCCGGCGGGAGTAGCAAAAGCTTCCCTTTTTAAGGAAAGCAAAAGCCACCTAATCAGCATTGTGAACACAAGAGAAACTCCTCATGGGATCAGTTATGTGAAGAACAGCAGACCAGAGGAAGAGCCACTCACCAAGTTTTGAACTTTCCATGACGCCTTATGGTTCAGGTTCGAGCTCTGAAGAGTGAAGAAGACACGAGCTGGCTGTGCGGCCTGTGACTCCAGTGACAGGTCTTGGCCATTCCTTTCCTTTCTTTTGGAGCATGGCCTATCTCTCTCACAGTGACATCAATGTTCTAATAAACTGCCTTTCCTTTCACCTTGACTCCTGTCTCCTTGCCTTTCCCCTTGCCCCTGGGCTCTAACAAGGGCTCAGCCCAGCCTGGGACTATTTATTTTGAACAAGAGAAGGACAGAACTAGGCCACGTTTAGGGACTTAACTATCACTCATCTTTCTGTTCTCTCCCTCCTGGTTCAATGATTTGTCTGGGGGACCAAAACCATGACATTTACACCATAAAAATAATCTGGGATTGATCTATGGGGGAAGGGTTGTTGTTAGGTGTCATCAAGTGCACTACAGCTCACAGCAGCTCTACAAACAGCAGAACCATGCCCTGTCCTGTGCCATCCTTGTAATCTCTGCTCTGCTCTAGCCCATTGTTAGAGCATTGTGTCATTCCATCTTGTTGAGGCTCCTCTTCTCTCTGATGCTACCTTTCCCATTATGATGTGTTTT
This sequence comes from Elephantulus edwardii, assembly GCF_000299155.1. Lineage (NCBI taxonomy): Eukaryota > Metazoa > Chordata > Mammalia > Macroscelidea > Macroscelididae > Elephantulus > Elephantulus edwardii. The sequence goes on along the minus strand of NW_006399761.1, from coordinate 29,121,169 downwards.
TCCGAGGACTGATCTGTCCTAGAAATATTCCTAACGTATTTTAGGTGCCTCTAAAGAGCACTCTGGTTATACTTTCTCCAAGAAGTGTTTAAACTTGACAAGGTCTTCCTTCCAATGGAAGATTTTAAACTTGACAAGGAGGTCTTCCTCCAAATTGTCCTTCCAGTCCCAGAGACAACCTCCCTCTTTTGAAATAACATCAATGAGACATCAGCCTTCTACTGCTTTCTTGCCTTTTGCACTTTCTCCCTTTCATTTGTATGTTTCTTAATCTTAAGAAACAAGGTAATTTTCATAAAAAATGGCCCTGCTGTTAATGGCTCTATCCTAGAGGAAACAGATTCTTTTAAAATTATAGTGTCTGGTGGGGAAGTTGAAGGAAACTTGCTAAAAGAGTTGCTTGGGTAATTTTAAAGAACAATAAGAAAAGAAAAATTAAGATGCCATCTGACCTCAACCAGCCCCAAATGGAAGGAAGTAGCAAGACAGTTTCCCCTTAATCATAAAACACTATGTTCTAAAGCAGAACTTAGCCTGTCTCAGATCTGTTGTATAGCTCATCAATTTGCCCTACTCAGTTCTGAAAACATGTTGTTTTGGAATTGGTTGTCCACCAAAGAATGGAAATCCAAGTTTCCATTTTCGTCTTTTGTGGCGTTTAGGGTGATTTAACTTGTAACTGATTTATTTCTGTTTAGCAGAGTTGTGATTTCCATGCATCATATATTCTCTTGTCAATAATGACACTATTTCGGCATTATTGAACCTTCTTCAGGTATTCACATTATAGCTCTTTCATAAGTGCCCTAGTGTGTAGGGAGTTGTGCTGTTAATCCAAAGGCAGCCTGTCTCTGACATTTCAAATCCATCAGTGGCTTTGAGGGATAAAGATGGGCAATTGTCTCTCGTAACGATTTACAGACAGAAACCCACTGATGGGTCAGCTATGATCAGCTCCAGTGGCAATGAAGGAGTGAACTCCAAGACTCCATCTTTGTTTTAAGAGGCAACAGCCAATTGGAAAGGAAAGTAAGTACAGGCTGTCCATATATTTATAAGAATCACTTCTTGGAACATTGCGCTGTTGTAGCAACGTTGTCTCTGTTTTGCATAGTTTAATTGCTGTTGGCTTTTGGTTGGTGACCAAGTCACTCTAATATATCACAGGGTAGTTCGAAACAGTATCATAATTTAGAAGTCATCTTGTGAATCTTTAAGACTCTCCAACTCCTTCAGCTACTTTTAACAACCTGCAATATATTTGGGAAAACTGACATTATTATTTGTAGTAAGAGTATCCTGTGACACAGAAAAGAAAGACTAGATATTTCATGTAACTGCCTCAAGATACAGATGGATAAATGCTGTGGAAGAGATATGAGAAATCTGGAAAGCGCTGCTAGATTGTGATATCTGATGGGCACAAGAGTGAAACAAAATCCAAATAACCTGAAAAATAATTTTAAAGGCTTGCAGAATAACCCAGATATACAAGAACAGATAGTTCTTCCACTAGTATCTTTATTCCCCACACGCCACAGTAAACAATTTCAAGTGCACTTAAAATGTCAACAGCATTGTTTTGAGATACGAGCTATAAGGTCATATGCCATAGTGGATTGTCCACTGAATGTGAGTAATGTATTAAAGACACAGCCTGTGCATATCTAATTCCTGTTAACCATATGCCACTTGGTTACCAACTTGGGTCACTGATCTAATTTTCTTTCTTTCTTATACATGCAAAACCACCAGCCAGTATTGTTGTGTTTTACTCCAATAACACAAAGGACTATGATTCTCAAAGTAACCAGACTTAGCAACTTTTCCCATTGCCCCTCCACACTATCGTGACTTGGGGTTGCTTATTTGCTTGGTGTTCTGCTTTATTTATTCCAGAAGCAGTGGCTATTTTTGGAATTGAACTTTTTATTCTCCCTTTAATCACACCCAGAATGCAATGCTTTGTAAACTATACCTATGTGTCACCTACCCTCTATTTATTACATCTTATGCTTTAAATATCACCTCTGACAAACAAAAGAAAAGCAAATGTCCCTAAATTTCCTGAAGGGCTGAAACATCAAGCCCGGATTATTATTGTTTATGTCTCAGCTTTAGCAGCTCCAGTGTCTCCATGGTCGGCTGTGTGCCGGGCTGGCAATGATTGATGGCCATTATGGCAGCTTATTGGAAATGGCTTGATTTATAACCTGTTCTCTTGCCTCAGTCTAATGGCTTCATTTCTTTCCTCCAGTGCGTGATGCCACAGCCAAGGTCATTGCGCCAATGGCCTTTTGTTGTTAGTCTGCTGATGACCAGTGTACCCAGGAGTCAGTGCGGGGCGGGGAAACGGGGGCTGGGGAACAGGAGAGGGAGGAGGATGGGGTGTAAAGAACCACCAACCTTTACATTTTAATTTTTTTTCATCTCAGTTCCTGATAACTGCAGTAGAACAGTAGATTAAATGTTGTCTTCTATTTGCTTCCCGTGCTTGCCAGACAAGGAGCTGCTTTATGATCCTCAGTGGGGAAGTCTATTACTCACCTCTACTTTAAATGACCAACATCAAATATATACAGCTCCCATTAAAGCTGAGATCAATAAAAATGCCATTAAGATAGTAAAAGTTGCTGATATTAGTGAAGCCCCCAAACAAAATATTTGATTTTCTTTCAGGTTGTTAGTGAGATGGAATACGAACACAGAGGTAAAAGGAGAGCTGGCTATGCCTGTGGTCAATAATTTATCTCAGAGATTCATTCAGCCTCTCACCCAATATTTCCCTCCTGTCTATTGATTCCTCATCATTATTTGTCATAAGCTGTCCTAACTCAAGGAGAAAATATGCCCTGCCTGTCCAAGGGGAGTCATACCTGGGGAAATAGAAAGGAATTTCATTAAAAGCAAGAAAGAGCAGCTGTGGATTTGAGAAACTCCAACAGCAAGGCTCTGAGACTTTTGTTAGACCCTTAGGCGTGTTGTAAGGTGCTCTGCTGTCTTGCACATGGACATTGCGAAATCTGGATTGGGCATGTGCTGCTTACTGTTCAAAGAAATTTAAACGTCTGCCATAGAAAGACTTAACCTCCAAAAATTGTGTGTTTATACATTTGTACACACATATATGCGTATATATTATACCCAAATATGTGTGTATGTGTGCACATGGGGACAATGGCAGTTACTCCAGTGGTAAAATTCACATCTATAAGAAGCTCTGGTAGCCAACAGGTAAGAAGTTTCATTGCCAACACAAAGGCATGCAGTTCAAATCCACCAGCTGTTCTGTGGGAGCAGAATGGATAATCTCCTCCTCTGCAATTTATTGCCTCTGATAACCAGCTGGAAGGTCAGCAATGAGTCAGTTCTGTCTCGACAGCACATGAAAACAACAACAACATGCAAGAGACCAGGAAGGGTTGAAATCCCAGAGAATCTACCTCCAGGAGTATCACCATCCATGCATCCGTGAGGCTTGCATATAGCTTCAAAACTTCAATATGGAACAGGTTTAGACAAGCTTCTAGACTGAGATGGAGTAGGAAGGAAGGCATTATGGTCTGCTTCTGAAAACCAGCCAGTAAAGGTCCTATAGAGGACAAGAGTATTACCCATATACAACCATGGGACACAACAGTATTACCCATATACAATCATGTGCTTAGCTCAGGCCTCTATCATGGGTAGGGGGGGACACCAATCACAGCATCTAATAACAGTATGTGTGTGCTGAGGGTGTATGGGTGTGTGTGTGTGTGTGTGTGTATTTCACCCCTAATTTTTCTTCCACTACTATGTCCTTGTTTGATTTCCCCAAAGGGATTCTTACAGATACTTTAGGGAATCCAAAGATTTAGAGATAGATTAGTCAAGACGATATAATATAGAAGAGATCAGAGTCATTTAGTGTTGTTTAGTCCAGGGACCTAGTGTCAGCATTGTTTAATCCAACTGAAAGATGGCAGGATGTTAGTGATAGAATTACTGACTATTCGCTTAAAGGGGATTTTTAATGAATAGACTTTCTTTTGTTTGAAAAGACTATATGTTTGTGATATGCCATTCCATGATAATCCTTAAAATTGATTTAAAAAATAACTTAAAATTTCTTTATTCACCAAGAAAAGATGTTATAGAATTTTTGAGTCGAAAAAATTTTATCTGAAGTCAGCTAATTGCCCCACAACAGATCAGAACAAGTAAATTATCTCAGATATTAAGTCAGTTTGCTGTTGCTGTTATGTGCCTCAATGACTCCAATACCCAACCCCCATGGCCCCTAGTTACTGTTTCAATTCATCTCATTTAGGGTCTTCCTTTCCTGCAACTACTTACCATTAAGCCTCTAGAGTTCCTTAAAAACTGATAGGAATCTTGAGGAATTCTTTGTCTCATTAATCTAATTCTTACTCTATGTTAAGCATTGCACTAAACAACTTGAATTCATCTTGCCTTTTGTTGGTGTTACATGTTGTTGAGTCTTCTACAACTCATAGCGACCCTATGGACAATAGCTCTGAACCCTGCCGTATTCTGAGCCTGTCTCACTGCCTCCATTGCCATAGTCACTGCGACAATCCATCTCGTCCAGGGTCTTCCTCTCCTCCAATGACCTTCCACACTTCCAACCATGATGTCTTTTCCCAAGGACTGAGCCCTCCTGAGAAAGTATACGAGACAGAGTTTCAAAATCCTTTCCTCCTAGTAGCAGGCTAGCTCCACCCTCTCCAGGACAGACCTGTTTGTTCTCTTAGCAGTCCATAGTATGTTAAATACTCTCCTCCAGCACCACAACTCAAAGACATCAATTCTTTTTCTGGCATCTTTAGTCTTTGTGCACCTCTCAAATGCACAAATAGCATGTAATTAAGAATACCACGGCCTAGATAAGGCATGCCTTAGTTTCTAGACTGACGTCTTTGCTCCTTAGCACTCTGGAGAGGCCCTTGACAGCAGACATTCCTAAAGGAACTTGTCTCTTGATTTCCTTACTGTTGATGACAAGAGTGTTGATAGTAGATCTGAGCAAGACGGATTGGTTAATAAACTCAGACTCTTCTCCTTCTATTGTGATGCTGCCAATTGGACTGGTGGTCAGCATTTTTGTTGTTCTGATGTTGAAATGCAACCCATAGTAAAGACTTCAGTCTTTACAGCAAACATTTGAAGTCCTCCTCAGTTTTGGCAAGCAAAGTTTTGTCATCTGCATAACACAGGTTGTAAATGAGTTTTTTTTCCAATCATTGTGCCACATTCCTCTTCACAAATTCAGCCTCCCAAATGATCTGTTCTAGATATAGATTGAAACGGTATGTTGTTGTTGTTGTTGTTGTTATGTGCTGTCGAGTCACTTGCGACTCATAGCGACCCTATGTACAACAGCCCTAAATCATGCTCTATCCTGTGCCAATCTCATTGCCTCTGACACACCCATCCCGATTACCCCAGTCACTGAATCAGTCCACCTCATAGAGGGTCTTCCCCTCCTGCGCTGTCCCTCTACTCTACCCAGCATGATGTCCCTCTTTAAAGACCTATCTCTCCTTACAACATGTCCAAAGTATGTCAGGCGAAGCCCCAGAATCCTTGCCTCCAAGGAGCAGCCAGGTTTAACCCTCTCTACGATGAATCTGTTTGTTTGAAACGGTATAGAGAAAGGAAAAATCCCTGACACATTCTTTTCTTCATTTTGAACTGTGCACTGTTTCTTTGCTCTGTTTGGACATTAGCTTCCTGGTCTAACGTATAGGTTTCGTGTGATCACAATCAAATTCCTAGGATTTTCATTCTTTTCAAGTTTATCCACAATTTGTTGTGCTCCACACAGTTATATGCTTTTGCATAGTTAATAGAACACAAATAGACATTCATCTGTTACTCTCTGTTTCCAGCCAAGATCCATTTCACATTGGCGTGGTATCCCTAGTGTCATGTATGGCCTCTTCTAAACCCACCTTGTATTCTGCAAATTCTCTGTAATGTACCATTCCTGTAGTTTTTGGATAATCTTCAGCAAGGTTTTGTTTGCATGTGATATTAGATATATTCTTTGGTAATTTCCACAATTTTGGATGAATATCTTTCAGTCAGTTAGACAGGTAGCTGTTCTCCAGATATCCTGAACAACCTGGTGAGACATCCAGGGGTACATCTGTTTGTGAAAATACTTCAATTAATATTCTATCAATTCCTGGGGCCTAATTTTTTACTAATTTCCTTATCATATCAAGGAAAAGACAATGGGAGATGGATGTTGAATGGAGTGGGTAAAAGTGGATGGGTATCCTGGTGGATGGTGGAGCAGGGAAATAAGTGGGTAAAGACACGTGTGCCAAGAGTTGGAACAACACTGATACAAATGGTTAACTCCACAAAAAGGGATATATCTTTCACTTTTCTGTAAAATGCTGGTCTGTCTGATACGTCTCTATATCTGAACATTCAGACTAAGACAGACTAGGAAGAAGGATTGGACATCCACTTCTGAAATAGCAGGCCTCCGAAAACCCTATGTACAACAGAACACATGGAGATAACAGAAGGGACAACTGAGGTTGAGCTTTCAGGTATGGAAATACAAAGGAAGAGGAACAGTTGTAAGCAGACACTAGTGATTGGGACATGGAATGTGAGAACCATGAATGCAGGAAAATTAGATATTGTTTAGGAAGAAATGGAATGCATAAATATTGACATACTAGGCATTGGGGAGATGAGATAGACTGGCATGGGGCATTTTGAGTAGGATGATCATATAATATATTACTAGGGAGATGCAAAGGTGAGGAAAAATGGAGGTGCTTACATAGTTAATAAAGCCATTGCTAGATCCATCTCGAAGTACAATATTGTGAGTGACAGGATAATATCCATACACATACAAGGAAGTCCAGTGAATACCACTATCATTCAGATATATGCACCAATAACCAGAGCCAAGGAAGAGGAAATAGAAGATTTTTACCAACTTTTACAGTCAGAGATAGATCGAACATGCAATCAAGATGCATTGATAATAATGGGTGACTGGAACACAAAAGTGGGGAATAGAGAAAATTCAGTAGTTGGAAAACATGAACTCAGTGACAGAAATGGAGCTAGAGAGGACGATAGAATGTTGCACAATCAATGACTTATTCATCGCAAATACATTTTTTTAAGAGACATAAACACAGGTTATATACATGGATTTCACCTGGTGCTATGCATAGGAATCAGATTGATTAAATCTGCTGAAAGAACCGCTGAAGAAGTTCAATATCAGCTGTGAAAACTAGGCCAGGAGCTGATTGTGGAACAGACCACCAACTACTCATATGCAAGTTCAAGCTTAACCTGAGGAAAATTACACCAAGTCCACGGGAACCAAAATATGACTTTGAGTCTATCCCACCTGAATTTCAAAACCAGCTCAGGAACAGGTTTGAGGCCTTGAGCACTAATGAGCGAAGACCAGATGAGTTGTGGGAGGATATCAAGGGTATCATCCAGGAAGAGTGCCAACAGTCACTGCAAAGACAGAAGAGGAAGAGAAGACCAAAATGGATGTCAGAAGAGACTCTGAAAATTGCACTGGAGCACAGAGAAGCCAAATCAGAGGGAAGAATTCAAGATACTAGAGAGCTGAATAGAAGATTTCAAAAGGCAGCACGAGATGACAAAGCAAAATTTTACAATGAAATGTGCAAGGTGTTGGAGTCAGAAAATAGAAAGGGCTGAACTCGCTCAGCATTTCTTAAGCTCAAGGAACTGAAGAACAAATTCAAACCTCGAGTTACTATAATTAGGTTGCTTTAGTCAGAATATTAAATGATCCAGGAAGTATTTAAAGAAGATGGAAAGAATATACTGAGTCACTGTGTCAGAAAGAATTGGCATACATAGAAGAATTTCATGAAACAACATATGAGCAAGAGCATATGGTGATGAAGGAAGAAGTTCAAGCTGCTTTGAAGGAAATAGCAAAAAATAAGTACCCAGGAATAGATGGTATACCAATTGACATATTTCAGCTAACAGATGCTGCCCTGGACTGTGCTCAACAAGTTGTGCCAAGAAATCTGAAGGACAACCACTTGGCCATCTTACTGGAAGAGATCTATATTTGTTCCCATTCCAAAGAAGGGTGACCCAACTGAGTGCGGAAACTGCAGAACAATATCAGTGATTTCACATGCAAGCAAGATTCTACTGAAGATTATCCAAAAACTACTGGAACAGCACATCAGCAGAGAACTACCAGAAGTCCAGGCTGGGTTTAGAAGGGGCATGGTACTAGGGATATTGTAGCTGATGTTAGATGGATCTTAGCTGAAAGCAGGGAATACGAGAGGAATGTATATCTGTGTTTAATTGACTATGCAAAGGCATTTGACTGTGTGGATCATAACAAACTATGGCTGACTCTGAGAAGAATGGGAATCCCAGAACACTTGATCGTTCTAATGGGAAACCTATACTTGGACCAGGAGGCAGTAATCAGAACAGAGCAAGGGATCACTGCATGGTTCAAAATGTTTAAGGGCGTACGCCAGGGATGCATCCTGTCTCCATACCTTTTCAACCTATGTGCAGAACAGATTATCCGGGAGGCTGGGCTCTATGAGGAGAAATGTGGGGTCAAGATTGGTGGACAATTTATCAATAATCTGTGATATGCAGATGATACAACCCTGGTTGCTGAAACTGAGGAGGACTTGAAGCACCTGCTGCAGAGGGTCAAAGACTGCAGCCTCTAATGTGGATTGAGGCTCAATGTCAAGAAGACAAAGATTCTCACCTCTGGGCCAATTGGAAAGCGCTGGATGGTTGTTGGAGAGATTGAGATTGTTCACAGCTTCAGTTTGCTTGGCTCCACAGCCAACACTCTCGGCACCAGCAGCCAGGAAATTAGAAGACGTATTGCCATGGGAAAGTCTGCTGTTAGGGACCTCTCCAAAGTATTGAAAAGCAATGGTGTCTCTTTGGAGACTAAGGTGCACCTGACACAGGCCATGGTCTTTGCTATCACTTGTTATGCATCAGAGAGTTGGTCACTGATTAAGGATGCTAGAAGGAGAATTGATGCCTTTGAGCTGTGGTGCTGGAGAAATGTATTGAGGGTACCATGGACTGCTAGGAAAACAAACAGATTCATCCTGGAAAGGGTCAAACTGGGCTGCTCCTTGGAGGCAAGGATTCTAAGGCTCCATCTGACATACTTTGGGCATGTTGCAAGGAGGGACAGGTCCTTGGAGAGGGACATTATGCTTGTTAGGGTGGAGGGACAGTGGAGAAGGGGAAGGCCCCCTATGAGGTAGATTCTTTCAGTGGTTGGGGTAATCGGGATGGGTGTGTCGGAGACGGTGCTATTGGCACAGGACAGAGCAGACTATAGGGCTGTTGTACACAGGGTCACTATGAGTCGCAAGCGACTCGACGGCACCTAACAACATCTTTAATTTCCTCCTTCATCACCACTGTTCCTTGATCATATACTGTTTCAGGAACTTCTTCTGTGTCACCAATTCTTTTTGGTACAGTGACTCTGTGTACTCCTTCCATCTTCTTTTGATGCTTCCTTGATCATTCCATATTTTGTCCATAGAGTCTTTAAACATTGGAACTCGAGGCTCATATTTGTTCTCCAGTTCCGTCATCTTTAAACATACTGAGAGAGTTTGTCCCTTTTGATTTTCTAGCCCCGGGTGCTTACACATATGGTTATTTTATTTTACTTTGTCTTTCTGGGTTGCACTTCAAAATCTTGGCTTTATGAAGAGGTAAATCTTCTCATATGATAGAAATAACCTGTCTGATAACATATATCTTACAGGTAGTGACACTCAACTCTTAGTGATACCAAACCCTTAGATTTCTAAGTAAATCATAAATGGAATACATACAATCAACTGAAAGAGAAGAGCCAGGGCACCTAAATTTAATATGAGAACATCCTAAATAGGAGAATACCAAAAAGTTTATTTGAAGTTACTACTGGGAATAATTTTATTAAAAGATCCAATAAAGTCAGGTTATGCTTTGGATTACACCCACAAATAAAAATATGTCAATATGTGAGAGAGTCATAGGTTGAGAGTTTTAGAAAGGATCCCTTTTATTGCTTTACAAGTAAATGAAAACTATCAGTACTCATAACTCTAAATGTGAGAACTCATAATGTGTTTAGTATATAAAGTGCACTTATAGAAATGGCAATTATATAACACGATTTGCTTGGATGCTTTCTCACTTCTTATTTGAGTGTTTTATGTTAGGTAATGAACTTTGAGCATGTTGCCAGGAGGGACCAGTCCTTGGAGAAGGATATCATATTTGGAAGCATGGAGGGACAGCTCAAGAGAAAAAGACCCTGGATGAGATGGATTGACTCAGTGACTAGGGTAATGGGAGTAGATGTGTCAGAGACAATGACATAGACTCAAGATAGAGCAGGGTTCAGAGCTGTTGTACATAGGGTCGCTATGAGTTACAGGAGATTCAAGGGTACATAAAAACAACAGTTATTCAATTACTTGACTTTCAACTTTGAGAATACTGGGGTGTGCTTTGTTGTTGGAGCTTTTTTTTTAATTTTAGGATTTCAGGTATACAATTTGAACAAAATTCTCTTTAGTGGCCTAATGTGTACAGAATTTCACTGGTAACCCAAAGGTCACTTAAAAGGTTAGAATCCATTAGCAGGTCTGTGGGAGAAAATGGTCAATCTTCTGTGTAACTTACAGCCTCAGAAACCTTCTGAATAATCTCCTTTAAGCTTCTTTAAAATTTTATTTTTCTTTTATATTAGTTTACCTGATCCAAGTCATAGTCTTCACAATCGATTGCTATGCGTCAGAGAGCTGACAATGACTAGGGATGATAGAAAGAGAATTGATGCCTTTGAGCTGTGGTGCTGGAGAAGAGTTTTGAATATACTATAGACTGCCAGGAGAACAAACAGGTTCATCCTAGACAGGGTGAAACCAGCCTGCTCCTTGGAGACAAAGATTCTGAGACTTCGTCTGACATACTTTGGGCATGTTGCAAGGAGGGACCAGTCCTTGGAGAGGGACAGAGAAAGAGAGGGAGACCATCAATGAGTTGGACTGATACAGTGACTGGGGTAATGAGGGTAGGTGTGCTGGAGACAGTAAAGTTGGCAGAGGATAGAGCAGGTTTCAGGACTGTTGTACATTGGGTCACTATGAGTCACAAGTGACTTGATGGCACATAACAACAACAACAACAACATATTAATTTACATACAAAATTCATATACTTTGTGCTTCACTCATTCACTATGTTTTACACATTCTTTCATTCACTTTGTGTTACGTATCATAGTTCTCATGCATATGAAGTAAATGTAAACACTACATATTAAGTAAATGTAAACATATGCCCATTTTTGTCATATTGTCAGGACATGAAGTTATCTCAGGGAAAAGACACAGTGTATAAAGTATCAGTTTCAATATTCTAAGAAAACAAATAAGTTAATGATTCACTAACCAATTAATTACAGCTCATGTACCTAAATGAAGCAGGTAACAAACATTATTAACCTGTTGCTTTAGCGATCTTGTAAAATGACTGAATTGAGTAGTCAAGACTCCTTTATCCGGCAACAACTTTGAGCCAGAAGTGCTGAGCATCTGTGTGAGGAAACTCACGTGGTCAATCATTATTTCACTCTCTCTTGTAATTTCTAGGGTAGGTGTTTACCCTTTGCATATTAGGCAGCTGAGAAAAACATCTGGGAGATGAATGCCATTTGGTTTCTAAATAAAGTTGGTAAAAGGAGGAAAGGAAGGAAAGATGGAAGGGTTGGAGGCAGGGAGGGAGGGAGGAAGGAAGGAAGGAAGGAAGGAAAAAAGAAAGGGGAAGGAAATACAGATGGAAAGAGGGAAGGGAGGAGGAAATAAGGAGGAAGCTAGGGAAGATGGAAAGAAGAAAGGAAGGAAGGAAAGACAGTAGAAAGGAGGGAGAGATAACAGAAGGAAAGAGAAAGGAAGAATTATTAGGACATTGTTGTAACTCTAATAAACTCAAGTGTAGGCTTGGAGCTTTGCAGAAGTGAGTCAGCTTTGCACACATGAAAACCATCCTCCAAGAAAGAACAGAAGAGCAGTAAGGTCAATGCTGCATTGTTCTCCTCATAGAAACAAAACTCCCAGCATTCACTCCAATAGCAAGAATGTCATTGCCTCCGAGTCTAAGAGAGAACTAGGGCTGAAAGATAATTTAGAGAGCATTTCCCCTCCTGTAGTAAATGTGGAAACAGGCCCAAAGGTGTTAACAGATCATTCAAAGTCACACAGGTGGTGGCAGAACTAAGTCAGGAGTGCCTTCCTCTTAATGTTACTTTCATGGACTTGGATGAAGAAAACTGCAAACAGATGGGATACAACTCTTATACTCTAACAGTTGTTATTGTTGTTGTTATGTGCCATCGAGTCACTTGTGACTCATAGCGACCGTATGTATGTACCACAGCCCTGAACCCTGCTCTATCTTGTGCCAATCTTACTGTTTCGGACACACCGCTTAGCCCAGTCACTGAGTCAGTCCATCTCATAGAGGGTCTTCCTCTCCTGCACTGTCCCTCAACCTTCCCATGCATGATGTTCCTCTCCAAGGATTGACCCCTCCTTGCAACATATCCAAAGTATATCAGACGAAGCTTCGGAATTCTTGCCTCCAAGGAGCAGTCTGGCTTCACTCTCTCTAGGACAAACCTGTTTGTTCTCCTACCAGTCTATGGTATATTCAATACTCTTCTCCAGCACCATAGCTCCAAGGAATCAATTCTCCTTCTATCATTCTAGTCATGGTCCAGCTTTCTTACACATAGCATAGTAATTGCAAAGTCTATGGAGTTTATCAGGTGCACCTTAGTTTCCAGACTGATTTGCTATATTATTTAATATTTTATAGTATCAGTGTAATCTATTAGTAACAGTATAATCTACTAGTAGTAATATTAGTAATAGTATAATCTACTAATATATACTCTTGTAGTCTATAGGGTATTGTGTTGTCACAACCCAAAGACTGTGTCTTTGGCAATTCAAATACACCAGTAGCTCAGCAGAAATATGTTAAGTCTCCTTCATAGTGATTTATAATCATTATGATTTCAACAGTTCTGTTTAATAGATTGTCTGTGAGTTGGAATCAACTCAACAGAAAATATTGTATGTTGGATCTTGGGGTACTAATGTCTATTGCTCAACCCTTCTTCCTTTGGAAAATTGTTTGACATACTGACACTCAGAATTGCCAGTCTTCTGAAACCAATAGCCCTGCCTAGAGTTTGATGAACTCCATTCTCTAATTAAGTACTTATACTTTTAAAGCACTTTACAATTTACAAAACATTGATATAGCTATAGCCTCCATATTCCCCCCTTGTTTCAACATAATCTTATGAAAGGTAGGTAAGGAAGGCATAATTATTGTCATCTTGTCTATTAGGATAGTTTGTCCCAAAGTTACATGATCAGCAGAGAAGAAAGTTGTACCCTTCTATAGGAGTTCTTCAAATAATAATGTTCAGAGGATATTGGGCTTCCTTTGAATGGTGTATTTGTATATACTATAGTTCTGCAGTACCTCTTTCTCTAATGTTCTATGAACATCACTTACACCCATGACTCTCATCGTTTTCCATCAGCTATACTCATTGAACACTTGGTCTAGGTAGTAGCAATTGATTTCTGTTGTGATGATTTGTTTTACAGAACTGAAGATGCTATTCTTCAGCTTTTGGGAAGATTCACTCTACTTGAAGTTCTTTGAGAATTGCTTCTTCTTAAGATATAAGTAAATTGACAGAGTGTCTAAAGAGGAGAAAATAGGATATAGGGGCACAAGGCCTCGAGCATCTCTCTAAAAGTGTCAGGGGGAGTAAGAATAGCCCAGACCAGAAATCAGATAAAAAGCTTGTAGCCTAGCCCCATGGTGTTTCTACATCCCCAGAAGCAACATGATGAGGTTTGTTTGTTCATTGCCGACTCACAAACTCAGAGTTATGGAGCCAACAATGGAACTGATTAAGGAAGTGAGTGGAAGAGACAAAGAATACCTCACAATATGTCCAGGCTTTAACCCAACAGTTTCCAGGTGCAATTCCTCAATAAGTCCATACTCCAGTTTCAGTTCACCAGTCAAATCCAAATCGTCCAGCAAGGTGGCCTCAGAGTAGCTAGAACCAAATCATCCAGCAAGGTTTATCTCAAAGTAATTATAAATCAGTTTCTCCTTCAAACATCAGGTAAGAATGGCCAAACCTATAACTGTGGCCAGCTCAAATAGAAGAAGAGGTCGTACCTTGCCATCATTTCTCCACAGCAATGCCACAGGGTCTCCACCACCAGGGTCTCACTGTGATGAGGGTCTTGCCACCACAAGTCTTGCTGCCCAATATGGGAAGAACGTTTTCACTTATCCTAGTCCTCCAGCTATTGAAGATTTGCAAGACCATGTGTCTGTAGTTAAGGTAGCCAGAGAATAGGATGGCTAACTGTAACAGCTGAAAAAAAGAAGCCAACTTTAGGCTAACACCACAACCCACCCTCTGGCTTTTCTTAGCCATTATTTCTCACCATCTAAGGATCAGCCTTCCCCTCACCATCATCTGTATTGAGGAAAATATGTAAGTCAGCTGCTTTACTCCATATGTCATGTTGTTGTTGTTTGTACGTGCCATCAAGTCATTTGCAGCTCATATTGTTGTTGTTTTTATGTGCCGTCCAGTGGTTTGCGACTCATAGTGACCCTATGTACAACAGCCCTAAACCCTGCTCTATCCTGTGCCAGTCACACTGTCTCTGACACACCCATCCCAATTACCCCAGTCACTGAATCAATCCACCTCATAGAGGGTCTTCCCCTCCTGAGCTGTCCCTCCACTCTGCCCAGCATGATGTCCCTCTCTAAAGACCTGTCTCTCCTTACAACATGTCCAAAGTATGTCAGCTGAAGCCCCAGAATCCTTGCCCCCAAGAAGCAGCCT